>NC_137686.1:4124317-4491817 GCF_963989245.1 Nansenia antarctica | reverse complement strand
TCTCGTCTTCCATAAGCACATCCTTGTTGGCAGCTCAGGATCGTACATGTTTGACTGTGTAGCCTGAATCTGGTGGTACACTCTCTCCACATCTGGTGGTGGTACACTCTCTCCACATCTGGTGGTGGTACACTCTCTCCACATCTGGTGGTACACTCTCTCCACATCTGGTGGTGGTACACTCTCTCCACATCTGGTGGTGGTACACTCTCTCCACATCTTCTGGTGGTACACTCTCTCCACATCTTCTGGTGGTACACTCTCTCCACATCTTCTGGTGCTGGTACACTCTCTCCACATCTTCTGGTGGTACACTCTCTCCACATCTTCTGGTGCTGGTACACTCTCTCCACATCTTCAAAGCAGGTGACGGGGAGGCGAGTCTACATCAACGCCGTAGTTGGACAAGAAGCTCTCATTGCCACCGTTTTCCTCGGACACAAGCCTGGGGTTAAGTGTGTGTGTGTGTGGGGGGGGGGGGGCGGCGGCGGTAGCCTAGAGGCTAGAGAGGCCGGCTAGCAATCGGAAGGTCGCTGGTTCGATCCCCGCCTCAGGAGGGAGCTGCATGTGAGCTGGTGATTGCAGGGTTGCTGGCATCATAAGGGGAAGATATTATTAAAGCGTACGTGCTGATCGACAGACAGGTGGACAGGCGCGTGCTTTAATAATATCTTCACTCCACGATCATCTAGTCTGGTCTGGTGCCTGCCCCGTCCGTGGGTTACGTTAGATAACAGGTAGTAGCTATGCTCGCTGAGAGCTGCTTTCACATTACAACATATTCATCATGAATTTCTCCTTTGTACGGCGTTTTGATACTCCTTTGGGGAAGAACTGGAATTTAGTGTGTGTAATGTGAATATGATGATCAACCTCCTGATCAATGTCAGAACATGTTTGTGTTTGT
This sequence comes from Nansenia antarctica, assembly GCF_963989245.1. Classification (NCBI taxonomy): domain Eukaryota; kingdom Metazoa; phylum Chordata; class Actinopteri; order Argentiniformes; family Microstomatidae; genus Nansenia; species Nansenia antarctica. Next base: position 4,490,910 of record NC_137686.1, on the reverse strand, counting down.
CTGTGAGTGCCCGTTTGTCTGTGAGTGCCCGTTTGTCTGTGAGTGCCTGTTTGTCTGTGATTGCCTGTTTGTCTGTGAGGGCCTGTTTCGCCCGAATCTCAAATAGAAACTGGTTCTATTGAATCAAATCAAATCAAATCAAATTGTATTTGTATAGCGCATTTCTTACAAGATGCAACTCAATGCGCTTCACATAATGAACATTCTCAGTCAATCAATCAATTGATTGAAGATGCTACATGCCAAGCTTGCATACTCATGGGCACATATGTGACATGGTCAGGTCATTTGGGCCACAAGTCGACAACCAATCGAAATGTTCAGACTTTTATTTTGAAACAAGGAAATGCATTTCAACATTGTTGAAAATCACAACACAAACTCGCTAGTCAAGCCAAAATGCTGCAACGCAATGGATTCAGTGAGTAATCCCCACTGCTACCTACAGTAGTTAACTACAACACTACTTTACATTGTTAGCAGGCTCACAAAACAAGCTGTGTTAGTTGACTAGCGAATGTGTCATTGATTTTCAACAACGCTGACATTTTTGTAAATAAAAGTTAGAACATTAAATCGGCTGCCGACTTGTTACCCCTTTCACCAGACCTGTGGCCTACTTCTGTGGTGAATATTGTGTGGGGATGGAAGACATTTGGAAGACATTTGTTTTTCTCAGTGTTACAGGGTATGTTTAAACATGAAATGTTCTATAGCACACACTCTTCACACTATATGAAATAAACATATACAAAACTCCTTCCATTTCAAGATTACAATGAGCCCATCCTCGGATTTCCGCATCCACCGGCCTCCCTTGACACACACACACACACACACACACACACACACACACACACACACACACACACACACACACACAGTTGAGGCAACAGGTCAGCATGTCGATCAATGTACATAACAAATCCAGGCTAAATATTGTAGAGAATACAAAACTAATTGATTTTTGGAATTCACTGAACCCAGCAGGGGGTTACAGCTTCCAGGGTGGCGTTGGTCTCCAGCCAGGATCCAGCTTTTGAGAAATCTTTGAGAAATTAGGAAAAAAAAAGAATATTCCAGGAAAAATGTTCTATAGACAGACAATTCCAACACACGTTTGGGTAGGAGGGAGGCGGAGTGTGATGGTGGGAAGGGGTTGCTTGGATCTTTAGGCAAGTGAGGTTTCATAATGTGGTCTTCCTGACCCTGCAGTGTCGTACTTTGGTCTGCAACAACAAGATCCACCATTTTGAATGTGAATTAGGATACATTCTCACTTTAACAAGTGTTCTGCTGATTTAATATGTGTTAGTATTTCTGGTAGGCCCTACATGATGCAGACCAAAAATAAAATGCATATCATAGGTGTTAACCTTGTGTGAGCTTGTTAGCACTTTTAGTTTGATGTACAGTACTGTGTAGCTTTTAGTATATCAGCTTTATATCTGACTAAGTAATACTATCTAATATACAGAGAGATTGTCTCTTCGGGATTGCGCCGACCAATATTGGATATGTAGTTATGTAGGCCTGCCCCCTAGCCCTATTAGAATAAGAGTTCACATTCAGGGCATTCTGTTGTAACTGGTGAGACTGAAGATATGCTACACCTGATATGTCCTATAGACCCAATAGACCAAGTGTCTAGACATTGTAAGATACTAGCGTCTAGAATGTTACCTTGTTGGATGCTTTATCAGTCCTAGTTAGTTTAGTACAGCAGAGAGAGAACCACCCTGACCCTAACCCTCAGACAGCAGGTGCTCCATGTCAGAGTTCACCATTTCATTGGATGTTACAATCCAAGGACCCTCCCCCCACATGTACGTAGAATGTTTGCTTGTTGTTTTGTGCATCATGCTTTACCACCGGGGAGGACTATTTTGCAGAGTTGATGCCTATACCTTGCTTGCAACATTGAAATGGAAGAAAATGGAAACGGAAAAACTGAATTCCTTGTTCTTTTCTTTTTTTTTGGAGCTCTGGCCAAACAAGGTATTTGATTGGCTTAACAATTTCGAGGCATCACTAATTTCAAACAGCTTTCCACCCCTTTGTAGCGACTTTCTGCAAAGGATTTTCCCAAGCTTTCCCAACTACGCAAGCCTGGTCTCAACATGTTATGTCAGGGATAACATCAGTTAGTTTCACAGGAATCTGAGGTTTCACTCAGCTCCGTACTCTCTCAGGTAAGGCGGAGTAAATTCCCTCTTTCCATTACAAAAAAATGCATAAATATTAATGTCAGCAGAGTGGTTCCTTAAAAGGTTTATGCATTTTTAAACCTCTGTGGTGTCCTTTTTTTGTGAGTGTTCATCGGATTCCATGGTTTATTTAAAATGCGCTTCACCGCACCATGTGGTAGTCATTGGATGTGGTCTTGATGTGGTCTTCATTGTCTGTTCCTGTCATGACCGTGTCATCGTCTGTCCCTGTCATGACCGTGTCATTCTGAAGCTGTTGAGCCTCGGGGGGACTTGGTGTTCCCAGCTCTACTAAAAGAAATGTGACAAAAGAAACGTGTTAACACTTAGGTGTCACAATGTTGTGACCCCCCCTCAGGAGCAGGCCTCATCCAGATTCAGGCCATGTCTCTGAGCTCTGTGTGCTTCATCAAAATGGGTGAACACCGCTGACACCTGCTTTGCTCTGCAGGTCTGGAGCAGAGAGAGGAGCACAGCCTTGTTGTGGATAGCACTTGTCCTGCAGATTAAACCATTGAAAGAGGAAATAGCCTAGTATTTACTAATGGCGCTTTTCCATTACAGGGCCAAAGCAGGCCAGCCCGCTTCGGCCTGCTTCTTTTCCCCTTTTCCATATGTCGTTCCAGGTCGCGTCAGGTCGGTTCGGCTCGCTTCTTTAGCTCCCCTTCGAGACCAGGGTCTAAATTTTAAGATCCGGATCTTTTTGCCAGGCTGCGTGTGACGTGTGACGCTGCACACCGTTGATTGGTCAATGGAAATCGTCATCCCATGTCCATAGATTTCTTCACTAACCGCCATCTTGAAATACCACATTCGCTCTTGGAAAATGTCACTACAGTTTCTGTAATAGCTTATTAATAAAGATTCTAAAAATTATGCTGACCATCGTATTATCTTAGTTTAATGTCATTTCAATGAATCATAGAACTTTTATTTACAACAAGCACAACACAAAAATCGCTATTATGCACCGTCTTTGCCCGTGAATAACACCCGCTGTGGAGGTGGTACAAACACAATACTCCTTTGCTAACTTCACCATCGGTCTACGGTCATTTTGAGCCCTTAACCACCGCGCTGACACCCCAAGAAGTTATGCTTTTAACCGTAAACTCGATGAACCGGGAGTTCACCCGCTGCTGCTGCTGTGCCGTCCAGCCATTTTCGCCGTTCACTCATGAGTCAAATGCCGGTAGATTCGCGTCTTGTCGGCGTTTCCCTGGTTGCGAGTTCTAAACTACTAGAACTGAAAGCGGCAAGTAGGCTAACAGGCACGTAACATCCATATGCTGTATAAATAAATATATTTGACTACCAGCAAGACAGCGCTGCACTCGTATCTATCAGCCTGTCTGTATAATGATGTTGTTGAATGCTGATGCTGAGCAGTGGTGGGCCGTCAGGGCCAGCAAGGCCTTCTCTGCTGGCCAAAACATCATCAGAATATAAATTTAATTTTGATATATTTTTTCCACAAATATGTATTCAATTATTCCCTAGTCTATTCTCTTAATTTCATAGCTTTCCTCTTGGTTGCGCTGCTTCCAGCCATTTGGAGGGCTGTTAGAGCTTTTATCCAATCATAGAATTTCATTTTCAGCCATAATGTGTTGCCAGGGTACCAAGAAATCTGCCCGCCTGCAGATTCAACAGTGGCGCGAGTACAGATTGTAATTTAAAGTGAGCGAGAAAAGAGCTGTGGCGTACCGTGGTCAGATCTCGAGTTCCAAGCAAATCCGACGACAGCGCCTGCTGGATGGCACGTCTTTTGCACGTCTTTTGCACGTCTTTTGCACGTCTTTTGATTGGATACAAACTATTGAGAGGCAGAGCTAGCAGACTGAACTTGATCTCGCTAATTTGTGTAGATGTAAACTGTTGTTCTACAAGCAGCCACAATGGCTGAAGGAGGAGAAGAGGTAGATGTGGTGGCAGATATTATAACAACAAAGAAGAACCTTCTAAGAAAAGCTAGACATAAATCAGAAGAGAACGGCCAACCGCGACGTTAGCGACGCTATCCATGTAGAAAAAGACTTATTGGTGGAACTGATAAACTGTACAACAGAGACATTGAAGTCTTCTTGAGGAAAGAAAGGAGGATGGATTTTGTGTTCAAATAATCAGTTGTTTTGGTGAGTACAAAGCATTTATTTTTTTCTGCGAGAGATGTAGATATACGGAGCGACCCTGGGGTTCGTAGATATGTGTGTGGTGTGGTGCGGTGCACTGGCTCAGCTGTGTGAGTAAGTGGGGCTTCAATGCGATCTTTTAATCCCTTCCCGGGGTGCTATATATTGTAATATTGTATATATTTTAATATTGTTGAAAGGGATGACACTTGTGTGGTAGTAAAACAGACTTGTGATCTCTTTATTCCGTTCTACTCTCCGTGCTTCGATATGCTACCTAACTTCCGTGCGCTCTTAAAGGGGTATACCCCTATATCAGATATGAACATCACAGCAATGCCCGGTTATAATGCGTTTCTGTCTAAATGTATAGTTTCTAGAGCCATGGCGTGTCATAATGATGGTATTGAGAGGTGGAATAATTCAGGTAGGACATCACTGAAGGCCTAGGTGTGAAATGCACCGCCCGCCACTGATGCTGAGATACTGTGCTGATGAACCATTCGCTGACTGTCTTAATAAATCAAGTACAGAGATTCCAACCCGTGTTGAACATCCTATTTCCTTGTCAAATCGTGTATGCTGTGCACTGCAGTGTGCACCTAATCTATCATGAGATGACAACGCATTTAAGATCACAATCCTCAATAGATTGATTCCATCGTTTTACCGACAAGAAGATTCTACAATCTATCAGCCTTTCCGTAGAAATACATCGCTCCCTGTATAACGTTATATATCTAACGTTACATGTTTTAAGGCTGATCTGTGCATGATGGTGCTGCATTTTGACATAATTCTTATCGCATTTCCCCCCGTTGTGTTGTGCCGTTCAGTAGTCCAGAGCTTCATCATCCCCCTTCACCCCTTTCCATCCCTGGCGTCATTTTATCAATGAACGTGGTATTATACATATTTACATATTTGTTGTTATTTATGGAAGTGTCCGGTTGCTGGAGGAACCAGGACGCCGGCTACACTGCACAGTTTAGCCCGAAATATATATAGAGAGTGCAGCACCGCAACTCCCGTTGACAGAGAATCGTTTTAACAGGGAATTCGCGCCGCGCTGTGTCGACGGTGATAGGAGTGGAGGATCGACTCCATTCAAATAGTTTTGGATTCCCTGTCTTCTCATCTATCCGGACACGTTTGAATTGTTATTCTACCGTGAAAAAACCGAAGTTATTAACCCACAAACGGCACCGTGTTTGTCCGTGAATAACACGGCACACAATGATGCTACAGTTCATAAAGCAGACAAGTGAAGGCAGTGGTTTTAAGGGTTCAAAAAACATGACTTTATTATGTGTAGAACAACATATGTGCAGAACAAAATCCAATAGAAATGATTCAAACATGCAAACAATCAGGCAGTAGCCGTCTCCTGAACATAACAATGAAGCTACAGTGAGCTAAAGTAGTAGCCATCTCCTTACGATAGCCCACATAAGTTTCTTTCTCTTTTCAGCATTCCTCTTTCGAGTATCCTTCCTTCTGTCTTCGCTCTTCTGTCTTCTCTCTTTTCTCTCCAAAAAACCATGGTTAATAATATACCACATGCCGAGGGAAAGGCATAGGATAGTTGCAAGTTCCTCCATTCTGCAATTGTTGCTGTGTTGTGTCTCGTGAAAATATACGTCACCACCATGGCGCGCTGTTATGACGCGTAACTCCGCCTACTATCGTCTACTCCTCCTACTAGTCCGGGTCGGTTGTGTATAATGGAAACCAGAACTGATCAAAAGCGGGCTAAAGTGACCCGACCCGACCTGGGCTGGGCTGCTGATGGAAAAACGCCATAAGCCTAGTGGTTAGAGACGCCGGCTATCAATCGGAAGGTTGCTGGTTTGATCCCCGCCTTGCAGGAGGGAGCCGGATGTGCCCTTGAGAAAGGCACACATTGTCGCCTCCCTCAAACGGATAAGAACCTTCCCCAACCAGAAGCCTTGGAGGAACAGTGAGGTCCGCTCACCGCTGAAGGTATGTGACGCCGCAGAGGCCTACAGCTCAACCAGGGCTAATCTGAAGATTGGCATCAGGGAGGCCTCACTGACTACGAACCCCGCCCCACCAGCACTGCATCCCTACCCGATGAGCTCAACCACTTCTACGCTCGCTTCGACTGTGACAACACATAACAAGCCGCGCCCCCCCCCCCCCCCCCCCAAGACGAACAGCCCCTCATGCTCTCCACCATTGATGTCTGCTGTGCACTAAGCAAAATGAATGTACGAAAATCTGCTGGCCCTGACGGCATTCCTGGCCCTTGAGTCCCTCGAGGCAGACTGGTGTTGGCGGAGGGCGGAAAGCATCATCAAGGACACCTCGCACCCCAGCCACGGTCTGTGTGATCCCCTACCATCTAAGAGACTTAAGAAGTACAGGATCCCCAGGTCCTGTAACAGCAGGCTCCAGAACAGCTTTCACACAGCTGTCACTCTGATGAACAATCCTCTCCCCCCCCCACACACACACTGATGAACAACTCCCTTACTATGTGTTAGTGTGATATGCTAACTTTACTTACAATAATCTATGAAATGGCAGCTTTTCAACTTGTTCATATCCACAATAGGGTAGAGCATTGAGAAATGTCATGGTATGGAGTGAACACATTTGACTGTGTATAGTTTGATGGTAGATTGATGGTACACTCAAACTGATTTGATTGCGAGATATCTGTTTTCCCCCTCGACATGATTAATTGCCATACAGTGTAATACTTCACGTCAATTACAACCGTCATCATAATCATTTTACGTTTAATTGGTAGTTCACAGACCTCTTATTGAACCTGTTTTAGATCATAATGCTGAAGGAGCAAATTCATAGACAGAACTCCTCCTAACATTAACATGGGAGTTATTAGTGTTTAAACATATAGAAGCTTTACAGTGTTTGTTTGTTCTGGTTGTTTTAGTAAAACAGCCTTACATATTGACCTGTGATAGTGTACAACAGTTTGACTGGCGGATTTTTAGTAATAAATAGAAAATGAACAGACCTCTCTCCCTCACTCTTCCAAGTGCAGTGCTGTGTGTGTAAGTGAGGCCACCAGCCCCCTCCTTCTCGTGCTCTCTCACAGCTAAGGAGAAAAGAAATGCTTGTATTTCACATTCATCTACCAGGTCAAAGTAGCGCCCACACAAGGCTTAGACAAAGCCTCTTTAGACTCCATTTTGATCAAAATACATTTCAGTAGGGCTTTTTCCAAATCGATTATGAGGCCAGGTACATGTTCACACCATTAAATCCAACCATTTCAGGTCAGCAACTGGATAAGTAGGCCTAAGTTAATAATGTTCAGAATGTGTCCTGCATGTGAACGGATGGGAACTGACATTTATCCAAGAGGGTGTAAAATGAGTCATTTTATCTCTGGGAAAAAGACATGTTTCACTTGGGTGACTACGTAACATCATTTACCACTCCAGCGATTATTTTCAACTGGAAGTGTGACGGCACTCCGAAAAAGCATTACTCACCCCCCCCCCCCCTCTCTCTCTCTCTCTCTCTCTCTCTCTCTCTCTCTCTCTCTCTCTCTCTCTCTCTCTCTCTCTCTCTCTCTCTCTCTCTCTCTCTCTCGCTCTCTCGCTCTACATCCAGGGGTCTGAGTGTGTTGTTAACACTTCATTAACTATCCCGCCCCATCTCCCTTAGGGGACTGTCTAATCAGCACCAGTCTCCCTATACTGAACTCTGCAGAGCCGCAGACAGACATCTACAGTACAGACAGATATAGCCATGGGAGAAATTGGGACATCTCATTAAATATTTAGTTTTTTTAAAGAAATATAGACATATCAATATTTGGTCTTCTTTTAAACAATATATATATATAGAGAGAGAGAGAGAGAGAGAGAGAGAGAGAGAGAGAGAGAGAGAGAGAGAGAGAGAGAGAGAGAGAGAGAGAGAGAGAGAGAGAGAGAGAGAGAGAGAGAGAGAGAGAGAGAGAGAGAGAGAGAGAGAGAGAGAGAGAGAGAGAGAGAGAGAGAGAGAGAGAGAGAGAGAGAGAGAGAGAGAGAGAGAGAGAGAGAGAGATAAAGTGTAATTCAACCAAAAACCATGACAATTTTACTTGTTTGTTAAATAATTTACAAACATGCCAATTCCTACTGAGGAAAGGTTATGCCCTAATAGCTGAAATTGGCTGAAATTAACCTCAATTAGACCTTTTCCTATAACTGTCTACCAGCCTCTGACATCAACTGGGAAAATGTTTTTCCCACTCCTTCATGCAGAATTCTTTCAGCTGTGTGATGTTTGCGAGGTGTCTCAATAGTAAGATATCTTATTAGCAGGGGTGCACATAACTTTTTGGGGCCAGTGCTCAGAGGAGCACCTAGGGATGCTGCTTGGTGCTCCCCGAGCTCGCGAGTCACGACCCGTCCCACAGGATGGATAAAAAAGGGATACATGGATAACTTATATTAGCAAAACGACATTTATTCATAAATAAAGATGAACGAACAAATGATTGTGTGCAAAACAAAAGAAACATATGCAAAATCAAATGACTGCTTTTTAAGCATGAAAGTCTGTCAGACTCCTTTAAACACAATGAAATCAACTGACATCTCTTTAAGCACTAACTGAATGTCTGTTCTTTAAACACACTGAAATAAACGGACATCTCTTTAAGCACTGCTCTGTTCTGTAAACACTGAAATCAACTTTTCAACAAAAAGTTACAGCCTAAGCATTTATTTATGCTACAAGCTTGATCATCATCATCACTGCTCTCTTGACTGCTCTCTTGACTGCTGTTATCACTGTCCTCCATTTCAACCATGGTAGAGGATGTTGTAGGCTATCACTTTAAATAGCTCATTATTTTGATTGTGCAACAAAGTCTTTTTTTTCTTTTTCTAATAGAATTCCCAACCATATTCCCTGGGTCAGGGGTCGAGGTGCGATAATGAAGCTGTAAAACAAACGTCTGAACGTTTGAAAGCTTCAGAGAAAAGAAACGTGTCCCTTGGTGTTGTTTTTCCTTTTAGCGACGAGTCGTTCGGGACTGAATTTTCACGTGGCGGCGTGATAACCGTGCGATACGCGATACGCGGAATGAAAGTACGAGTTACGATACTTTCCGAATGTTTTCGTGAGGGGAGTCGCCGTGGTCGTCGTCGGTCGACTGTTGTGATGGATTACTCGTCGGGCCTTCTGCTGAGGGGACGGCAAATAGTTACTTAGTGGGGCTTGCAGTGATGCAGCAGTCAGCAGTTGGATTTTGAGGAAGTAAATTCCTCTCCCAGCGGTTCCAGCTGTTGGTGCGCAAGAGCGCGTTCATGCGGCTGATCTGCCGCGACGCATGCCCACTGGCGCACCAGTTATGTGCACCCCTGCTTATTAGTCAAGATCCGGGCTTTGACTTGGCCATTCCAGAACTCAATTTCTTTATTTTCCTTGCCATTCCTTGGTGGATTTACTGAATGTTTTGGGTCATTGTGGTTGTATGGTCCACATCTGCTTCAGCTTAAATCTTTGGACAGATGGTCTCACATTTTCCTCAAGCGGAGTGGATTCTATGATGGTGAGCTGGCCAGGCACTGCTACAACAAAGCAGCCCCAAACCATGACATTCCCACCCCTATGCTTCACAGTTGGTATGAGGTTCTTGTGCTCAAATGGTGTCTTTGGTTTACAAACATGTTACTGTATCCAAATAATGAAACTTTGGATTCATCTGTCCAAAGCACATTGTTCCAGAAGTCATAGTGTTTGTCCAGGTGTTCTCTGGCAAAGTTTAGTCTTGACCTGATGGTTTTTTTTGGCAGCAAGGATTTCCTTCTTGTACACCTCCAATGAAAATCAAACTTGTGCAGTCTCTTTCTGATTGTAGATGCATCAACTGAGGGAAGAGCTACCTGTAGGTCCTGTGATGACATTTTAGGAATGTTGGAGACTTTAAGAATCTTGCGATCTGCTCTTGGGCTGAACTTGCTAGGACGTTGCTAGGCCTGACATGGCCATGTTGGGAGTTGTTTTAAATGTTCCCCATTTGAACAATGGAACGGCTGATTTCTAAATGTTTGGGGATCTTTTAAAATCCCTTCCCAGGCTGATACGCATCTACAACCTTCTTTCTCAAGGCCTCAGAGAGCTCTTTTGATCTCACTATGATGATATCACTGACTTCAACAATCAAGAGCAAACCAAACTAAAATGTCTGAGGTTTAAATAAGACAGACTCCCTCAAAATACTCTTTAACAATGTTCTAATCATTTACACCTGATGTGGTGCACTTGATTCTAATCTTAGGCATTTTAAGTAGTTATAAATGTAGGGGTGTCCTAACTTTATCCTCACAAGAACATTGCATTTCTATTAATTACATTTGACAAATATTTCATTTTTAAAATATGTCTTCAGTTTTATTTGTTTAGTTATATTACCTCCATCTCTCAATATTGTTAAAATTGTATTGGGGTGTCCAATCTTTTTTCATGATTGGACTGTAGATACATGACTGTGTAGTTCTCTTTCATAGTATTCGTTTCGTATCTCACTATGGGAACGCCCCTGCGTGACCTCATCAGAAGCTGAATTACACTGCGCCAGCCCATTGGCTGGCCCAGGCGACGCTTGTGTCAGGAGGGACTGGACCCTCCGCCTATATAAGGCTTACACACGGCGTCTGTCGTCATTCAAAAACCTCTTCTCGCTTCTCACTGGAGCTGACGACAACTGTGCGGGTGGCTAAAGCTAAACAGTCCACAGATACGAGCGACCAACTCGTGCCGACGGGCGCTTTGCTGCTAAACTGCATACGTTGACGTTCACAGGAGTAGAAATACTTCTGTTGAAGAGTAGGAATACTCTAACTCGGGGTAGCAATACCCCGTGTTACGATTCGAGTAGCAATACTCACCTTGCTCGGAACGAAAAGAGTAGCAATACTCCTCGTTCTGAACGACACGAGTAGCAATACTCCCTGTTCTGCGAGTAGGAATACTCTGAACGGTTACGGGTAGCAATACCCAGTGTGAGAGACAAAAGTAGAAATAACTTTATCTCTATAACGCACTACTAGCGGGTAGATAGTAATATCCCTCCCCTGGCCCCTCTGTTTCCCTTGATAGCTGACAAGCTAACGGGTGAAGTAGCGAGGCCTGCTAGCAGCTAGCCTACAACCCCCTAGCCAGTAATGGCTAACGTTGAGGCTAGCGGACCTAGCACAGCCGAGACTAGCCAGAAGACCTGCCCGTGCGGCAAGTCAATGGCTAGCTGGGACACTCACTCTAAGTGCGCAGCGTGTCTGGGATTAACCCACGCCCAGGCCGCTGTTATCTCTACCGATGAGTGTATCCACTGTGCAGTGTTCCCCAATAAACTTCTCCGCCGACGGCTAAGTCGCATAGCTAGCCTGTCGGGAGAAGATCCGCTTCTGTGTGAGGCAGCCGAAACGCTGCCATCACAGTCTAACGCGGACATGTCTCCAGGTTTACCGACACCATGCTGGGCGGACTTAGTGCCACATAGCCCTGACATCGGTTTCCCGGTACTGGATGACAAGGGAGTTGACAGCTTTATCGCTGCTCGCTATGACCTTAGGAGAGACTCGGACAATGATGAGGGAGGGTCGCACGACTCAGGTTGAGGACTCCTCATTCTCAATCGGTAGGCGCGGAGCTGAAAAGCCCCCCACGCCTGGCGGAGGCAACCAACCCTCCGCCCCATCTCTCATGGACTGTGACATGCAGGACATGTGCAAGCGAGCAGCAAAAAGGCTGAATATCCCCTGGCCCGTCGCCCAAACCGAAACCGTTAAGTCACGCTTTGACGGCAAAAGACTGCAGACGGCGGCTAAGACGGGGAAACAAGTTATGCCGTTCTTCCCCGAGCTACTCGAGGAGATAGCAGTTACGTGGAAAGAACGGCCATTCAGCGAGAAACATCCAATAATCGGGGGTTCTCAACTGGATTGTGAGGGGATGGACTCCCTCGGCCTCCGCCACATCCCACCGGTCGAGCCGGTGGTGGCGCGCCACCTGCACCCGAAGACCCCCGTATCTTCGGCTGCCCCGTCCCTACCCTCCAAGTCGGACCTCTTTCAGGCTAGCCTTACAGACAAGTGCTACAAAGCAGCGGCACTGACAGCGAGGGCTCTCAATGCCTCCGCACTCCTATCAGCGTACCAGGCTGAGCTGGAGGAGGATATGACTGTTAAGCCAGACAATACCCTATGGGAAGAAATCTGCGTTATAACGGATCACATCCTCCGTCTCCACAAGATGGCCATTCAAGCCACGGGTAAATCCATGGGTCTCATGGTACTGCAGGAGAGGGCGCGTTGGCTCGGTCTCACCAACCTGTCGGCGAAGGAGAGAGAAGAAATTCTCGACACCCCTATCGTACCGCAGGGTCTCTTCGGTGCAGCAGTCACCTCAATGCAGAAGAGATGTGAGGAGAAAAAGAGAGAGGATGAGGCTATGGAGCTGTGCCTTCCGAGAAGAGCGCAGCCCGCAGCGCCCGTGACCCAGCCACGGCAGTCATATGCGCAGGCTATCTCTCGCCCGGCCCCTGCTTTCAAGACCCCCAGAGCGGCTAGACAGCAGGCAGCGCCTCAGGCACCCAGAGGTCCCAAGAACCCATGGGCCAGGAAACAGGCTCCCCGGGCCAGACCTCAGGCATCCCCGCCCCCTCCCCCGGCCGCCGCATCGGCGAGGAAGGAGAGCGAGTCCAGTCGGCCCCCCTCGCTGACCGCTCTGTACCCTCCCAGCTCCGTTCCAGAGCAAGTTCGGTACAACATGTTCCATACAAAGTGCAAGACCACGGTCGGCGTCCGTGTTCACACGCCTTCCGGGGGAAAGCTGAGAGACTGTTCATACTGCAAAGTTGTTTGTCACTCAAGCACGTTAATGCATAATGTATTAAAAATGTCCCAACAAGCGCATCCAGGCAGAGTGCCAAGGGCGTTGTTAACAATGTTGAAAAACATACAAATAAAAGAGAAAAACAAATCTTTCTCTGCCATAACGCAGACCGTGGGACTAACCCGTCCCGCGGCTGTGATGCAGAAAGCGGCCCGTACTCTCAAGCTCAGGGCGAACGAGCCAATATTCTCCTGGAGGAAATATCCATTCTAAGGGAGAAAGGAGCTATAACAGTTGTACCTCTCGAGGAGACCCACAGAGGTTTCTACTCTAAGTATTTTCTGGTCCCAAAGAAAGGGGGGGGCATGAGGGCTATTCTAGACCTCCGAGTCTTGAATCAGCATCTCAGAAAATACAAATTCAGGATGTTGACACACTCTTCCCTGCTAAGTTTCATACGAGCAGGGGATTGGTTCACATCAATCGACCTGAAGGACGCTTATTTCCACATTCCGATATATCCTCCACACAGGAAATATCTGAGATTCGCTTTCCAAGGGATAGCGTACGAATATGTGGTCCTTCCCTTCGGCCTGTCACTAAGCCCAAGGGTGTTTGTAAAATGCACCGAGGCAGCAGTGGCCCCTCTCAGACAGAGGGGTATCAGAGTGGCCACATATATCGACGACTGGTTAGTGGCAGCCACCTCCCGCGAGGAGGCGGCGCGTCACACAGCGGTCATTTCGAAACACCTAACGAGTCTGGGGTTCCGAATAAACATGGAAAAGAGCATGGTGACACCCTCTCAACGCATCGCGTTTATAGGGCTCGCACTGGACTCTATTCGAGCCAAGGTGTTTTTGTCTCCAGAAAGAGTGGAGACGATGCGCGCGACTCTAGCGCTGTTTCGCAGGGGCAACCTAGTTACCCTCAAACAATGCCAGAGGTTGTTAGGCTTGATGGCCTCCGCTGTGGTGGCCATACCCCTGGGGCGCCTGTACATGAGAGGCATCCAGCGCTGGGTGGCCTCTCTAGGCCTGGACCCCCACCGCGACGGTCACCGTCGTGTGAGGGTCTCCAGGGATTGCTCACTGGCTCTGCACCAGTGGAAGGACCCAGGTTTCATAACACAGGGTGTTTCTATGGGACCTGGCCTGAACAGAAAAGTAATCACCACGGACGCCTCTCTGAGAGGCTGGGGTGCCACTTTCGAAGGGAGAACGATAAACGGGGGTTGGGACCCGCACTTACGTTCTACCCATATAAACGGCCTGGAACTGCTAGCTGTTCACTTGGCTCTGAAACATTTCCTCCCGTGGTTGAGAGGACATCATGTTTTGGTGAGGACAGACAACTCCACGGTCGTTGCCTATGTAAACAGACAGGGGGGACTGAGGTCCCACCAGTTACACACTATGGCACACAGACTGATAGTGTGGAGCAGTGTACACATGCGGTCGCTGAGAGCAACCCATGTACCGGGCATTCTGAACTACGGAGCAGATTTGTTGTCCAGGGGCAACCCACTGTACGCAGACTGGAGACTTCACCCCGAAGTAGTGAAACAGATTTGGTCACGATTCGGTCAAGCGACCGTGGACGTTAATGCTACGGCAGAGAACGCCCAGTGTCCTCTGTTCTTCTCTCTGCGCGATCGGGGAGCCCCGCTGGGAGTGGACGCATTAGCGCACTCTGAGTCCTGGACCGAGGACAGAGGACCCTCCTGTATGCGTTCCCACCGGTGGCACTCATTCCCCCGACTCTGGCCAGAGTGAGGGAAGGAGATCTGTCCATGGTGCTGATAGCCCCGCGTTGGCCGGGAAAGCACTGGTTGGCGGAGATTTTTCAACTCCTATCCGGTCCGCCATGGCAACTACCGCTGCGCAGGGACCTGCTGACCCAGGCGCGGGGGGAGATATTCCATCCCCACCCAGAGAGATTGTCTCTGTGGGCCTGGCCCGTGAAGGGATCAACCTTGCACTAGTGGGTCTTCCCCAAGGGGTGATCGACACTATTCAGTGCGCCAGAGCCTCATCAACTAGAAAGTTGTATGGGCATAAGTGGCGTGTGTTCGAGACTTGGTGCTCAGAGTCACACGCTGTCCCTTTTCAGTGTTCTGTGACAGTTATTCTGTCATTTCTACAGGACCTGATTGAGAAGGGTAAGGCTTTCTCAACCGTTAAGGTCTATTTGGCAGCTATTTCGGCTTGTCATATTGGCCTGGGTGGAAAGTCGATAAGCCAGCACCCGTTGGTGTGCCAGTTTATGAAAGGGGCCCGAAGGAAATTGCCTACGTCTAGGCCGTTAGCTCCTTCATGGGACCTCCCTATGGTACTAGATGCTCTCTCCTGCCCACCGTTCGAACCGCTGGAACAGGTGGAGGTGAAAGTGTTAACGCTAAAGACGGTCCTATTGCTTGCTTTGGCTTCGGCTAAGCGCATAGGTGAAGTCCATGCGCTCTCGGTGCACCGAGAGTGTACAAAGTTCTCCCCAGGGGACTCTAGGGTCAGTCTGATGCCTAACCCAGTCTTTATTCCGAAGGTTATAGGCTCTTGCACCCCTATAGAGTTGGCTGCCTTCTTTCCCCCGCCTTTCGCCTCGGAAGAGCACAGGCGGTTGCATACTTTATCTCCTGTCCGCGCGCTGCGTGTTTACATAGACAGGACTCAGGGTTGCAGGAAAGGTGACCAGTTGTTTGTATCCTGGGCGAATCCACACACGGGAAAGCCAGTGTCAAAACAGCGCCTTTCCCATTGGGTAGTGGCGGCTATTGCCTTGGCTTACTCTAGTAAGGGTCTACAGCCCCCCGCGGGCTTACGTGCGCACTCTACTAGAGGTTTGGCGACCTCCTGGGCACTCTTTAAAGGGGTGTCTATTCAGGAGGTGTGTGCGGCGGCGTGCTGGGCTTCGCCCCACACGTTCGCTAGATTTTATAGGTTGGATGTTACGGCTCCAACGCTATCACACTCAGTCCTCAGTTTGGGTTCCTCTTAGGACGTAGTTCCTAGAGTGTGAGGGCCAATTCTGGGACAGTTGCAGGCAGGTCTGGCAATACGGGAGTAAGTATATTCCCATAGTGAGATACGAAACGAATACAATGAAAGAGAACTTTAGGTTATTTACATAACCCCGGTTCTCTGAGTAGTATTCGTGAGTATCTCACCGGACCACCCTCCTTGCTTTAGAAGCAAGGAAGAGGTTGCTTGTTTTGAATGACGACAGACGCCGTGTGTAAGCCTTATATAGGCGGAGGGTCCCGTCCCTCCTGACACAAGCGTCGCCTGGGCCAGCCAACGGGCTGGCGCAGTGTAATTCAGCTTCTGATGAGGTCACGCAGGGGCGTTCCCATAGTGAGATACTCACGAATACTACTCAGAGAACCGGGGTTATGTAAATAACCTAAAGATACTAACTAGACTATCCATGAGACTATCCATGATCTATCCATGACTCTGTGACTCACATTCCGTAGTATGGTAAAATGACTTGAGAGATGTCATTGATATACATACAGTATATCTATATATATAGATATATATCTATCTAGATTAGGGCTGGGCAAACGATAAACATTTCTTTTTCGATAATCACAAGAATTAACGATCAATTATCGATTAATTGATAAGCTTTTTTTTCATTAAAACAACGCCTAAGGCAGAAATAACAAGCATGTTTTCCTTGGGGAAAAAACGTTATTCTTGATTTCTATGCCCAGGGGTGCACATAACTGGTGCGCCAGTGCGCATGCGTCGCCAAAATGCATGCTGCGCGGCAGATCAGCCGCATGAAGGCGCTTTTGCGCACCAACAGCTGGGTCCAAGAAGCAAGCCCCACTAAGTAACTATTTGCCGTCCCCTCAGCCGAAGGCCCGACGAGTAATCCATCACAACAGTCGACCGACGACGACCACGGCGACTCCCCTCACGAAAACATTCGGAAAGTATGTATCGTAACTCGTACTTTCATTCCGCGTATCGCGTATCGCATGGTTATCACGCCGACACGTGAACATTCAGTCCCGAACGACTCGTCGCTAAAAGGAAAAACAACACCAAGGGACTTCACGTTTCTTTTCTCTGAAGTTTCAGACGTTTGTTTTTCAGCTTCATTATCGCACCTCGACCCCTGACCCAGGGAATATGGTTGGGAATTCTATTAGAAAAAAAGAAAAAAAAGACTTTGTTGCACAATCAAAATAATGAGCTATTTAAAGTGATAGCCTACAACATCCTCTACCATGGTTGAAATTGAGGACAGTGATAACTTACAGCAGTCAAGAGAGCAGTGATGATGATGATTAAGCTTGTAGCATAAATAAATGCTTAGGCTGTAACTTTTTGTTGCTTAGGCTGTAACTTTTTGTTGCACAATCAAAATAATGAGCTATTTAAAGTGATAGCCTACAACATCCTCTACCATGGTTGAAATTGAGGACAGTGATAACTTACAGCAGTCAAGAGAGCAGTGATGATGATGATTAAGCTTGTAGCATAAATAAATGCTTAGGCTGTAACTTTTTGTTGAAAAGTTGATTTCAGTGTTTACAGAACAGAGCAGTGCTTAAAGAGATGTCCGTTTATTTCAGTGTGTTTAAAGAACAGACATTCAGTTAGTGCTTAAAGAGATGTCAGTTGATTTCATTGTGTTTAAAGGAGTCTGACAGACTTTCATGCTTAAAGAGCAGTCATTTGATTTTGCATTTGTTTATTTTGTTTTGCACACAATCATTTGTTCGTTCATCTTTATTTATGAATAAATGTCGTTTTGCTAATATAAGTTATCCATGTATCCCTTTTTTATCCATCCTGTGGGACGGGTCGTGACTCGCGAGCTCGGGGAGCACCAAGCAGCATCCCTAGGTGCTCCTCTGAGCACTGGCCCCAAAAAGTTATGTGCACCCCTGTCTATGCCCCTGGTTATGGAACGTCGCGATGGAATAGGATATGCTGGCTCGACTATTTGCATGAGCGCACGAAATCCTCTACCCTCGACAAAACTGAGCGGCAGAATATCTGTTTCGATTAATTTGCAGATGGCCATCGTTACTTTCTCTTCTCGTTGTGCATCACACCTCCCGCGTATTAGATGAGACGTGATGGAGGGCTGAGAAGGTAGCGAAGGAGCAATCAGGGTCGGATGTACTGTTTGCAGGTGGTATTTCATCTGGGTCGTCGTCGTGTTGTATTTATATGTCACTGCGCAGTGTTTGCAATGAGCGGCGTAACTTGTTGCATCATGCCGTACTGCGTTGCAAAATTCAATGCGAAGGCAAATGCAAAGTTCATTTCTCACACATAACGTAACTAATTTCCACTCAATTTATTAATGATTATCGAGCAAAATATTTTGTGATCGACCAAGATCCTTATCAATCAATTATCGATCGTCGATCATTGATGCCCACCCCTAATCTAGATACTAGGGCTGGGACGACGCGTCGACGTAATCGACTACGTCAATACGTCGACTTGCGTAATGTGCGTCGGTGCGTCGCAAATAAACAACATGGCTGCGACCAGTGGAAACATGGAGGAGGCAGAGTGAAAAATGGATAGCTACTAGCTAATGTTACACAAGCAATGTAGCTCACCACAGTTTGTATGTCTTGTCTTCTGGTGTTAGTAACGTTAGCTATGTAGCTGGCTAGCTACAGTAGCCTATTGTCATTGTGGTGCTCGCACCTACGTTATCTAGCTCGTAGCATCAATTTAGCTAATCATAACATAGCAGCGAGAGTAGCCTAACGTTAGCTAGCCATGTAGCTACTAGCTAGCTATGTGTTGTGGTGATGGACAGACTTCTAAATGGCCATGTTGGCATTCAAGTTGGCTAAACATAGCAGTGAGGTGGACATTAAGGGGCCTACACATGATGAGAAATGTGTGCTTTTTTTATTTTCAGGAGGCAAAGCAGTGTGGAGGACTTTTTTAGCTACGGTAGCCTATTGTTATTGTGGTGCTCGCACCTACGAGGAGTGAGGGGGAGAGAGGAGCGCAGGAGAGAGAAGAGGAGGCAGGCGGGGGGAGAGAGAGGAGCGTGGGAGGGGGAGAGCAGAGAGAGGGGGAGAATGTTATATTGTTACTGAGAGGTATAGTTACGGTATTCCGGTTAGAATTTCACTCGAATTGCACTAATTAGAGGATTTTATGTTGGTATTTATTTTGGTATTCCTCCTGAAAATGACTTGAACTTACCTACTGCATTACTTGCACTTTTCCTTTTATTTGAAGTTAACTTTTATATTTTATAATATTATATTTTATGTTGGACTGTAAGAAAGAGAGGATATTTTTTGTTGTGGAATATTGCCCTGCAGTGCAGAAGCCTAATTGATATATTTGTACAAGAATAATTGAATAAAATACTGAAATGTTAATAAGAGAAGTTTTTGACATTTATTTTGGGGAAATTAAGTGATACATTAATCGAACAGTAAAAAATAATAATCGTTAGACTAATCGTTAAATTAGTCGGTAGAGTAATCGACTAACCGAAAAAATAATCGCTAGATTAATCGTTAGAAGAATAGTCGTTAGGGACAGCCCTACTAGATACTGCTCACGGCTGTCTGCCCAGTGGATTTCTATGAGCACTCAAGCTAACATTGATAACATCGATATCTCAAAATGATATTAGTCCTTGTTGGAAAGAGCTTTGGTAGTCTAAATATAATCAGGCACTTTCATATTAAGCATTATGCTCTGCTTTGTTTAAGTGTTAATTATCTAGGCTGAGATCCAGATGTTGGAGGAATGTTTGTCATGCTTTGTCAATGATAAATGGACAGACCCGTGGTCACTAATGAAATTTGAAAGTGGAATCATTTATCAATGCCAGTAATTCCATAACATGTAGCATGAAATTGCATGATAGGAGGAATAGGAGGACACAGGTATCAAGCATATTCTTAGAATCATATTTTGTTGTTCTATGTTTATATGTCTAGTATTTCAGCTTTTCAATATACTGTAGGGACCGCAGCTTAAATAACAGAATATGTTACATGGCATTTTTAAACACTGTAATAATAATTTAAAAATCCAATACCCCCCCCCCCCCTTCATTGAATTAACAAAAATGAATGATTATGACAACAGTAACAGTGACCCAGGATGTGTTTTACAGATGAAGTAGATAATCTCCTCTTTGATTCAATGTTTTAATTTTTCAGATTTGTTTCACCATTTAGAAATTGCAACCAAATGATCTTGCTATTTACAAACACATACAGAAATGCATCGTATGCTACGTCACCTATTCTTAGATAAGACAATATATGATAATGACATCGCAATTGCATGCAGGAGAAGGCACTTCACTGACAGTATATTTATACACTATTACACTCGCATATAAACATAATCATGGCTCTGACAAATCTCTTGCTGCTCTACTGAAGGCGGAGCTGCTGAAAGGTGTGAGCCTGCCTGGCCAAAAATAAATACAAGGTGAAACGTGGTGACGTCTTGACGTCGTTGGCGTCTCCCATTGTTTTCAGTCATTGCTGTAGACAGTATGGCAGAGCACCCAGGCAATGGCATAGCAAAGTAGCACACCTGTTACCCACTTAACATTATCAATGTGAACTCTTCATTACAATTACTCTCATATTTAAACATTTGTGTCATCAAAGCTCTTTAGTTCGGTGTTAGCTTAAAAAACTCATAAAATAAAGAAATAATACATTGAAATGAGCATGACTACCTTAAACGTGACCACCTGTACCCAGCACACTCAGCTCTCTAACATCTGGGTTTGTTACTGGTTTTCAGTTTTACAAAACAAATATGTTTCAACCACCATCAAGTTACTTGTTTTCAAACCTTGAACAATAGTGAACTTATGGTTCAGTACAATATTTCTGATAAACAGTAACATCTAACACTTATAGACAGTGAATAAGCAAAGCAAGCTCAACATAATCCTTTAACAAGCCTTGTTAAAATGGATTGGCAGTTTTTGAAATCTGAAGGGGTTTATAAAAACGCTGCCTAAGTGTAGTACGTGTCGGTTTGGCCTTCTTTGTTATGTTCCCAAAGGTAACTTACATCTATTACAAGATACTGTCTGAATTCTAGTTTCACTGTTATACAGTATGCCTTCAGATGTCCAATGTCTTTCTTGTGTATATGTCTGGAGGCTCTGCAAGACCTCTCTGACTGTGTTGAATCAATGGAACAGCCAATATGTATTGAGGTCAACAGCTTGTTCATAATAAATTAATCTTACCACTGGCTCAGCGGATAAGTGAAAAGATTATGATGGTAAATAAAAAAAATGGGAGAAAATGTGCCTGATGAGTGGATGCCGACAGCTCTGAATCCTATCAACATTATCTACTATTATGATGGAGGCCTTATATACAGGGGTGCGCATGCGTCGCCAAAATGCATGATGCGCGGCAGATCAGCCGCATGAAGACGCTCTTGCGCACCAACAGCTGGAACCGCTGGGAGAGGAATTTACTTCCTCAAAATCCAACTGCTGACTGCTGACTGCTGCATCACTGCAAGCCCCACTAACGGCCAAGCTCCACCATGGCCATCGAGCGTTGCGTCAGCGTTGCGTTGCGTCCGAAATTGGGATCAAATGCATTGTAATCAATGAAAGGTGCTCCACCTGCTGCGTTGCGTCAGCGTTGCGTTGCGTCAGCGTTGCGTTGCGTCAGCGTTGCGTCCGATGGCTGCGTCCAAAGTAGACATTCAAAAAAGTTGGATTTTTGACGGTGGACGCAGACGTCACAATAAGACCAATTGTATATTTGCCCCACGTGGGGCGTGAGATGTATATTTACAATTGTAGTTGTTGGTTATAATTGTATAGCCTATTGGTTGTTTTCTGGTGTTGTTTTATTGTTTTGCTCTGTTTGTAGTGCACTTGATATTATGATATATATATTATACATTTTTTATCAGCTGTTAAATCACCACAGCGGTTAATAGAGATAATACCAGATTGAAAATGCTTGTAGCCAACTACTCAGCTATTGCGAATTGCTATTCACCACAGGTGAATAATCACCACAGGTCACCACTAATCACCACAGGTGCTTGAAAGCTTGTTGCAGGAATGGACGACGAACGGCTGATCCTTGAGGTCGAAAAATATTATTTCTTATATGCGACTAGTTGTTGCTGTTGATATGTAACTAGATTTATGGTTAAGGATAGGGTTAGATTTAAGGTTAGGGCAAGGTTTAGGATTAGTGGTTAGTTAGTTGAAATGTTGTTGACAGTTAGTTGAACATCTACTGAACTAACAACTATCTATTTGGGAATATGTAGATAAAATATTACCCTGATTGGAAAATGTTCTGTATGATGTTGTTATTGTTGTGGACATATTGCAGTCAAGGGTGAAATTACTCCCGTATACAAAAAATGCCAGTGAAGCTAGAGTAGAACGTTGACGTTGACGCAACGTTGACGCAACGCAGCAGGTGGAGCTTGGACAACGGGAAGTTGACGCAACGCCGATGGCGAGTTGACGCAACGCAGCAGGTGGAGCTTGGCCGTTAGTAACTATTTGCCGTCCCCTCAGCCGAAGGCCCGACGAGTAATCCATCACAACAGTCGACCGACGACGACCACGGCGACTCCCCTCACGAAAACATTCGGAAAGTATCGTAACTCGTACTTTCATTCCGCGTATCGCGTATCGCATGGTTATCACGCCGCCACGTGAAAATTCAGTCCCGAACGACTCGTCGCTAAAAGGAAAAACAACACCAAGGGACTTCACGTTTCTTTTCTCTGAAGCTTTCAAACGTTCAGACGTTTGTTTTACAGCTTCATTATCGCACCTCGACCCCTGACCCAGGGAATATGGTTGGGAATTCTATTAGAAAAGAAGAAAAAAAGACTTTGTTGCACAATCAAAATAATGAGCTATTTAAAGTGATAGCCTACAACAGCGGTTCCCAAACCTTTTCAATCAGGCCCCCCTTGGGTAATTGGAAATATTTTCAAGCCCCCCCTAACCCGGTCCCCACCTAGATTGATATAATTAATTGTATAAAGTTGTACAAACATTACATTTTCTCTTCTAATAATAACAAGACACATATATCCAACTATAGTTTTATATTTTATTATGGGTTGAAAAGGAACATAAGTGCTTGGCAAATGATCCTGTGCCACTGAAATATTCAACATATCAACATTAACTAATTTCTACTGCATCACTATTCTTACTCCACACATTCCTATCACAATTACGATCAATGACTTGTGTGTGCTTGCTTTGCCTTGCAAATCTTCTCAAAGCGGGGTTGTTGTTTTGAGACTGCCACTCTCAGTTCATTCTCAATGTTCAACTTCGACCTGTATTTGCTTTTGATAGCAGCAACAGCAGAAAAGCCTATCTCACACAGGTACGATGTTGCAAAAGGCAGCAGTATTCCCACAGCTTTCTGTTTTTTTAATATATTTTTCTGCGCCCCCCTGCAGTACCCCCGCGCCCCACTAGGGGGGCGCGCCCCACAGTTTGGGAAACGCTGGCCTACAACATCCTCTACCATGGTTGAAATTGAGGACAGTATTAACAGCAGTCAAGAGAGCAGTGATGATGATGATTAAGCTTGTAGCATAAATAAATGCTTAGGCTGTAACCTTTTGTTGAAAAGTTGATTTCAGTGTTTACAGAACAGAGCAGTGCTTAAAGAGATGTCCGTTTATTTCAGTGTGTTTAAAGAACAGACATTCAGTTAGTGCTTAAAGAGATGTCAGTTGATTTCATTGTGTTTAAAGGAGTCTGACAGACTTTCATGCTTAAAGAGCAGTCATTTGATTTTGCATTTGTTTCTTTTGTTTTGCACACAATCATTTGTTCGTTCATCTTTATTTATTAATAAACGTCGTTTTGCTAATATAAGTTATCCATGTATCCCTTTTTTATCCATCCTGTGGGACGGGTCGTGACTCGCGAGCTCGGGGAGCACCAAGCAGCATCCGTAGGTGCTCCTCTGAGCACTGGCCCCAAAAAGTTAACTGTGCACCCCTGCTTATATACATATACCTTCAATTCATTAGTGGAGTTGGAGCTTTGAAGTAAAAGCTTGTACTTAAAAGCTTAAGTAAAGTTTGACATTTTTATTGATTGTAGTTATACTAAACACGCAGCGCATATCTGTTTTGAATGCCTTGAGAGCATGTTGAACCCCCTCAAAAGTTTGTCCCAGAAATTAATTGTGAAACACAATTGTGTTGTGCCTGAGGTGGGTGCTTTAGTCAGCAAAGAACATTTGAATTAGTGCCCAAAAATAGTAGTCTTTCTGTGCTTTGAAGGGATGACGCTATAGGGGAAGCTGTGAATTAATTACATTTTAATTAATTGTATTTTATTATTTTATTTTATAAAATTAATTTAATGTTTTCTTTGCCATGCAATCAACTTGTTGGAATTTGGTATTTTTTGCTCTAGGTACAGGGACAGCCATAGTCAGCGCCCCTGGAGCAATTAGGGGTTAAGTGCCTTGCTCAAGGGCACATGCAGCTCACTCCTGAGGCGGGGATCAAACCAAAGACCCTCTGGTTGGTAGCCAGCCTCACTAACCACTAGGCTACCGCCTCCATTAAGAGATCAGCCTAACCATCGACATTACTAGACTGAAGTCAAGGCTGCATGCAGTTGTGCACTCTGGAGATGCAGCAGTACATCCTAGCTTGTGAAGCTCACCAGGGGTTATTGTTAAAAGAACAGGTCAGTTTAACCATTTGTTTTGTTGACTGGTGGATTGATGATTCACTTGCTTAGTCAAATGTATTGATTGTAAGTCGCTTTGGAATAAGGCGTCTGCTAAGTGTTTTAATGTTTCATGACATTGGTAATACGTTTAAGCTCGGCGTAACTGGACACATCCGTTCTGTATAGCTCCCTGTCTGGATTAAAACGACCACAACACACACACATATACAATATAGCAGGAAGTCCATGGCTTGTCAAACCCACCCGTAGGAAGGCAACATGCTGAATGACTGAGTGGGTGGAGGCTGGGGGTGGTTTGGGGAGATCACACACAACTTACTCTCATAGCCTGTGCGATATTCACTGTTGAATGGAATGGAGGAGCATTAACTGGCTATTTAGCCTCTGTCCCTTTGAATTGATGTGATTTTGCATACTGTCTGTTTGTTGTCTTTGTTATTCAGTGTTGTATGTATACTGTAGAGTGGTGTGAAAATGAATTTCCCCCTGGGGACAATAAATCTAATCTAATCTAATCTAGTATGAACCGGCTATTCTGTAGCGCCCCCTACCTGAACCAACCTGCTGTTCCCAGAGGAGAAATTAAATGTTGAATTTACGACATCAGTGTCATTCTTGCGGTTACGTTAGTTTTGGAAAATCCATCTAGAGCCTACTCTTGCAAATTAAATGGAGGGAAGCAAATGAGATTGTTCAGAGGATAATGCCTCTGCTTAGTGTGGGAAATAAATAATAAATTACACACTTGGATTATAATCCCTGGAGTAATCTTTTGGGGGGAAAAAGAAATAGTGGACCTTTTTCATTATGCAGTGATTACAATAACATGTTGTGTATTTCCTCCTTTGAAAATGTTTGTGCCAACTAAAGGCATTTGTCAATGTTTTGGTATGGAATGAATGGTTGAATGATCAATACGTACGTATAAAGAAATAGCTTTAACACGTGAAACAGACACATGCTAATGGAACAGTTGAGCTTTAATGTTACCCTGAGCTGAGGAATTTGAAGTGGAGAAATCGAACAGGATACATCTGTGTTGTGATTACAAGGAATTCACTTAGGCCGCATTTACACTGCAGGTCGTAATGCCTAGTTACGATTTTTTTGTCTATCCGTTTTTTTTTAACTTTTACTTTACTTTTAAAAATGACTCATATCCGATAACTGTGCTTACATTTCCTTACACTTGCTTAACACTTGAAACAACCGGCATGCGTACATGAGGGTTTGGTTACTGGAAACGAAACAAACTAAACAGACAGCTGGCACTTGCAATATTCTCGGATCTGAGAATATCTGATTCAGTGTGCTTTTTTACTGCTTACACGTTCATGTTACATATCCGATCTGTGCCACAGAAAAATCTGAATTGTGTCACTTCTACCTGGCAGTGTAAACGCAGCCTTAGAGAGTCATTTGTAGGGTCAGTGCATATGAGATTGAGGGAACTTGAAAACAGTTCCCTATCTCTTCTGGGTTTGAGGGATAGGGTTGGGCGGTTTCCAATTTTTCATACCGTTAACCGTCCCCAAATGTAACTGTGGTTGGAAGATTTGACACAGTTTACCGTGGGATTAAAAATGACATTGTTGTAGGACTTTGATGGAGCTGCCAATTTCCTGCTCGAACACTTTCCACTTTTCCACGCAGCAATGCGCTTAAAATAAATAAATAAAAACAGAGCTAAAAGTACTTTTGGTTCGTAATGAGACTGTTGGGACAAATTCTACTATGTATGGGAAACACTGTGCCGGTTTCAAAAACCCCCAGTCTACCGCATAACTTCCCGAACCTATTGATTGATCTATACAGTGGGGAAAATAAGTATTTGATCCCCTGACGATTTTGTAAGTTTGCCCACTGACAAAGAAATGAACAGTCTATCATTTTAATGGTAGGTTTATTTTAACAGTGAGAGTTTTTTATAAAATAAAATCCAGAAAAACACATTATAAGTTATAAATTGATTTACAATGAAAATGGGTCATGATGGGTCTTCCAGCACAACAATGACCCAAAACATACGGCCAATGCAACAAAGGAGTGGCTGAAGAAGAAGCACATTATCAATACAAATAAACCTACCATTACAATGATAGTGTTACGTCTGTAGTTTTACGACAGTTTGGACTTCACTACAGTGCCGTGTTATGTTATGTGTTAGGACGACTTACGTTAGGTGGTTAACACGATGTTGAATAAATGGAGTACGCTCCGACTTGAAGCTCTGAGTATCAGTCTCCGTTATTGAACATATCATTGGCGACGAGGATGGCTGATTGTTCTCTGCCACCACCCTCTCCTTTCCCAGCAGTCCCGGCAGAACCACCGATTCCGTGGAACCGCTGGATTTCCTCTTTCGAGACATATATCCTAGCTGCCGGCTTGGAGGACATATCCGACAAGAGGAAATGTGCGCTGCTGCGACACTGCTTAGGAGCGGAGGGTCAGCGCGTGTTCGGAACTCTCGGCACCGCGGCGAAATACACAGACGCTGTGGAACTACTGAAGGAACACTTCGCCCCTC
The DNA here is from genome assembly GCF_963989245.1 of Nansenia antarctica. NCBI lineage: Eukaryota > Metazoa > Chordata > Actinopteri > Argentiniformes > Microstomatidae > Nansenia > Nansenia antarctica. Next base: position 4,463,512 of record NC_137686.1, on the reverse strand, counting down.
CACAAAGCGCTCTTCTCCGCCGCGTCATATTCAGACGAAGACACCAACGTACAGGTGAGACAGTGACACAGTATGTGGCTGATCTGCGGGGTTTGGCGAGCTTATGCAAGTTCGGGACATTACAGAACGAAATGATAAGAGACCAACTCATTTTACACACGAACTGTGACAAGATTAGGGAAAAACTGTTACTGGAAAATGATGAACTTACATTATCAGCAGCTCTGAACATAGCGGTCCAGGTTGAAACAGCCTTGGAATGTGCAGTTAGTTTTTCAGCCTCTCCCAGCTCACCGGCAGCGGGCGCGCACAGCCTACAGGTGCCCCTCCTCCACGTGAGTACAGCCAGCGGCGGGGAGAGCGTTTTACTGGCCTCTCGGTCACGCGACCAGCCACACCAGCCGTGTGGGAATTGTGGCTCTTCTGCACACAATTCAAGAGCTCAGACATGCCCAGCCTGTGGTTAAACCTGCTCCAACTGCGGGAGACTAACCCACTTTCACAAGGTCTGCAGGTCTGCCCCAGCTAGAGCTTCCCAGTCACCTACCACAGTCATCCATAATGTCAGCTCAGGACGAGCGCCATTCAAAACATGCTCGTTGATGGTTGGTGATGTCACTCTGCCGCTCCTGCTAGACACTGGAGCCACAGTGTCCCTTGTGAACTTGACGACCTATACACAGTTTTTCTCCGATGTGCCCCTGGGGTTGCCCTCCACCACCCTGCGTGGCTATGCCAACTCTGAGATTGACATTGTGGGCTCTTTTCAGCTGCCTGTGAATTACGGGGAGAGGACACTGCCGGCCTTCAGGTTCAATGTTGCACGCCACGGGACCAACCTGTTAGGCCTCGACCTGTTCAACGCCCTCGGTTTCACCCTGCTAGACACAGCTGGCTCAGAGATTCACACCGTTTCCATCCCCTGGCAGCAACAGTGGCCTGCGCTGTTCAGCGGTGTAGGCTGCCTCGACACTTTTGCCCACCAGCCTCTGTTAGATCCTACAGTGATGCCTGTTATACAGCCCCTCCTCCGCTCCCCCCTGGCTCTCCGCGATGACATCTCCTCTCAACTAAAGAGCATGCTCGATAGCGACATCATTGAGCAGGTGAATGCATCGCCTTGGATCTCCAACCTGGTGGTGGCGAAGAAGAAGTCTGGGGGGCTGCGCATCTGCGTGGATCTGAGAGCGGTTAAACAAGGCCATCATCCCTGACAAATACCCCCTGCCAACGATAGAGGAGCTCACCGCCCACTTCTACGGGTCCAGCGTGTTCTCTAAACTGGACCTCCGTCAGGGTTACCTCCAAGTGCCACTACACCCCGGGAGCCGCAACCTCACAGCGTTCATCACTCACAGAGGGGTTTTCCGCTACAAATGCATGGCTTTCGGTTTAAGTTCCGCCCCCAGCTGCTTCCAAAAGATCATGGCCTCCATCTTCGCTGGGATCCCAGGTGTGGCCATCTATCTTGATGACATCGTGGTTCACGGGGCCACCGTCGAGAGCCACGACGAGCGTCTCCACTAGGGATGCTCCGATTTATCGGCCACCGATTTAAATCGGCCGATTTCACTCCAAATGACTCGAAAACCGTATTTTTTTTAATTTTTTTTTCCTGGGGAAGACAGATAACTGAACAGAAAACATAGGAGGACGTAACAGTATGTAAACCATGAAGGCCACGTTTATGATGTCTTTTATACAGCCATATCGACTGACTTGGGCTTCAGGCCCTAACTGGGTGATAGGCCAGACCTTTACGATGCCATAAAAATGGGTCTGTGTTTGCTTGGTGCCTAATGGATCAAAACTTTTGTCTAAAAAGCAAAAAATATGTAGGCTATCCAGTCAGTAGGCCTACAGTTATGTATTTTTTAAAAAATCGGTATCGGTATCGGTTGATCTTGAGGAAAAAAATCGGTGATCGGTATCGGCCCCAAAAATCCAGATCGGAGCATCCCTAGTCTCCACAGTGTGTTCAGTGCATTGGCCAAGCATCACCTCACACTCAATGGTGAGAAGTGTGTATTCGCCGCCCCAGCCATTGACTTTGTGGGGTTCCGCCTCTCAGCTGATGGCACGTACCCGCTGCACTCGAACACCGAGGCCATCCATCATGTCCCGGAGCCCACCACAGCCGCTCAGGTGGCCTCCTTCCTAGGCATGACGGCGTACTACCTCCGTTTCCTGCCACAGTACTCGGCCACAACCACACCACTGCGGAAGCTGTTGAAGCATGACGAGCCCTGGCTCTGGACGTCTGCCTGCTCAGACGCCGTACGCCTCCTGAAGGCCCAACTCACCTCGCCACCGGTCCTGGCGCATTTCGACCTGGCCAGCCCCACTCTTGTCACGTGCAACGCCTCTGCCACAGCCATTGGTGCTGTGATGTCCCAGCTGCAAGGGGGGGTGGAGAGACCGATCGCCTTCGCCTCCCGTGCTCTCAGCCCCACGGAACAGAAGTACTCGGTGGGGGAGCGGGGGGCCCTAGCATGCCTCTGGGCATGTGAGCGCTGGCACATGTACCTCTATGGACGTCTATTCACACTGAGGACAGACCACCAGGCCCTCATCACCCTCCTGGCCACGTCTGGCACCGGTCACAAGCCACTCCGCCTCCACCGCTGGGCCGACCGCCTGCAGCAGTACAACTATCGGCTACAGTTCACGCCAGGACGAGACAACGTGGTAGCCGACTTGCTATCACGCTCAATCCCCAGCCCACCCACAGCCCCAACCTTGACCCCCGGACTGGACCAGGCTGAGCATGACCTCGTCCAGCTCCTCCACACACCCCTTCAGGAGACGGTGTCGCTGAAAGAGCTACGGGATGCCTCAGCCGATGACCCCACCCTCTCTACACTCTCAACCTACATCACGCAGGGGTGGCCGGCAAGAGTACCTGACGAGCTACTCACTTACTCCAGGATCAGGGAGGAGTTGTCGGTTTGGAATGAGACCTGTGTCGCTCGCGGGTTCTGCACTGTGGTCCCAGGTGTCCTTCGGGCGCGTATCCTTGCTATGGCGCACGAGGGTCACCTGGGCATAGTCAGGCTCAAACAGCGCTGTCGTGATGTTGTGTGGTAGCCAGGCATCGACAGGGAACTCGAAACCCTGGTCAAGGATTGCACTGCCTGTCTCCTTAGTGGTAAGACCAGGGCTCCAGCTCCACCCCCGCCCATGCAGTCGTTGGACTGGCCATCTCAACCCTGGGAGCACCTGCAACTTGATATCTGCGGCGAGCTGCATGGGGTACCACATCACCAGCGTTTTCTCGTCGTGACCTACGACCTCCACTCTTAGTGGCCAGAGGTGACACCTGTGGGCTCGGTCACAGCAAAGGTGCTGATCGACATTCTCGACGCTCTGTTTGCACGTTGGGGCCTGCCCAAGAGGATCACGACTGACAACGGTCCTCAAATGATTTCCCATGAACTGTCCTCCTATCTAGTGGGTAAAGGGATCCACCACATCCGCACAGCGTTCTACCACCCTGCTGCGAACGGGGGGGGTGGAACGGCTGAACCAAACACTGAAAAATGGCATCAGGGCCCACCTGGCACAAGGGTGCACGCTCACCACCAGCCTCCTCCAGACGCTGTTGCATTATCGGGCCACGCGACACGCCACTACAGGAGTCTCCCCAGCCTCCCTCATGCTGGGGCGGGAGCTCCAGCTGCCTCTCGATAGGCTCCGCCCTATACTAGCTCAGCCCCCGGTCCATCCAGTTCAAGCCACAGTCACCAAACACCAGCGCTTGATGAAGGATCGTTTCGACAGGGCCAGACGTGCTAGGCTACCTGTCATTGCTGTGTCAGACTGGGTCAGGATCCGACGACCTCATCGGGACAACAAACTCCAGTCGTTTTGGTCTGACCCTGTCCAGGTCAGCAAACAGCTTGGCCCGGCCTCGTTTAGGCTCGCCGACGGCACTCGCTGGCACGCTACCCGCCTGCGTAAGGTGCAGCCTCCCCCTGGCCCAGCGCTGGGTGTGGCCTCTTCCACAGTCTTGCCAGCCGCACGGTTGGATGAAGCAGCAACCCCGGCCTACCAGGCTCAGCCCCAAGGCGTGGAGCCGCCACCAGTGGTTGTGGCTGCACCAGAGCCACGTCTGGTTCGAGCACGCAACAGGCCCGATCACTTGCGTGACTAGGTTGTGTGAGGGGGGGGGAAATGTTACGTCTGTAGTTTTACGACAGTTTGGACTTCACTACAGTGCCGTGTTATGTTATGTGTTAGGACGACTTACGTTAGGTGGTTAACACGATGTTGAATAAATGGAGTACGCTCCGACTTGAAGCTCTGAGTATCAGTCTCCGTTATTGAACATATCAGATAGACCGCTCATTTCTTTGTAAGTGGGCAAACTTGTAAAATCAGCAAATCAAATACTTATTTCCCCCACTATATTTGAATGTAATTTGGTCATCAAATGTAGCCATTGTTAAAAACAATGATGCAATCTAGGGTGTGTATGTGTGTTGCAGAGTGATTTATCTGTGACCAATGAAAGGAAGTCTTAGTTGAATAGAATAGACGTTGACGATGTTTGTATAAACAGCAGTCAATAATGTGAACATAACAAAGCAAAGCACACAGAAGCTGTGTGAATGCAGTCATTACATAGCAGTCATTACATAGCAGTCATTATATAGCAGTCATTATATAGCAGTCATTATATAGCCGTCATTATATAGCAGTCATTATATAGCAGTCATTATATAGCAGTCATTACATAGCAGTCATTACATAGCAGTCATTACATAGCAGTCATTACATAGCATTGTATTGCCACAGACAAACTGTTTTGGTGAACATCTGTGCCTTTAAGAGTATGAATTGCTTTTTCCCCAGTTCCCTGTCTTCTTTGTTCAACTGAGGCGAGACTTAGTATTTGTCAGGGTAAAGTAATCTCCTTGCCTTATCCATTCGTACACCCCACATGTTTTTCCATTCTCTTCCAAATCGAGGCATTGCATTATCACCCCTCCAGTAGCCTCTGTGTTCACAAGTGAAAAGTAGGTCATTTCTGAGGGTGAACTTTACACGCAATCCTCTTCTGAAACGTTTCTCTGGGTTCATTTATATGGAGATTGAAACTGACAAGAGAAAAACAATGTCTCTGAACATCATCAAACAAATACAATACCATTGTTGTCTAAAGGTCCTGTCCATGCACTTGTTTGGAAATTGGAGCTGGGTCTTCACAAATATTCAGTCCCCTGCGTAAGTAATGGAGTAGTGAAGCATTTTTTCTTCTTTCGGCTCGACACTCGAAAAGTTTGGATTTGAAATCAAGCAATTACTATGAGGTTAAGGAAACGATTCTCAGCTTTTATTTGAGGGTATTTGTGTGCATATTGTGTGACCAATCGGAAATTGGTCAAACACTTTTTATGCACAGTCCCCCTGCTTCAGGGTGCCCAAAAATATAGTTTAAAATGTTGTCGGCAATACTTTTCACACAATAATTGCCTGAAGACTGTGACCCGTTGACCCCAGCAGATGCTGGGTGTCTTCTCTGGTGATGCACTGCCAGCAGCCATCTTCAGTTGTTTGTTTTTAGGTGGTTTCTTTTTCCAAAAATGTTATCATCAGGAAGTAAAATGCATGTTAAATTGGATTTCTATCTGAAGATTAACTTGGCAGGTCAAAAACCTTACACTTTTTGTCCCTGAAAAACTCCATAGTTGCTATGGCAGTATGATTTGGGACATTGTCCTACTGTATGATGAAGCACATCCAATGAATTTGAAGGCATTTGCTTGTACTTTTTCTGTACACTCCAGAAAACATTATCCTGCTGGTGTCAGCAGTTACATCATCATTAAGACAGATTAGTCAGTTCTAGTGGCAGCTATATACGGTGCTTTCGGAAAGTATTCAAACCCCTTCACGTTTTCCACATTTTGTTGTATTATAGACTCAATAAAAAAATTATTAAATTAAATGATTTTTCCATCAATCCACACACAATACCCCAGAATGACAAAGCAATTTTTTCATATAAAAAAAAAAAAAAGATTTATTACAATTGAAATACTGAAATACCTCATGTAGATAAGTATTGAGGCCCTTCGCTATGAGAATCTCAAAATTAGTTAAAATGCAAAAAGGTCATCTCTGTTATTAGCACAACTAGGTTACAATGTTTCAGTTTATTTAATATTCTGCCCTATTTACAAATATTGCACGCTTCCTTTATTAATCTCTTGTCTATAGTTAACAAGGGAAACTGAACTAGTACGAACCATGTTTCGTACTAAGCTGTAAGTTATTCATCAGTGCATACAATAATGCTCTGATGAAGGTCTACAGCAGTAGACCAGGTGGAGTGATTGGGTCATTGGCAAGGTGACCTGAGGTCGCTACTAGAGCGGCCTCTTGGCAGGGACAACCATGCCCTCCTGGCATTGCCCAATCCCAAGACTGCTGCAGGCATGACCTGAGGAGGAACAGCCTGCCAGACATAGAAGTTTACAGTGACTTGGAACTATAGTGCAAGGACAACAGGAGGGCAGTGTACAAGGTTGTGCTGACAACCTTACTAGCAGAAAACAAACAAGATAACACTCTCTAACCCCACGCAGATAAAGATAAAACATTTAAAAAGGGTATAAGCTTTGCATCCTGGATTGAAATGTTCAGCCAGAAAAGTATTGTATAAAGTACTTTTTTTTATCTCAGATTTTATGAACTACAGTAAAACTACACCAATATTAAATATGCGCTTTATATACATGTTGTAATCTCAATTGTTTGTCAACTTTAAACTGTAGGAGTCGGAGAGGACAAACGGAACGCAGACGTAACGGTGAAAACACACAATGTCAGTGTTTTATTCACTGCTCACAAATAGCAGAGCAACAGTACACCCAAACGGCACTTAAATGCTACCTAAAACCCCTTTACGTCACAATCGTGTGACCAGCCATAAAGTGCCCACACTCAATTCCCCACATACAAACAAACAGGTGAGTTATATACAGTGTCCCTCAGTAGCATCCGCTACAGACGTCCCCCCAGAATTCACCAGAACTGATATTGTCAATGTTGAGGGGCCCAGATCACCCATCCAAAACGGCTCTGTAAAACCAGAGCGGGGACCGGGGGTCCCTCCGGACCGGGGGTCCCTCAGGAGGATTTCTAGGAGTTTTGTAGCAGTGTGGGGGCAAAGCTGGAGGACGGTGGTTGAGCCAATCCCACGGGTTGGTCCAGATCCAGGTGGGCTTTTTTGAGGCGGTCCACTGAAATGTAATCTGACTTACCCCCGATGTCCACCAGGAAAGCCTCGTCCCCGGCCTCGATGACGTGAAACGGACCGACATAGGGAGGTTGCAAAGGTCCTCAGTGGCCGTGATGGCGGATGAACACATACACCGCCATCCGCAGGCTGGGTGGAACACCGCACTGTGACGTGGGCACAGGTGCGAAAACCTTTGGGCTGTCCTGGACGTGCTCCGTCGTGCTGGTGATAAGAATGTCGTCCAGATAAATGAACAGGAACGGCAGGTCCATTAGCACGGTGTCCGTCAGCTGCTGAAAAGACTGTGCTGGGTTTTAAGACGGGTCGGGTTGAACAGCATGCGCAGGAACTCAAACACCAAACACTGCCATTTTCGAGACGTCCTGTGAATGTTAGGGAACCTGGCGGTGGCCACGGGAACCTGGCGGTGGGACGAGGTCCACTTTAGAGAAAACAAACTTCCCCACCAGCCGGGCAGAAAAGATGTGAGGAGTCGGTTAGCGGTTAGGGGTCGTAATCACCACATGGACGCAACCCACTGCCAGGTTTTGGCACAAATAATGCAGAGGTGCTCCCATTTGTCAAACTCTGCCTTAGCAACGGCAAGTTTAGTTGTGTCCAGGCATCAGATGAATGAAGTCAAATCAAAGGTCCTTGCTCAGTGGGACACTGAAGAGAGATTTATGCAGATCTGGGCTCATGAATCCATACAGACAAATGGTCTCAGGGTTCTTAGATACAGTCTCTTCTTATACTAGTGGATGTACAGAACATAGACTGACACCTGTAGGTCATTAATTCACAGTTCAATTCACCCTGGCTGACCGGCTGGACAAGGTATCTCTTACGTCACCTGGAAGTTATAATTATCTGGCCGCATGCCAATAGAATGTCAAGCGCTATTTGTAGCTGGCTGCAGGCCAGTCAAGGTGTAACATGTTACAATGGTGTTATCTGAGATACCTGTTGACCAGAGAAGTAAAGCTGTTGAACATGATTTGAAAGCAAACTGAAAGATGACAATGTTTAATAGAACACTAAAAGTCATCCTATCAGTTAACGCTGGAGGAGTCCCGAATGGCCGTACAGCACTGTTGACCAACAGAGAAAAACGTATCAGCCTCTTTAGCCAAAGCATGGCTATCTTTAGTAATTGTGTTGGCTAATGCCACCCGAACCTGTATTGGTAGCTGTTGCAGAAATGGCTCATTGAAAAAAAAAGAAAACATGGCTTGTGATCCCCTAGGAGAGCTAGCATATAATCCATCAGCTCTGAGGGCTTGGAATCACAGAGGCCATGCTGACAGAGAAGCTGACGGGCGCCTTCAGATTCAGTTAAACCAAAAGTCTCTAGTAGATTATGTTTTTAATGCCATATTTGTTGTTGTACTCAGGAGGATGCTCGAGAATACACAACCCTGGCTGCTGTAGAGCTTCCGAGAGCAGAGACCACATAGTAATACTTACACGTAGCATCTTACTGTAATCCCTTTAAGCATGAACTGCGCTTCTGTTTGAGCGAACCCTACTATCGGATGTCTCTCCCAGAACTCTGAGAAGGGAGACAAACAAACAAAGAAGCAGGTGAATTATATACAAGTGTACCTCAGTAGCATCCGCTACAAAACCACTAAAGCCATGAAGCTAAAATAAATCCATATAACATTAAGTAAAACACCTGTTATGTCCATCTATAAGGCTCATTTTGTCCTGAGTCTGTTCCCTTTTTAGAGCTTGTATCAATTTCAGATACTATTGCACTGGAGAATGTCATAATACAGCATATTACTCTTAGGTGAAGGTCAGGAAGTATACTCATTTTGGAAACCCCTTTGTTTTCGTTCAGGCCTTACAGTATACGTAACTGTGCAGATGTACTAGGGTCATGTTGGAGAACAGCTGTACCATACTGTGTGAAGAGGATAGGAGGTCTGTCGCCTCTCTTTGGTAAAAAATGTTAGCTGTCATGGTCTGTTTGTCAAATACTCCCAGATAATTATTTTGACACCATCACATGCCAGGGGAGGAGTGTCGGTTTGATGTGGAAGCTGCAGAGTTGACAGGGCCGAGGTGCTGGAGGAGAATGCTCTGTGATCTGAACCTAAGAGGTCGTCTCGTGGGATTTCTCCAGGGACGAGACTTGATTCAGGACCCTTTGTGTGTGGTAGTTACGCAAACGGTTGTCATATGACGTGGTCATCATAATACAAAATCACACTAAGCCGTCTCGTCTTTACCCTGTAATCTCGTATTTACAATTACATTTTTCTTTTCTGGTAAAGTCTTAACAATGGACATAATGCATCAACACATTGCCTATTTAAAAATGATCTATTTGACCAGCACACAGTACTTGTTTAAGCAGGCTTTTAGAGTAAAAGACCTCTGCAGCTGGATTAGACCGTTTATTGACAGTTCAGAACAAAGCAGATGCAGATGTCATCATTTTCTTTGCCATTATCTTTTAATGTTCCAGACTTTTTCAAAGCTAAAGATGCTTCCTTCAGGATCATAGTGAAACTCCACCTTAACAACTGAAGACATACAGTACCAGGATTCATATCATGTGCAAAACATTTTTCTTACTCACTATTGATTATAAAATATTGCTTATTTTACTCAAATAGCCTTTACATTTGTTTTAGAAATATCCTTGGACAATGTCACAGCCAGATACATTTTCTATCTACATTGGCTCCCGGTAGCAGCTCACATCAGATTCAAGACCCTGGTGCTCGCCTACGGTCAAGGGAATTACTTGCAAGCAATGTTCTAATGTCGTGGGAAAAAATGTGAAAAAGTAAACATTAATTAAGTATTACTATGTGCCAGGACCCAGTTCTATTATTTGTAGATCAATTGATTATGGACTTTGGTTAGTTTTAATGGTCAACATTGTGTGGAATTCGACAGTTGCTTATGTAGAGCATCAGAGAGCATCACAGTTGAAAAGAAAGCCCTGTGTCAAACAATATGTCAAACAATATTTGAACTGAGTTGTTTTTGATGTAACACGGATTTAAATACAGTAATGCACAAAACTACATCAAGGTAAAAAGAAGAAATAGTTTTTTCTTTTAGTTTAATGTTTTTTATTGAAGGACAAGATGGAAAACATCCAATGGACAATAAAACATTATTATTTAAAAAAATATATATATAAAAACCACCCCCCATCCCATCCCAGTCACTTAGAGCAATAGAGTACATTGAAAATGGAATATAAAATACAAATAAACATTAAGAACAAAAAAAGCTAAACATCTAAAGTCACCAGCAAATTGGATGTTAGAAACATTGACAGTCTTCAGAGATCAGAGATCTTCAGTATACTGAAGGCTACATTGAATGAGAAGAAAAGCACATGGGGAGCCTCTCTCTACGCATGAGCGTTATCACAGGTAGCTGTCCATTTATCTAACAAGGGTTGCCATACTTTCAGAAAGACATCCTCTCTGTTAGTTAAATGAATAGCAAAGTATCTCCATGTGAAGCACATTCCCCAGACCCCTAAGGCACTGCTGAAATAAAGGGCTGGCCTCCGACTTCCACTCTAGTGGAATGAGGCGTTTGGCTAATAGTGTGCAGATGGAAATTGCCTGCCCCTCATATTTATTGATTGAAGGGTTAACCACCACTGTTCCGAAGATAGAAAGCAATGGATCTGGTGCAATAGTTTTATTAAAAGCCCTTGATATACAGTATATAGTCAGATATAAGAATCCAAAAGTAGTTTGTCTTTGGGCAGGTCCAGAACTGATGGGTAAGAGTTCCAGTTACTTGTTTACATGCATCACATAAAGGAGAGGTGTTGGGGTGTATGGTGTGAAGTCTGGACTTTGAATAATGGAGTCTGTGGACTACCTTGAATTATATTAAGGTAGAGTCTCAGCTTTAATTCAGTGCTTTTGCCTTGTAGATTGGTTCCACCATTTAGAAAGTACATTTCTTAGAACATTTGTTAAACATTCTCCCCCTAATTCAGGGCTCCAAAAGTATTGGAAATGCAATAACTACCTGAAGACTGCTGGGATTTTGGGGGATTTCTTCAGGCAGTTCCTTTTTTCATCCACACTTTACACTTGCCATCACTCTGGTACCATCTTTATCTCATAAGTCCACAATAACTTATAAAGGCAGGCTCTTTTAGGTAGTGTAGCCTCTATCAGAATCAGAATCAGATTGCTTTTATTACATCTAATGTACAGGTACACAGAGTAAAACTCTTTTATTACATCTAATGTACAGGGACACAGAGTAAAACTCTTTTATTACATCTAATGTACAGGGACACAGAGTAAAACTCTTTTATTACATCTAATGTACAGGGACACAGAGTAAAACTGCATTGCAGCAGAATACAAAATCATCAATAATAGAATAAAGCAGAATACAAAATCAACAATCAGCCATAGCAGCAATAGCAGCAGTAATAGGATAAAGTAAAATAAGTAAGGAATTTAATAAAATTAATTAAAAATAAATAAATAGAAAATGGTAATAAAGTGATAAGGTGAGTTGTAGTAGTTGTACTACAGCGGGACCAGTTGTACTGCAGTAGAACAGAAGTGCAAAATGCTGTGCAGGTAACAATGAGATCAAATGCAATATCATACAATATGCAATAATACAGATATGGTGCAGTACAGGAAGTTCAAATAGAAGTGGTGTTCAAGTAATCAGGTAGTGTTCAGGTAGTCATAATATAGTATTTATGCAGTGGGGATGGTTTGGGGGAGACAGACTTTTGCTTTCTTCCAGTGCATTTCCCAAGGAGCCTGATTGCTTGAGGGAAATAGCTGTTTGACATCCTCTGGGCTTTAGCCCCGAGGCTACGGTACCGTTTCCCTGACGGCAGTAGTTCAAACTGTTTCTGATTTGGAAAAGTTACCCCATGGGACAAAGGTAAAACCAAACATTGCACAGGAGAATACCATGTTGGTTTATGATGGTCATTTCATGGTCGTCGTCCAACATGGCTAAACTGTTAATCAAGGGTTGAAAAAAGTTTCCGTAACATTGGCAGTTGACGGTCAGCATCAGACCATCTCACAGGTAAAACAAATATATTTTGTATAATGTTGCCTAGATACGTAAATATATGTTCTCTTTCAGTTCGACATCTCACTAAGGGATATGTGATACCCTTACGTACCCTGGTCACTGAAACCCCTTTCAGTCACGCCAGGAGCACTTTGCATGGCTGACGCCTCCCCGGCCCAGCTTATAAAAGCTCCTCCACAACATACCCACTTAATTCTTTTGAATCTTCACTCGCTTATTAGCTAGCCTTTCTGCAGTGTTCTGATATAACCTTGCTACCTAGCTTAACCTCTTTGAATCTACAGCCTCAGGTCAGTGTTTCAAATTCAGAGTGAAGGGGGTGGTCTTCACTGTTCCAACACATACATGGCCTAACAGAGAACATTCTGGTCAGAGATGATGTTGCTGTCCTTTCTTACAGACAATGCAATGCTGTCAATTACTAAACTAAGCTATTTCTATTAATTCACCACATTCAATACCAAGCCTTTGATGAAGGTCTGAGATGGCGGGAGTGGTTGTCTCTTAAAATCCATAGCCATATCCTTAGTCTTAGTTACATTTAATTGGAGGAAAGCATCATCACACCATTTAACAAACTCCTCCACCATAAGCCCATGCTCAGTTTCAGCATTTTTGAGCAGACTGACAATGACTGAATCGTCAGCAAATTTCAGGATGAACCTGTCCCCTGTACTTGCTTCTGCAGTAATTTGTGTAGAGAGTATGTCAAATGCTGGGGACAGGACACACCCCTGAGGAGAGCCTGAGGACAGGACACACCCCTGAGGACAGGACACACCCCTGAGGAGAGCCTGGGGACAGGACACACCCCTGAGGACAGGACACACCCCTGAGGACAGGACACACCCCTGAGGAGAGCCTGAGGACAGGACACACCCCTGGGGACAGGACACACCCCTGAGGACAGGACACACCCCTGAGGACAGGACACACCCCTGAGGAGAGCTTGTGGAGGAGGAGCATGTATCTGATGGGGACAGGACACACCCCTGAGGAGAGCTTGTGGAGGAGGAGCATGTCTCTGATGGGGACAGGACACACCCCTGAGGACAGGACACGCCCCTGAGGAGAGCCTGAGGACAGGACACACCCCTGGGGACAGGACACACCCCTGAGGAGAGCCTGTGGACAGGACACACCCCTGAGGAGAGCCTGTGGACAGGACACACCCCTGAGGAGAGCCTGTGGACAGGACACACCCCTGAGGAGAGCCTGTGGACAGGACACACCCCTGAGGAGAGCCTGAGGACAGGACACACCCCTGGGGACAGGACACACCCCTGGGGAGAGCCTGTGGAGGAGGACCATGTCTCTGATGGGGACAGGACACACCCCTAAGGACAGCCTGGGGACAGGACACACCCTTGAGGACAGGACACACCCCTGAGGAGAGCCTGGGGACAGGACAGACCCCTGAGGACAGGACACACCCCTGAGGACAGGACACACCCCTGAGGACAGGACACACCCCTGGGGACAGGACACACCCCTGGGGACAGGACACACCCCTGGGGAGAGCCTGTGGAGGAGGACCATGTCTCTGATGGGGACAGGACACACCCCTAAGGACAGCCTGGGGACAGGACACACCCTTGAGGACAGGACACACCCCTGAGGAGAGCCTGGGGACAGGACAGACCCCTGAGGACAGGACACACCCCTGAGGACAGGACACACCCCTGGGGACAGGACGCACCCCATCTCATAATATAATTATAGATATAGCCTAGCTAAATCGTTTAGACTGCTATGGAGGTATATTGAAAAATATGATTATAAATAGGCTACATGTGGGATGGAGGTACGGGGATGGCAGATATATGTATGGTATTATGGCAGTTTCTCACGCCTGTCCCGTTCTGTTGTTCAAAGAATATAATATAAAATGCATCACATGTTTGTTATTGTTTGTTATTGTTATTGAAAATGTTTCTGTAGCGAAGAACCTTGGCTCAATCTGGAGCTGATCAACTCCGGACGGCAATAGCACGTTGTGGGTGCTACGGTACCGTTTCCCTGACGGCAGTAGTTCAAACTGTTTCTGATTTGGAAAAGTTACCCCATGGGACAAAGGTAAAACCAAACATTGCACAGGAGAATACCATGTTGGTTTATGATGGTCATTTCATGGTCGTCGTCCAACATGGCTAAACTGTTAATCAAGGGTTGAAAAAAGTTTCCGTAACATTGGCAGTTGACGGTCAGCATCAGACCATCTCACAGGTAAAACAAATATATTTTGTATAATGTTGCCTAGATACGTAAATATATGTTCTCTTTCAGTTCGACATCTCACTAAGGGATATGTGATACCCTTACGTACCCTGGTCACTGAAACCCCTTTCAGTCACGCCAGGAGCACTTTGCATGGCTGACGCCTCCCCGGCCCAGCTTATAAAAGCTCCTCCACAACATACCCACTTAATTCTTTTGAATCTTCACTCGCTTATTAGCTAGCCTTTCTGCAGTGTTCTGATATAACCTTGCTACCTAGCTTAACCTCTTTGAATCTACAGCCTCAGGTCAGTGTTTCAAATTCAGAGTGAAGGGGGTGGTCTTCACTGTTCCAACACATACATGGCCTAACAGAGAACATTCTGGTCAGAGATGATGTTGCTGTCCTTTCTTACAGACAATGCAATGCTGTCAATTACTAAACTAAGCTATTTCTATTAATCACCACATTCAATACCAAGCCTTTGATGAAGGTCTGAGATGGCGGGAGTGGTTGTCTCTTAAAATCCATAGCCATATCCTTAGTCTTAGTTACATTTAATTGGAGGAAAGCATCATCACACCATTTAACAAACTCCTCCACCATAAGCCCATGCACCATAAGCATCATCACACCATTTAACAAACTCCTCCACCATAAGCCCATGCTCAGTTTCAGCATTTTTGAGCAGACTGACAATGACTGAATCGTCAGCAAATTTCAGGATGAACCTGTCCCCTGTACTTGCTTCTGCAGTAATTTGTGTAGAGAGTATGTCAAATGCTGGGGACAGGACACACCCCTGAGGAGAGCCTGAGGACAGGACACACCCCTGAGGACAGGACACACCCCTGAGGAGAGCCTGGGGACAGGACACACCCCTGAGGACAGGACACACCCCTGAGGACAGGACACACCCCTGAGGAGAGCCTGAGGACAGGACACACCCCTGGGGACAGGACACACCCCTGAGGACAGGACACACCCCTGAGGACAGGACACACCCCTGAGGAGAGCTTGTGGAGGAGGAGCATGTATCTGATGGGGACAGGACACACCCCTGAGGAGAGCTTGTGGAGGAGGAGCATGTCTCTGATGGGGACAGGACACACCCCTGAGGACAGGACACGCCCCTGAGGAGAGCCTGAGGACAGGACACACCCCTGGGGACAGGACACACCCCTGAGGAGAGCCTGTGGACAGGACACACCCCTGAGGAGAGCCTGTGGACAGGACACACCCCTGAGGAGAGCCTGTGGACAGGACACACCCCTGAGGAGAGCCTGTGGACAGGACACACCCCTGAGGAGAGCCTGAGGACAGGACACACCCCTGGGGACAGGACACACCCCTGGGGAGAGCCTGTGGAGGAGGACCATGTCTCTGATGGGGACAGGACACACCCCTAAGGACAGCCTGGGGACAGGACACACCCTTGAGGACAGGACACACCCCTGAGGAGAGCCTGGGGACAGGACAGACCCCTGAGGACAGGACACACCCCTGAGGACAGGACACACCCCTGAGGACAGGACACACCCCTGGGGACAGGACACACCCCTGGGGACAGGACACACCCCTGGGGAGAGCCTGTGGAGGAGGACCATGTCTCTGATGGGGACAGGACACACCCCTAAGGACAGCCTGGGGACAGGACACACCCTTGAGGACAGGACACACCCCTGAGGAGAGCCTGGGGACAGGACAGACCCCTGAGGACAGGACACACCCCTGAGGACAGGACACACCCCTGGGGACAGGACGCACCCCATCTCATAATATAATTATAGATATAGCCTAGCTAAATCGTTTAGACTGCTATGGAGGTATATTGAAAAATATGATTATAAATAGGCTACATGTGGGATGGAGGTACGGGGATGGCAGATATATGTATGGTATTATGGCAGTTTCTCACGCCTGTCCCGTTCTGTTGTTCAAAGAATATAATATAAAATGCATCACATGTTTGTTATTGTTTGTTATTGTTATTGAAAATGTTTCTGTAGCGAAGAACCTTGGCTCAATCTGGAGCTGATCAACTCCGGACGGCAATAGCACGTTGTGGGTGCAATTGTGCAAGAATAACACTGGCATGTCCGCTCGCCAACTAAAGCACTTGATTATAAACATAATAGGCTCTACTATTCCAAAGGCACTGTATGTGAGAACTTTATTTATAGAACTTTAACTTTACTCTCATGCGCCGTGGGCTCTCGGAAAGCTGCGCATTGAATGTATTATGTATGAAAATAATGCAATAGGCTACATAGGAATAAGTGTGTTCGTATGCAAACATACTCAATGGGATGTAATTAGTAGGCCATTGTTTATCAAAGATGAATCCTGACAATTGAATGCCATTGCGATTGAGACTCGGTAGCCTAATAGTGATAATGAGTTCAATCTGAGTACAGTTATCATCTCAATAGGACGGCCAATGTAATGTGTTGTTTTTTTGATTTTGCATTTCTTGTTTCGTGGTAAACTAATCTCTTTCTGATCGTCCCGTTCACAAAAACCTAAGGTGATAAGTCACGTAATATGGCGAAATAAATGTTCGTTCAGACAATACAACATATATTGAAAAATATGATGATAAATACATGTGGGATGGAGGTACGGCGATGATATGTGGCATGTCCGCTCGCCAACTAAAGCACTTGATTATAAACATACTAGGCTCTGTTTCTAACAAGTAGGCTTCTCACAAAATCACTGTATGGGACAACTCGTTTCTAAAAAGTGAGTAACAATCACTTGATGTAGGCCTAATGGTTGATGGGAGGAGGGTTGATGATGGCTTCTCGATCGTTTCCGATCAACAAACAAAGACATCGGGTTTCTCCCGCTCCACCACGTCCCAACGGTGTGTTTCTGTAATCATTTTCTTCTCCTTGTTGCATAAAAAAAAATCAAGACTCGCTCCTCTCAGGAGACCACTATTTATAAATAATAATCCACAGATAGGCACAGTCACAGTGCTACATGAAAATATCTAGCCACACACTACATATCATACCTCCGCCCTATATGTATTTATCATCATATTTTTCAATATAAAACGGAGGTACGATATATGGCAGATATATGTATGGTATATTGTAGTATATTTGTACTTAATAATGGGCCTATATGTTTGTTATGAAGGAATGTCTCCTGACTGTGGGGCTAGGGCAAGGTATTTATGACCCCCTTTGCCAAAGCTCCTGGCCTCTCCCCCCTTTTCACACCCCAAGCATCTGTAGTGACTGTGATAGGATCACTGGTAGATATTTGCATAAGATCAGACCATAAAGAGGGCAGCACAGGGGCTTGCTCTTATCACCCCTGCTGAAGATCAGACCAGACCAGACCAGACCATCTGTACTTTAATTAAATCGTCTTAAACTCAGAATTTATTCTTTGATTCGTAACCAACAAGGTAATATACTACAATATTATGGCAGTTTCTCGCGCCTGTCCCGTTCTGTTGTTCAAAGAATATAATATAAAACGCATCACATGTTTGTCATTGTGTGAAAATGTTTCTGTAGCGAAGAACCTTGGTTCAATCTGGATTTGATCAACTCCGGACGGCAATAGCACGTTGTGGGTGCAATTGTGCAAGAATAACACTATTTACAGCGCTGTCATTTATTGCTATATTTATTACTGTTATATATAAATGTGAATATTACAGATACCTGGTCAACACAGCTTGGGATTCCAAGGAAATGACATGGAACTATGTGTGAAAGGGACAACATGCAATATATATTATAGTTATTTTTTAATAATGATAATCAACTTTCATTCGTTAGTAATGAAAACTCCCGCAGTCTCGATCAATCTCCTCTCCACCCCAAAATGGCGTCGCGCTCAGACGCGAGGCTCGGAGTGGCTTCTACGCTGGTGTTTTTTAGTGTTTTTAAGTACATTTGTATGTACATTTTTATTTTAGTACTTATAGGGAACAGTTGTGTAAATAGTACCTACAGCAGGCTCGACTTATTAGAAGTTGGCACGCAAAACGACAAGACAGTTACAGCGGAGTTCCTGAAGCAAAACAGGATATATCACGAGATCGCCCGTGTACCGGGAGAATCCTGGTACTCAGTCCCTTCCCTGAGGCGAAAACGCCGGCGCAAGGACCGTAAGCAACGACGGGGCCGCCGGGGAGGCCTGTTAGCTAGGCTAAGACGGAGCCCTGACAAACCTGCTTTGCCGAGTATTTTCCTTTCCAACGTCAGGTCCCTGACGAACAAGATGGATGAACTGAGACTACAAGTTGCTAAAAATAACATTGTGGGAGATAGCTGTGTGATTATTCTGACCGAAACCTGGCTAAATGACACTATCGTGGACTCAGCTATTAGCTTGGAGGGACGGACATTACACCGGGCGGACCGCACGCAGCTCAGCGGCAAGTCAAGAGGGGGTGGGATCATAATATCGACGAAGGATAGCTGGTGCTTAAACACGAAAACTGTAAGTAGCCACTGCTCCCCAGACCTGGAATACTTGACTGTTAAATGCCGACCCACATACCTCCCGAGGGAGTTTAACGCGGTGTTCATAACATGTGTGTACATAGCGCCTAGCGCGGACGGTAGCCTAGCATTGGCGCGGCTATATGACGTCATCAGTGGTCAACAAAGCACTGATCCACAGGCTATTCACATCATAGCAGGAGACTTCAATCATGTCGACCTGAAGGCAGTACTACCCAAGTTCTATCAGCATGTGAAATGTGCAACAAGAGGAGAAAAAACGCTGTACACCAACATCAAACGTGCTTACAAGGCTAGTCCGCTAGCTCATCTAGGCATGTCTGACCATGTGTCAATCCTCCTGATCCCTGCATACACTACCATGGGGAAAAGTGCTCCCATCACCACTAAGACTGTCAGAACCTGGCCAGAAGGGTCCGCTCCACTGCAGATCTGCCTAAATGACACCCTATGGCAGGAATATGAGCATGAGGACCTGGAACAGTACACGTCGTCGGTTCTGAACCACATAGTGAACTGCACCAACTCAGTCACCGTGGACAAACGGGTCCGGGTCTACCCCAACACGAAGCCATGGATGACTGGGAAGGTCCAAAAACTGATCAACGAGAGGGACAACGCCTTCTTCGCAGGGAAGAGCACACCGCTGTACAGCTCCACCAGGGCCAACCTAAAGCGCGGAATCAAAGCGGCCAAGGCAGATCACAGAGAGAAGATTGAGGAATGCCTCCTGAGCAACGACTCCAGGCGGATGTGGCAGGGGGTTCAGCAGATGACAAACTTCAGAGCCAACAGGCTCACAGCCGCAGAGGACGACCCCCTGCTGGCGGGAAAGCTGAACACCTTCTACGCCCGGTTCGACGAGGGGCGAACGGAGGTAACCGCAACACAAACACCACTCTCTCCAGCTCTCAGCAGCCTCACCCTCACAGAGCATGAAGTGAGACGCGTACTGAAGGCGGTGGACCCCAGGAAAGCCTCGGGGCCGGATGGCGTCCTGGGACGGGTGCTGAGAGACTGCGCCGACCAGCTGGCCGGGGTTTTCACCAACATCTTTAACCAGTCCCTGTCCCAGGCCACCATCCCACCCTGCCTGAAAACCTCAACTATCATCCCAGTCCCGAAGAAAAGCACGGTGAGCTGCCTAAACGACTACCGCCCGGTGGCACTCACACCAATCATCATGAAGTGCTTCGAGAAACTAGTCCGGGCCCACATACTCACACGCCTCCCGCCCAACCTGGATCCATACCAGTTCGCCTACAGAGCCCACAGGTCCACAGAGGACGCCATCGCGACGACTCTCCACGCCACTCTATCCCACCTGGAGAGGGGAAACAGCTACGCGAGACTGCTCTTCGTGGACTTCAGCTCCGCCTTCAACACCATCCTTCCAGACAGGCTAGTGACCAAACTACTAGACCTGGGTCTATCACACTCTATATGTGCGTGGATCAAGGACTTCCTGACCGACCGCCCCCAGAGGGTGCGGGTGGGCCCCCACACCTCCACAGCCCTCAGACTCAGCACTGGGTCCCCCCATCCTCTACAACCTCTACACCTACGACTTCACCCCCGTCCACCCCAGCAACTCCATCGTAAAGTTTGCAGACGACACCACCGTGGTGGGATGCATCTCGGGGGGGGACGAGGCGGCGTACAGGGATGAGGTAGAGCAACTGAGCAAGCTGTGCAAGGTTAACAACCTGCTGCTGAACAAGTCAAAGACCCAGGAAATCATCGTAGACTTCAGGAGGAAAAAGTCCGAGATCCAGCCCCTGCTCATCGACGGAGAGAGCGTGGAGAGAGTCTCAACCCTCCGATTCCTGGGGATGCACATGCGGGATGACCTGACCTGGAAGGACAACACAAAAGGCACCATCAAGAGGGCACAACAGCGGCTATACACCCTGAGAGTCCTCAGGAAGGAACACAGCAAGCAGGAGATACTGGTGACCTTCTACCGCGGCGCAGTGGAGAGCATCCTCACCTACGGCATCTGCAACTGGTTCTCCAGCTGCACAACAGCGGAGAGAAATGCGCTACAGAGAGTCGTGAGAACAGCACAGAAGATCACCGGCGCCCCCCTCCCCTCTCTGGAAGAGCTGTACAACACACGCTGTCTCAGGAAGGCCTCCAAGATCTCCAGGGACCCGACCCACCCTGGGTACGAACACTTTACCAGGCTGCCCTCGAAAAGGCGGTTCAGGACCCTGGCCGCTAAGACAAACAGACTGAAGAACAGCTTCTACCACAGGGCCGTCCAGGCCCTGAACACAGCAAAGACCTAAGTTCTCGGCCCTGGACAGTCTGGACGGATTGTATGGCAGCTGCTGGACTGAAAAAAAAATCAGGTGTAGTGCTGAGGCACAAACATGTACATTTCAAGCCTGCAAACTGTGACACTTTAAATAACGTGAAACAATACTATTGTGCAATATGACAACCCTAGTCGTCTATCTGTACAGTATAGTACAGTGGATAGTGTACATAGCCTTTATTTATGTAAACCAGCTCCTTCCCTTCTTGTGAAATTTTTTTTTTTAAGTTTTTTTTTTTTTTTTCCTTTCCTAACACCAGGGGAGCCACCCCTCCTAAATTTCGTTGTTTGGTACCTGTACTGTAGCAATGACAATAAAGTCCATTCATTCATGTTACATCTACAATATGGCATGCATACGTTATTATATATATATATATATATATATATATATATATATATATATATATATGCCATAATTTGTTCCATAGTTCCTTTTCAGCTGACTCTGCTCTGTCCCCGCTTCTCTGGAACTTTATGCATTTTTAGAGGTAGTGTCTTGTCATTTTCTCTTCTTGTGTGACATCGCCATCCAGCGATCTTTGTGCGTCAGTACACACTCCCCCATTGTGAAGAGTGGTCGTGTGATTCGACACCTCGTCGCGCTAAAAGTAGGTAAAAAAACGTCGCGCATCTAGTGTTAAATGCTGACCAATCTGTGCAGAATCATCAGACAAAACTTTGAGCTCTCTTGTATGTACCTTCTACCTCTTCAGAACCGGGTATGGTGGATGGGGCTGTGGTCAGAGAAGCCAAGGGGAGGTCTAGGAGAAGCCAAGGGGAGGTCTAGGAGAAGCCAAGGGGAGGTCTAGGAGAAGCCAAGGGGAGGTCTAGGAGAAGCCAAGGGGAGGTCTAGGAGAAGCCAAGGGGAGGTCTAGGAGAAGCCGCGTATGCCACTCATATAGAACCATAGCATCAATTCAGAGTCTTACTGTTCCTAGTTGGGCAGTTGATGTAGTGGTAGGTGAGCCAGGTCATGCGGGGATGAGCCAGATCTCTATGAAGGCCATAACGCAGACCTACATGTAAATGGTCTGCAGATCGTTCGTCTTGTTTCTGAGGGACAGGACATTTCCAAGGATAATAAAGGGGAGAGGGAAGTCTTTTCCTCACTTTAGTACAGTCATTTCTGTCCAATCTATAACTTCTGTGTTTTGAGATCTCTGCATTTAACCCCTCGATATAAAGGTTTAGATCGTCCCATTTCATGAAAGAATTCTTGAGAGTATTGGATTCTGTTTATCGGGTGGAGTGGTGGTGATCCAACTCCTGGCGTGATAAATCGAAGTCCATAAAATGACAATGAACAGCAGCTCCGCGATTTGATGTGATTTGTTTCAGAAAATTGGAAATAAAAACAAATGCCACTTGCACATGACACTGGCGAAACCACAGAGGCAAAGAAACCGATTAAAGAAGGCATATGCTATCGTTATTGACGAAGTTCTGTGGGATTTTCGTCAGAATATGTATATTATCGATTTGATTTGATTTTTTAAGGGCTTTGAGGTCTTCACTTACATCGACGACTGGTTGATATGCGTAGACACTTCAAATCAGGTCATCAGAGCACACAGGGCCACGGGTGTCACACCTGCTCTTCCTTGACTTCAAGATAAATCATGCCAAAAGCTCAATCCCAGAGGATAAACCTTGTCGGTCTGACTCTGGAGCTGCCCCCACCGCAGACAGAAGAGAGGCTTTGTCCCGTGTCTCGAGGTGTTTCACCCAGTCACGACAGTCTTGTACTGGATGGGCCTGAGACGGCTTGGCTCATAGCCTTGATTGTGTTAGTCCTGCTTGGCCTCCTTTTCATGTGAGATTTCCAGCGTGGGTCATATCACACAAACTTGTGATGGCCGATTCGTCAGTTAAGGGATGGGGGGGGCAAGTTCACCAAGGACGTTCAGTGAGCAGAATATGGGCAATACTGTGAGATGGTCTTTACTGTGAGATGGTCTTTTGCTGACCGTCAACTGCCAACGTTAAGAAAACGATTGTTTTCAATCCCGGTGCAATCACAAAGCTGACGAGCATCAAATGCCAAGTCAACTTGAAAAAATACCATAACATAACAATGTCTAATAATACACCGTTAATTCCAACCGACGTGTGTTCAAAAACAATATTCTCACAACCATTGTACAACATAGATTTTTTACTTGCACAACTGTGACAAAAATATAAAATTCCCATGGGGTATTATATCGACATGCCAAGCAGCAGGTAGATTTTAGGAGCACAAGCTGTGCAAAATAACAGCATCCGCACACTCAAACTGTGCAAAAAAACATAGTTTATTGCGAGCTTCCGGTCATAGACCTTCTTTAGTCAAGAGGACAAGCTGTACAAGGCCTCTCGCAGCTGATCAATGAGCAAGCTGTACAAGGCCTCTCGCAGCTGATCAATGAGCAAGCTGTACAAGGCCTCTCGCAGCTGATCAATGAGCAAGCTGTACAAGGCCTCTCGCAGCTGATCAATGAGCAAGCTGTACAAGGCCTCTCGCAGCTGATCAATGAGCCCAGTTGGTTCGTTTGCAGGGTCAAAGAAACAAGCACGATGTGTCTGATTTGGATTGCTTTGCCATCTGGGGCATGCCATGGGGCACATGTTCTGCTTGCTCAAGTGCCAAGTCATTTAACTGATGGTCTCTGCACTATAACAAAATGTTTTCCATATACTGTAGATCTGTCATTTTCAATTGCATGGTACAACAAAATATAAGCATATACAGTGCCCTGCGTAAGTAATGTACTTCAAAAGTTTGGATTTGAAATAAAACAGGTACTATTAAAGTAGAGATTCTCAGCTTTTATGTGATGGTGTTTGTGTACACGGGGGCGGCTGTGGCTCAGGAGGTAGAGCCGGCGTCTAATGATTGCAAGGTTGGCACTTCGGCGGTTCGATCCCTGGCTGGCCACATGTCGAGGTGTCCTTGGGCAAGACACTGAACCCCAAATTGCTCCCAATGAGCGGGCCGGCGCCTTGCATGGTAGCTTGCCGCCATTGGTATGTGAATGGGTGAATGAGAGGCCATTGTAAAGCACATTGGAATAAGGCGCTTTGGAATATATAAGTGCAGTCCATTTACCATTTACCATATTGGTTTCACCCTTCAGGAATTACAACTAGGGTTGCCAACTGTCCCGTATTAGCTGGGATGTCTCTCATATTTTGGTCTGGATGAATAGGCCCCCTCATGAGCATGTATAGAGTAAATATGACATTCCTGCAAACACCCCGCCCCGTGCAGTAGCACGCCATCTTTTGTCCCATATTTCGTAGTGAGAAAGTTGTTAACCCTAATAACAACTATACTTTTTATGCCTAATTCCCCTATTTCAGGAGCTCAGAAGCAATAGGACAATGTCACAAGGTTTGTGCAGTCATAAGAGAGCTGTCAATGTCTAGTTTTGAGGGGGGGGGGGTGTTATGGTTTGGGCAGGTGCATGCAGGTGAAGACCTTTTCCCAGAACTCTGCAGGCTCTTAGGTACTTTTTAGCAAATCTGGTTATTTTGGTGGTTAGTGGTTTGCATCTTGCAGTGTAGCCTCGGTAGTTGTGATGGTGAAGTCTCCTGTGAATGGTAGTCTCTGACACATTCACACCTACCTTCTGGAGAATGTTCCTGATCTGTGGGACAAGAATATTGTTTTGGGGGTTTTCTTAATCATCGTGAGCACTGAGCATTCATCATCCACTGTAGAAGTCTTACTTGGGCTACCAGGATTTCTGAGCTCACCAGTCCTTTTAATGATGCTACAAACTGTTAGAAATATAAATTCTTCAATAATAATAATAATAATAATAATAATGCATTTTATTTATGGGCGCCTTTCAAAACACTCAAGGACACCTTGTGAAGCATAATTAAAAACAAGCAGCGAATCAAATTCAAACAGTGATTCAAACAAACAAAAACAAAACAAAACAAGACAAAACAAAAGACTTCAACAATCGTTTAAAAAGGTGGGTTTTCAGGCAGGATTTGAAGGTGGAGAGAAAGTCAATGTTGCGGATGTCTTGTGGAAGAGAGTTCCAGAGACGGGTGGGCAGAGTGGCTGAAGGCTCTAAACCCCATAGTGGTCAGGCGGGCAGAAGGTATACAGTGTTTCCTCCAGGAATTCTTACATTAGTGGCGGATAGCCCTGTCGATTTTTTCCCGCGTGCACGCGCGCTCAAAACAACGACCTAATTTCAACCAAAACTAGAGGGAGGATGGCAATTTTTTTTAAAATAGATATACAGAATATAAACTTGTGACTGACAGTCACATACACACACACAAAGATCATCAGCTATAATATAATACGAAGTAGGCCTACATGAGCACAAAAGCGGCTAATGTTACTGATTAACTGTTTACTGTAGTGCCGAGAGACGGGAGTCGTAGGCGGCGTATTAATGACAAAGCTAAACGTTTAATGAAGGACATGAACGATTGTCAACAACACACTCAAGCAGTAAATAGAACAGACTAAACAACTTGGGTACTACGCACTCAACTGCGGATGGAACAATACTCCCAACCCATAGTTCCGTGCGTGAGTTATGTCAACCCACCACATTACAGAAGTAAAGTCACAGTCAGATGGAGCATTCGGCAAACAGCTGAGTATCAGCTGAGTTAAAGAAAACAAACTCTTACCTTTGATGACACCCACATAAGCCCTGTTTTCCCGTACTTCTCCCGTGTGTCTCTTATTGTCCAAATGTTCCCTGAATTTTAGCTGCATGTTTTTCCAGCATGTAATTCCGTTGTCAATAAAAAAAATCGACTCCCCTTCTTTTCCCCTTGACAATACTGTGTCATTGCTAAAGTGACGGCACATAAGAATCGTTTTTTGACTTGCTAATGTCTGCTGATACACCAACACAGCTAGCCGATGCTGATGGCTCTCCCGCTGTAGTTGTAGCTGGTGGTGGTGGTACCCCGCCATAAACGTTGTTAGCTGATCCACCACCTAGCTCCTTTGCCAGCTATGCAGTTTCGGATCGCTCATAGCCACTGCTAGCTTCAGCAATGTTTGAAGTGTCTGGGACATCTTTTTTCTTGAAAAATCCATCCATCTGTTGCTGTTTTCGTTTAATTTTTCGAAGTTATTTAACGTGATATCTTATTTGTGCACCTAGCTAGCTAGATCAGCTTTTTGTATCTTTTAGATGGTTCACATTTAGACCAATCAGGAGTAGCCCTTGTGTCACGTCGTCAACTGAATGTTTAATGTCATTAATCTGATTTTGGATCAGCGGTTAGAGAGAGATGGGCGTGGATTTAGATGCACTTTTAGTCAACATCCACTATAGCGCTGATCTAGGATCAGATATATTTTAATCAGCTAAAATGTTCAGAGGTGGATTTTTTATTTTTTTATTTTTTTGTGGACTGAATCAATTAGTGGCGGAGGAAATTCATTCGTGGCGGCCCGCCACCAATAAATGCATATAGAGGAAACACTGGTATAGTTAGTTGAAAGGCAGCGGAGGATCGGAGAGTGAGAGAGGGAGTGTAGGTGTGAAGGAGTTCAGAGAGATATGGGGGTGCAAGATTGTGAAGGGCCTTGAAAGTGAGGAGCAGAATTTTGAAATCGATGCAGTATTTAACGGGAAGCCAATGGAGTTGTTGAAGAACCGGAGTGATGGAAGGGGTTCTGGTAATGATACGGGCGGCTGAATGATGGAGGATGGATGGAGTTGCAATAATCAATACGGGATGTAACGAGGTTATGTAACGGGATGTAACGAGGTTATGTAACGGGATGTAACCAGGTTATGTAACGGGATGTAACCAGGTTATGTAACCAGGTTATGTAACGGGATGTAACCAGGTTATGTAACGGGATGTAACCAGGTTATGTAACGGGATGTAACCAGGTTATGTAACGGGATGTAACCAGGTTATGTAACGGGATGTAACCAGGTTATGTAACGGGATGTAACCAGGTTATGTAACGGGATGTAACCAGGTTATGTAACGGGATGTAAGAGGTTATGTAACGGGATGTAACCAGGTTATGTAACGGGATGTAACCAGGTTATGTAACGGGATGTAACCAGGTTATGTAACGGGATGTAAGAGGTTATGTAACGAGGTTATGTAACGAGCAGTGTTTCCTCTACATGCATTTCATCGTGGCGGGCCGCCACGATGGAATTTCCTCCGCCACCATTCAGATTTCTCAACAAAAAACAAAAAAAAAGATTTAGGCCGCTTTTCAGACCTTCACAGCGCTAGACACACCCACAAGCGCGAAGCGACGCGCTTGCAAAACTGTTTTGTGATTGGTCGAATACATCTAGGCTGCGTCTAGTCTACAAACTACGATCCTCCACTCCTATCACCGTGGACACAGCAAGGAGCGAATTCCCGGGTAGAAATATTTCCTCTCCCCGCTGTCAGCGGTAAGCGGTACTTTCCTCCAGCAGCGGTAAATGAGGCACCCTTTGCGGCTTAATAACTTTGGTTCTCCGGGGGTTACGGTAAAAATTCCAATGTGTCCGGAAAGAGGACAAGCCATGGAATCGAAAAGTTTTTGAATGGAGTCGATCCTCCACTCCTATCACCGTGGACACAGCAAGGAGCGAATTCCCGGGTAGAAATATTTCCTCTCCCCGCTGTCAGCGGTAAGCGGTACTTTCCTCCAGCAGCGGTAAATGAGGCACCCTTTGCGGCTTAATAACTTTGGTTCTCCGGGGGTTACGGTAAAAATTCCAACGTGTCCGGAAAGAGTCGTGGGAGACGATTTTTTTATTGACAACGGAATTACATGCTGGAAAAACATGCAGACACAGACAATAAGAGACACACGGGAGAAGTACAGGAAAACATTTTATTTTTTGGGGCCATCCTCGAGTTTTGGCTAAAATTACGTCGTTGTTTTGAGCGCGCGTGCGCGTTTCATGCGCGTGCACGCGAAAAATCGCGCGCGCGTGCTGCGCGTGCGCGCGGTCAGCGCTACCCCCCAAAATTCCTGGAGGAAACACTGACGAGGTTATGTAACGGGATGTAACGAGGTTATGTAACGAGGTTATGTAACGGGATGTAACGAGGTTATGTAACGAGGTTATGTAACGGGATGTAACGAGGTTATGTAACGAGGTTATGTAACGAGGTTATGTAACGAGGTTATGTAACGAGGTTATGTAACGAGGTTATGTAGCGGGATGTAACGAGGTTATGTAACGAGGTTATGTAACGAGGTTATGTAACGAGGTTATGTAACGAGGTTATGTAACGAGGTTATGTAACGAGGCTGTTCAGCCTCATAACGGCTTCCCTGACTTTCCTTGTCTTCTCTTTGGTCCTCATGTTGACAAACACACATCTTAGTATCAGTACTAGACATAGAGAGCTCTCTTATGACTGCACAAATGATGTTGACAGAACACACCTGATGAACCAGAAACAGCTGTCAAGCCAATTGTCCCATTACTTTTGGGTTTAACAAGCTTAAATACACTATGATACAGTATAGGGGTGTAACGGATCACCTAACTCACGGATCGGATCGTGTCACGGTTTGAGTCACGGATCGGATCATTTTTCGGATCAACACAAAACATTTTTGTTTTTATAAAAACTGCTTTTTCCTTGAATTCTGTAAAAACACCACTTTTACTATGTGACAAAAACCAACAACATTCAAGATGTCAAAACTGGTAATATATATATATATATACATACATATATATACATATATATATATGTATATATAATATATATAACATATTCTACACTCAAACATTACACAATTATACTGAAATACACTCAATTTAAATGATAGGAGAGAGGGAGGAGGCGCCTGGTTGCAGCAGTGAATCACTGGGCTCTTTAAAGCAGATGAATAAACATGTTTTATGCCACTTTTAACTAAATAATAAAGTGAACCCTTATTTTGAACATGGTATGAAAAAAATGCCTACATTATCAGAAGTTGTCGAGCTACCTTTTTCGTGCCTCCCGTCATAGTTGACAGAGAAGCCAAAGTGCTCCCATACATGGGATTTAAATGACGAGGGAGGCATTTCGAGTTCTTCTCCGCCGAACAACGTAACATGATACACTTGGGCCGCGTTCGTAAATTCGCTTTGAGAGCGCCGGAGCGCACACTGGGTACGACGTCATAAAGGGACCAAGTAATTTGATTGGACAAGAGGCGTTCCTTGAACGCTGATCAGATTCCAGAGCGGATTTACGAACGCAGCCTTGTTGTTGTGGATTCCCAGCTTCACGTGTAGTGAGCAAACAACAGATTATTTTTCTTTCGCATTATCAACCTATCATTGCGCTTTAGAGTAAAACAAAGCCCGCAACTGTCGCGTCTATCTTTTCATGGCAACTCTACATTGTGATTTACAAGAGATATTAAGTAATATTATTACTTGTTAACAGTGATACAGTATATAGGTTTGCTTCTCTGTCCACTTTATCCAAGCTAGACCCCCTGTATCATTCGGTTCTAAGATACATCACCAATAGTGCCTTCAGGACCCATCACTGTACACTGTATAGTCTGGTTGGATGGCCATCTCTTTCTGTCAGAAGGCTCCAACACTGGTACACTCTTGTGTTTAAAATCATCTCTGGCTTCTTACCGAATTATCTGGGCCTGAAGTTCATCCCTATACCGAGTGGCTCGGGTCTCAGGTCTCGTAGATGGCTACAATACAAGGTGCCACTTATCATGAACAATGTTGGAAGGGCAAGCTTGTCTTATTATGGCCCTTGGTCTTGGAATGACCTACAGACTGCTTTTAAATTAGAGGCCCTTATTTCCATAAGTATCTTCAAGCGTAGATTAAAGGATGTGGTCACCGCTCGCTGTACCTGCTTTGGTTAGACTTCTCAATGTTTTAATCACCTTGTAAATACCCCTACCATTGTTTGTCTATTGTATTGTTGCCACTGTCTTATGTCCTTGTCTTGTTATCTGAACTGTTCCAAAAAAAAAAAAAAAAAATTTGCAATTGATCCGCGGTACACACGCGTTCCGAACCGTGGAGGGCGATCCGAACGGATCACGGAATTTCCGTGATCCGTTACACCCCTAATACAGTATACATATTGACATTGATGAGTATGGCATTTGAACCGGCAAATGATTGATTTATCAATTGATGTAATTTGTATTGAGAATTTAAAAGTTGTATATGCATACCAAATACAATTGGTAAAGATATTAGGATCAAGGTGATAAGAAACAGGACAAGAGTGGCAGATGTGAAGATGTGTAAATGTTATCAGATCTGGCCATCTAGCATAATCCTTCAACATTACGCCAGGGTTACACTAACAAACTTGATGCAATAATAAATAATCATAAATAATAATAAAGTTGCAGATTTTGATTGTTTGCCATTTATTTGCATGTGACTTCATAGTTATACAGTGCAATTTGAATGATTTTACAACGCAATTAAAATTGTACACACTTTAAGTAATAGCCAATGAAAGTGAAGGTGTGATATCATATAATATACTGTATAACATAGTATTATGACAAGCTGTATTCTAAAATACATTCTAGGTCCGTGCTCCCACGTTCACACACACACACACACACACACACACACACACACACACACACACACGCACACACACACACACGCACACGCACACACACACACACTACAACTACATTTCACAGCAGGCCAGCTGTCCTGGAAAGTTAATAGCACTAATTAGTACCTTTCCAAATTTGAGGTGGCCAATTCATCTATGTTCCATCAAACATAATGGACGTTGTTCTACTAGGCTCAAGCTGTCTCTCCGCTTAACATTAGGCAACAATAAAGTGTGACATATAATCAGTTATATTGTCAGTTCAATTGCCATAGTCATCAATGACAATATTGTTACATTCAATGTAAAACAAAAGGCTCAGTGTTCAACATTTCCAAACACAGAACCACTACTTTAGGAAGCTTTGAAATGGACTGGTCTATTGAAATTCTCTTAAATTCTATTTTTTAAATATTTGCCATAATGAAATACCGAAATTAAGAGGATTCTAAAAATGTGGTAGCTACTCCAGGAAGAGATAAGTGGGACCATGAAATGGGGGAATGCAAAATTAAGAAAAAATCTGTTCAAAGTTGATTGCGAAGAGGTTTTAATAGATATGCAAATACTGTAACTGAAGGAATAACAGGCTTTCCAAATCCCCTCCATGAAGGACATGATTTCTTTAAGTTTCCAAAGTGATGGAAACATGTTAAACTGCTAAACCTTGAAATGAAGGGCGAATGAACAAGTGTAAATGTGTACTGACTCCCAGAGAAGCTGCTTGTGTTGCCGTGACAACCTCTTTTCTCTATACTTATAAAACCCAAACAATCCCACTTTTCAACAAAATGAACAGCAGCACTAGCTACAGTATTATAGAAATATTGTTAGTGTTCGTCTTAGTCAAATTATGCTGACACCCAAATCATGTCTGGTTTGAGCTCAGGTTCAGCCATCCAATAATGCACAACGAGAGAAAGTCACAACATACAGTATGGCAAGGTGTAGCAGGTTCATGCTTTCGATTGTTGGCATAATGGAGCAACCATAATGAATACCTCTTTGTAAGCTATATTATAGCCCATTGTACTAATATGAACTTAACACATGTTTTAACTCTTTATTTTGCAGGGAATGCATACAGAGAATGCATGGATAATGGAACATGGGCTCTGAAGAGCAATTACTCAAGTTGTGAACCCATCTTGGAGGAGAAGGTTGGTATGGCCATTCAGATGGTATGGCCTGTCCTCCTATTCCATGGCCTGGCTGGCCCAGATCTGTTTGTTTCATTAGAAAAGTCACATTGTTGTTATTATGAAATGTTGGGTGTGACTATAGTATAGGAGTTGGCTTATAGCACAAACATGTCTGGGGACACCAGTCTACCTTGTCATGCTTCCTAAGTAACCTGCTAGAGACCACAGCTACATACTCTATCCAAGGCTGTCACCTGCTTGACTAGAGACCACAGCTACATACTCTATCCAAGGCTGTCACCTGCTTGACTAGAGACCACAGCTACATACTCTATCCAAGGCTGTCACCTGCTTGACTAGAGACCACAGCTACATACTCTATCCAAGGCTGTCACCTGCTTGACTAGAGACCACAGCTACATACTCTATCCAAGGCTGTCGTCACCTGCTTGACCATGACATGCATAGCTCCAGTATAACACAAATTCAAATGAGACCTTTGATTAGGGTTGCTGCACAAATCCTGGAATTCCTAAGAGTTAAACATGACCTTGTCACTGTATACAGCATATCATTAAAAGTCTGCAGCGATTGTGGAGTGATAGCGTTTTAATAGCTTCCCACCAAATGTTTCGATTGGCTATGTGTATTAGCATATTGATTTCTCCTGGCCAGTGCAGCCACTCTGTTGTCAATTTGTAGCTCGTTACAGAAAGCAGGCAAATCCAAACTATGTTGCAAATATGAATTATTACCTGTCCCCATGTCGGGATCTTATCTCCCTGGTCTGGATAGCAGATGTTGTGCTGGAAGCTAGCTACAATAGTACCAATGGCTAGTGTAAACAAACAACTCATTATAATTGCAGTTTCGACATGTGGTCATAGGGGAGCCAGATTTCATGTGTAGCTGCTTTACATTTCCATGGGAATTGTTAGGAGTTACTCTTCTCTTCATAAAAACATTCACTTTCCAAATGCTTTCTATTTAGGTTATACATGTCCAGAAATGTCATGGTATAAATGTTGACACAGTTTTTACACTGTATAATACTTTATAGACCTGTACAGTATGTATTTAGTTTTGGCCTAATTACCTCACCTCATAGCCTCATCGCTCTGGTGAGGAGTATTTGTGTCACATGCACTATTCATAGCTGCTACACCAAGACTCCCCGTATCAAAGTGTACAATGCAACAATGACAGTGTTATCCTGCTCTACTACGGTATGTCAAGTTCATTTTAAAAAATGTCTGTTAAGAAGAGGGAAACAAGTTAAATCCTTGCTTCAGACTATTTGATCATTTGCCAGTCAGCTAAATTATGGAATTCATAGTGAAATTATTCCATGACATTTAAATGTCATCTATTGCTGACAACTTTAATGATCTTCAGGCAGATTACGGTGAATTGTACACCGTGATTATTTATTTTTTAAATAATAATCTGTGTGTGAATCTGAGTGAGAAGATTGAAATCATTCTTCTGATAATTATTGTCTCTGCAGAGAAAATATCCAATGCACTATAAGATTGCCCTGATCATCAACTACCTGGGTCACTGCATCTCAGTGGGAGCTCTGGTGGTGGCCTTCATTCTCTTCTTGTGCTTAAGGCAAGTACATAAATAGTTCCCTTGTGAATCTAGAATAAGTGGAATTCATGCAAAATCACAGAATTGCCCTCCTTATCATTCATTTGTTTATGTCAAACGAAGAGAACACTCCAACACACACGCATGAACCAGATATCTCAATACCCAATCCCATTTAATTTCTCAATCGCATGTTTGATAATGTTACTACAGTAACAGCTAGAGCTAGAAAATGCCTTTGGACATTGTAGACTTATGATATTCTGAATAATATCTCAATTGTGTTTGTTCTTCTTCAAAACTATCTCTAGGAGCATAAGATGCCTTCGAAACATTATCCACTGGAACCTGATCACCACCTTCATTTTAAGGAATATTATGTGGTTTCTGCTTCAGTTGATTGACCACAATATACATGAGAGCAATGAGGTAAGATGAGTTCCAGATCCTGTGTTTCATGGACATGTTGATGCTGACATTAGCTTGTGGCGGAGTTATGAAAGCCTTTGTTTTGGTTACAGTCACTCCTGGCCCATATGCTGGAGGACCACTTCCATGCAAACTAATAATATTACATATACTGCATATACATATTACATATATTACGACATATTATGTTTTAACTTGTATAACTATAACTGATATACTTGTTAACCTGTTGTAATATTTGCAAACCATCGGCTCATCATTGGTTCCATAATTATTGTTAAAGAGTATATGATTACATTTATCAAAATGTTCCACAAGGTGCATCTCAAGTGAACACTATAAAAACAATATTTTTTGTTAATAAATGCATGTTGCTCATACTGAGCAATTTTCTTTTTTACATTTTCATTCTTTAAAAAATAAAATAAAAGAAACTGTGAAGCTTTTTGTTGTGCTATTAGCTAACTTTAGGTTTTCTCTATCTGTTTACAGCCTTGGTGTCGTTTTATTACGACAATATATAACTATTTTGTGGTGACCAATTTTTTCTGGATGTTTGTTGAAGGATGCTACCTTCACACAGCCATTGTCATGACTTATTCAACAGACAAGCTCCGAAAATGGGTCTTCCTTTTCATTGGATGGTGTAAGTGCATGTTTATTTCAATGTCTTCGTTAGCAAGAAGCAATGTACTCTTCCAGACTATGACGACTAATCATGAAACATTTTCAACAGTAGTCAGTAGCTTAATATTAAGCATGAAATCATAGATAATGTTTATTATGTTCTAAAATCGTAATGCTGCTATTATTGCAATATCATTCTGCTGTAGCTTTGACGTAGATACCAGGTACCTCCTGGTAGTTTGGATTGTGTACAAATGCTCTTTTTTCACCCGTTTAAAAGCATGAATCAGGACATTGAATTGGGAAGTTCGGTATTGAAGTGCTATATTAACATCTCAAATGAAGCAGTATAATTACTTTTACAGTTGGATTTTGTTTATTACATGGGAGCTTCACTTCTATGGAGGATGAATCGTGCCACAATTAAATGCAATACACACATCAAAATGCAATACATGTGTATCGAAATGCAATACGGCTGTATTGATTTGATTTTGGCACAAATATTCCATATTTTTGCATTGTATTTAGTGTGACACACGTATTGCATTTCGATGTGTGTATAGCATTTCGATGTGTGTATTGTATTTCATTGCGCCACGGTTTATCCTCCATGCCCTGCAGCATTTAACAGTCTTTTATCTCTCTTTATCTCAATGTAATGCCCTGCAACATTTAATACTGCGTTTTAATATACAAAAAAAGATCATCAATCACAAACAAAAGTAAGACAAACATGAGCTCAGTCCTGTGATTGGCTGTGTTGCAGATGCGCCTAGTCATCATCACTACATAATCCATGCTCACCTTGAGTTGAAGCGTTAGTGAAAGTACATGTCAAGTGCCGTTAAGTGATCCGTCATCTACAGTGACTTATGACAGGTGATGACTCACAACATGAGAGAGGCTGAGGCCCTGCTGGAGAAAGCTACAGTCCTTTAGCTCAGTCCTCACTGAACCGTCTTGCAGTTTTCTCTGTGTAACATGAAGTGGTACTAGAATGTAGTGAAGAAGAACAAAACAACTGTATATAGGTCATGCTTAAGTGACTCATAGGACAGACCTCTTTGGTTAAGGGACTTACTTATCTATTAGACTTACAAATAATCTAACCTTGGCCTCAAAATGGAATTAACATGAATTCATAGCAGCCGATGGATGGAATGTTATTTGTATTCATGCATATTTGAATAATATTATATTCTACACAAGACAAAGTATCTAGTAGTATTCCTCAGCAGTTATTATGTCTGCTATGTTTTGGCACAGACGTGTCTTATGTTTCAAATATGCATATACATTATGCATACTGCCTCCCTACCCGACAAGCTCAACCACTTCTACACTCGCTTCGACCGGGACATCAAAGAACCGGCCCTCAAAGCCGACCGCCAGCCCCTCGCGCTCTCCACCACCGATGTCTACGGCTCTACTGGATGTAGGCAAAGCTGCTGGCGCTGGACCTCTCCGAGGACCTCTCTTGGACCCTCAACTCCTCTTCTTCCCTGGTCAAAAAGAAGCAGCAGCGCCTATACTTCCTGAGGAGACTGAAGAAGCCCAGCGGTGTCCCAGGAACCTGGACAACTTCTACCAAGGCACCATGGAGAGCATCCTAACCAACTGGACAACTTCTACCAAGGCACCATGGAGAGCATCCTAACCAACTGCATCACAGTTGTGGTATTGCAAATGCACTGTGTCTGACCGGAAGGCCCTGAATTGGATGGTGAAAAGTGCCCAGCAGACCATCGGCACCAAACTCCCTACCATCAAGACCCTCCAGGATTGGAGTCGGTGGAGGCTGGTGTTGGCATCATTAAGGACACCTAACACCAC
The DNA here is from genome assembly GCF_963989245.1 of Nansenia antarctica. Lineage (NCBI taxonomy): Eukaryota > Metazoa > Chordata > Actinopteri > Argentiniformes > Microstomatidae > Nansenia > Nansenia antarctica. Next base: position 4,426,983 of record NC_137686.1, on the reverse strand, counting down.
AGCCACAGTCTGTTTTGATCCCCTATCATCCAAGAGACTGAAGAAGTACACACAGCTACCACTCTGATGAACAATCCCCCCCCCAACATGAGGTACACTGACTCCCAGTATCTATGTATCCCCCCCCACACCCGGTCACTGTGGACACTCAATGTACCCTTTGAACTACTGCTCTTTGCACATACCATATGTTTGCAGATACTACCTAATGTGTTATTAGTCTCTAACTGTAAACACCATACTGTACATATCTACCATAACTATACACAGCTTACTGTTTTCCATCTCTTGTATATACTTACTACCTACTGTACTTGTTAGTACATCACTTCATAACTGTAAATATCCTATTTTGTCTACAATATCATAGTTTGCACTATATCACTATTTGCACTTCTGGTTTGAGGTTAAACTGTGTTTCGTTCGTCTGGTACTGGTATTCTGCAATGACAATAAAGTTGAATCTAATCTAATGTCCTGGAGCACCTAAACGCCATATATACTGTAGTAATTTACCCAGTCGGTCACAGTTCCATGTTGATCAAGATTAGTAGAATATATTTGAAAGTTTCAGCTTTGAAGTGGAAATCCTATCTGCAGATCAATTGAACCGTGATGTCCCTTTTCACTCCTTCCCATGATAAGTCATGGACAGTCATTCCTTCAGTGCTTGTGCTCAACATAGATCTGTTCCGCTTTTTTTTATGCTAGAAACTGTTTCATGGAGCTCATTAACTACCGCCCACTCTAAACAATTAGTGTGAGTGAACAAGAGCAAATCAAGCATGTTGACATATCCTCTTCTTCAATTTGCATGTTTAGAATGATGGAAACTACTCCTACTCTGTTGAGCTGTTTGAATGTATAGGAATAGTTCACCTGTTGAGCTGTTTGACTGTATAGGAATAGTTCACCTGTTGAGCTGTTTGAATGTATAGGAATAGTTCACCCAAATTACAAAATCACATATTTGGCGGTTAATGACACTGCCCAGATAAATAGAGTCAAACTGTGGATTGAACTCTGTCCCTGTCCAGAGACTCACTTCAGGGTAAGGAACTAAATGCTGCATGTTATTTTATCATTTGGGTGAACTATCACTTTAGTTCGAAAAGCAAAACTGTAAAGGGGTTAAGGATGTCATCTGTTGGCATGTCTGTCAGTCTGTGTTTGAATCTCTTGAGTAGATTCAGTCCAGTCCAGTTATGTAATGCCCTTTCTCAGATTAGTCCTTCCAGATCACTAATTACCACCCATTAGGTATTGTAGGAAGTAGAACACTTTTTAATCGGCCAAACCCTGGGGACCAGAAGATAACTCAGATGAAAGTAGATCTGGATTCAAAATGTCACGACGGACTTCTTTAATTTCCTCTGAAATAGCTTACAAATGCAGCGGCCCGCTTGTAATTGAGAGCATGCCCCTAAAAAAGATAACGATCACTTTTACTAAACATTCTATCGTTCAAAGTTACAGTATGTCTTTCCGCGCTTTTGACAGAGGCTTTCATCTTTCTCATAGCTAAGATGTGATGCTGAACGGCAACTATATAATTGAATCATTGTTTTCCCTCTCTCCCAGGTATTCCTTGTCCTATCATTGTTGCTTGGGCCATTGGGAAGCTTTACAATGAAAATGAACAGTAAGTTTGCAGTTCAAGTAAAACATGAATAGTGCCATCTCAGTTTGTTACAAACAAAAAAAAAAGGGTTTTGTGATATCTTTATTTAATTGTATTTGTTGTATTAGTTTTTTCACTGTGGACCCTCAGTATTGGCAGACACGTCTGTTTCATTCAACAGTCTGTGAATGTGTCATAGATAAGCCTAGAATTAATTTGAGCACAAACTAATGTTCGAAGTTCCCTTTCAAATTAAACTATTAAACAGCTTTATTTCATTTGTTGATTTTCCTCTGCTCAGACTTTGGTGTTTGATTGACAGCCCATCTAGCCAATTAGTTTACAGCTGGCTAGCCAGTACTAGCAACATCCTATTGCAGATCATTTACTCTACTCACTAAAATTGTAGTGACGCATAGAGTAAACATAGCATCGTAGCAGCTGAGATATGACGTTTATGCTAACTGTTGCTAGCTATTAGCTTAGCTAGCTGTCGAACTCTACTATCTACATGGCTGTGCACACAACTTTGTTTACAGTCGAGGCATTCACACTTCACCAGTGCCTTATCATGATTGAACAATGTGCAACTGTTGTAATTTGTGATGTCAGAAGTCACAACTATTTACAATGCAATAAAATATGAAAGGAGGTGGCAAACTTCAAAGCATTAACATCTTCAAGTGTCATTATTTCAAAGAATCTTAGATATGGAACTTGCCCTTTGAAGATCAAGAACAAAAAAAATTAGTTGGGGCATTTCGATGAGTCATTCAGAGATGCTCTTCTGTATACCTTGGTTATAACGAGTGGTTAGTTGAGTTACTGTTGACATTCTATCAGCTCCAACCAGTCTGGCCATTCTCCTCTGACCTCTGCCCTCTGCCATCAACATGGCATTTCCGCCCAGAGAACTGTGTCTGCCGCTCACTCCATATTTTCCTTTTTTTTCTGACCATTCTCTGTTAACCCTAGAGATGGTTGTGCGGGGAAAAATCCCAGTAGATCAGCACTTTCTGTCACCTTTCACCTTTCTTTCCCATTTTGATTCCTGATTTGAACTTCAGCAGATCGTTTTGACCATGTATGCATTGAATTTCTGCCACATGATTGACTGATTAGATATTTGCGTTAACAAGCAGTTGAAAAGGTGTACCTAATGACGTGGCCGGTGAGTGTGAGGGAAGTCTTGAGAGAACGTGCAATTGGCAGGAATGTCCACCAGAGCTGTTGCCCGTGAATTGAATGTTCATTTCTCTACCATAATTCTCTCCAAAGGCGTTTCAGAGAATTGGAATTGGAATTGGAAACGCCTTTGGAGACGGCTTATGGTAGAGAAATGAACATTCAATTCACCGGCAACAGCTCTGGTGGGCATTCCTGGAGTCAGCATGCCAATTCACGCTCCCTAAAAACTTGCGACATCTTTGGCATTGTGCTGTGTGATAAAACTGCACATTTTAGAGTGGCCTTTTATTGTGACCAGCGTAAGGCACATCTGTGCAATAATCATGCTGTCTAATCAGCATCTGGATATGCCACACCTGTCAGGTGGATGGATTATCTTGGCAAAGGAGAAGAGCTCACTAACAGAGATTTAAACACATTTGAGAGAAATAGGCCTTTTGTGTACGTAGAAGAAGTCTTAGGTCTTTGATTTCAACTTGTGAAAAATTGGAGCAAAAACAAAAGTGTTGCGTTTATATTTTGGTTCAGTCTATATATCAGTCTATATATATATCATTGATAAATGAAAAACCGGTTGGTTGGTCTCACCTCTGCAGGCGATCACCCACATGCTAAGACTGGCCAATTCAATCTCTAGATTTAAATCCAATTGAACATTTGCTGAAGAGGGAACTTAAGGTAAAAATACCTCAAAACAAACACCAATGTAAGATGGCTACAGCACAGGCCTGACAGAGCATTACCAGAACATATACCCAGTGTCAGTGGGTCAGTGGGTCAGTGGGTCACAGCCTAAATTGTTCAGGCTATCATAAATAATACAGAACCATATCATTGTAACGACTTCTTCCTTGATAAGTCTTGATATGAATCCAACATCATTCATTTGAATGCATAGATGATATGTTTATGGTTCATATTCTACACTTCGAAAGCAAAGCTATTCATTCAAAGTTTGTCAACAGATGCTGGTTTGGGAAAGAACCTGGAAAGTATATTGACTACATTTACCAAGGGCCAGTCATTCTTGTCCTTTTGGTGAGTAATACGACATCTTTACTCACGTTTAACTTGTTTTATTTTGTATTATTAAAACATCCACTACGTATATAGGTAATGATACAGGTGAATATACTTCCTGTCATAATTCATACTGCATGTTTCTCATCTGTCCTCTCTTGCTAGATCAATTTCGTTTTCCTCTTCAACATAGTAAGAATTCTCATGACAAAGTTGAGAGCCTCAACCACGTCAGAAACAATACAGTACAGGTGAGCTGCCCCCATGCGTTTATTTGTTACTGAGAATGTTACATGATTTCTTGACCTTGGTAATGTAATAATATTAATAAATAAATAATAAGTAAATAATAAGTACAAATTGATTCTCTGAATTTAAGAGCCCTGGAGAAATGCATGTGTTAACATTGAACCATTGAGCTTTAATGGAGCAGATTCTGAAGGATAGCTAAATTTAGCCATGAAGAAACCCAGAGGTTAGAGCAGAGTAATTGAAATCAAGTAGTGAAATTGACTTCTTTAGTTGACCTCGTTTTGTTTCCGTTTTTTTTTTTTAACCTTTTCACAGAAAAGCGGTGAAGGCTACTCTCGTGCTCCTGCCTCTTCTGGGTATCACCTACATGCTCTTTTTTGTGAATCCCGGGGAAGACGACATCTCTCAAATTGTTTTTATTTATTTCAATTCCTTTCTACAGTCGTTTCAGGTAAGATCTTTCAGAGCACTCTCTCTCTCTCTCTCTCTCTCTCTCTCTCTCTCTCTCTCTCTCTCTACCTAGTAAGACAAGACCCTGTCTTGATATATCTTGTGCCATCCCTCCTTTAGAGCTTTACTCCAGTCTTAATTGGACCTTTTAGGTTTAATTTTGCCATTTAGCAGACACTTGTAATCCAAAGCGATTTACAATTACGAATTACAGGGACATGGAGTAATTGAGGGCTAAGTGCCTTACTCAATGGCACACTAGTAGTGGTGTGGTTTCAGGCGGGATTTGAACTCACAACCTTCCGATCACAAGTTCATCTCACTATCCACTAGACCACCACTACCACACATGCTAACCAGTGCCATCACTAACCACTGGAGGAATGATTACTAAAGGCTTAGTAAAGCTAGCCATGGCTGCTTTACTGTAAAGTGTTCAGAGCTGTCAGGAGATGCAGAGGACGTGGGTGTCATTCCACTCAGTGGGTGTTCTCTCTGTCTCTGGTCATCTGCCATTGAGGTTGAGTGGGTGGAGAAAAGGTACAGTATGTTTTAATTATAGCTAGTGAAGACGTGTAGCAGATATGGGGTCAGTACACATTCCTGTAAGAAAGGCAATTCCTATAATGGTGGTACTTCCCTCATTGCTATTTTGTTAGTGTGCTTGTGAAGCAACACATTATTGTTATTCATTTAACACACGGGGCGGCTGTGGCGCAGGGGGTAGAGTCGGCGTCTAAAGAGTGCAAGGTTGGCAGATTGGTGGTTCGAGCCCCGACTGGCCACATGTTGAAGTGTCCTTGGCCAAGACACTGAACCCCACATTGCTCCCATTGTTGTGTGAATGGGTGAATGAGAGGCCATTGTAAAGCCCTTTGGAATAAGGCGCTATATAAGTCCGTCCATTTACCATTTAAAGAGCCCCTCCAGAGGAAAGTGTTTGTGTGGTGTTATACCTGGAAGAATTGGAAAAAGAAGAGAACGCACTCCGCAGAAAACTTGGGCGAGGTGCTGGCGACGGAGCAGAATACTAAAGGATAAAGTAGAAGCCGCACACTCGTTCCAGATGAAAAAAGTGTATATTTATTGACAACAGTTTCGGCCGTAGCCTTTTTTTAAGTCTTACAAACAAACTGGTGCATGTCAGCCATTAAATAGAATATAAATAGGTATAGGCTAGATTGAATCGGAAACACCTGTGAGGACACACCTACGTGAGATTACACATGCATCATAAATACAAAACAGTCGGTGTTATAAGATATCCAAAGGCTAAAAATTATGTGTAGCCTACATGAATAGACCCATAAGTGAGGGCTGGATATAAATAACATGTAGGTGTTAGCAGAGTGCTGAGTCCTAAAAGAAGAAAGAAAATAAAAGAAAAGGATCATACAATAATTAGAGACATGGGGACCTGGGTGGGAGATACAACCTGACCAGCTCTAATACCAGGTTATACCTGACCAGCTCTAATTCCAGGTTATACCTGACCACCTGAACTTCTCAGGTCAATCAGAGCAGCTTCAACACCCGCAGCCTTGATGTAGACAGAGCACCTCCAACAGTGTTGCCTTGAATGAATAAACCTTCTTTTAATTAATAAAGTAAGTCATTAAGTAAGTGAATCATCTATCCATCAGAGGGGTTGCGTTGGTGTGTCCTCCCGAAGGATGAAATAACAGGAATGGGGAGAAAGCACATTGTGATATTTGCTGGTAGAGAGAGAGAGAGAGGGTTAATGGGCAATACAAGATGTAGGTAGCGATCAATGCACTCAGAGTAGTGAGAAAATAATCAAATAGAATAAAGATTTCCTCTCAGGAAATGGACCACAGATAGACTCCTTTGTCTTTGTGCAGGAGGCTGTCGCTCTTTGACCGTCCGGATAGAAATGGAGATTCTGTAATTGCAGATGACTAGCAGGCTTGCAGCCTGTCCCATCTAACGATCAGACGACCAGACAGGTGTCACCACTCAGTATTAGGCAACGTCACAGGTCAACGCTGCTTAAATGACTATCCAGATTTAAAACGCCCACGACGATTAGACGGCTATTAGCTTCAATCGTGACGGCTTTTAACAGCCAGAAACTCTAACAACTGATTCTACCAGCAGACACAACTAGCCAACGACACAGACAATTTAAGCAAGATTCAAATCACTTACTAGGCTAGCAGTAGATGGTTTCGCTCAACTCAGTCAAACATTTATTTTATGTGTGGTCAAATGTATCATACCTTTTTACTGATTATCCTTATCACTTTCTTCAACAACTTAAGTATAGAAATGTACTGTTTGATTAGTTATGTATAACTTAAGGTTACTTACTAGTTACTTATAGTAGATTGAAGACTCTATACGCTCTTACTCCACTGAAGGTTCCCTGGTCTCTTTGTTAGTCTTAGAACCCCACTGCTCTTACACTGATGAAGCTAGGAACACCAAAACAACGTCATGATGTTCACAAAACCTCATTACTTAACTTCTTACTTAAGAACTATTGTTGATACTGTTCATATTGCACAACTCAACATCGGTTTCAATGGTCACCAAAATATTATTTATCTTATTTGAAGATATGTCAAGATAGAACTAGCTCACTAAACTCCTTAGGTGGTGGGCCGAACGCGTTTATCGCGAAGTTTATCTTTTTCCATCTACGGAGTAAACGATCTCTTACATACGATATTAAGTAATTCTCTTAAGTCTATAACAATTTGTTGGCAGCTGTATTTATGTCGGAGATTTTCACAAACTTATTTTTTAATCGTCTGTCTGCTCAGGGACATCGCTGGTCGCTCTAGTTGATAAACCAATCAGAATTCGAGTACGGCTTCATTAGGACCCCGAAATGTAAACACTGGCTGTTAACCCTAGCAACTGACTGGATGTTAACCCTAGCAACCGCGGGGAAATAAAGAGATGTGATGAATTATGGAGTGTTGTATGCATTTAACAAACCGAACGGACAATATTATAGCATTTTCAGATGCAAAATGGACCAAATTTGTACATTGTTCTTCTCTACAGTGGGTGAATCTTCACACTGCAGAAAGCCAAATTGCAGAAAGGGCTGTAAGACAATGCTATATAATAATAATAATAACTTTATTTGTATAGCGCTTTTCCTGCAAACGTTGCCGCTCAAAGTGCTTTAATCATTATATAATCTTAATTTAATTATTTTGTAACTTAAATGCAATATTAAAAGCATGGGTTTTTATAATCTTAATTTAATTATTTAGTAATTTAAAGGCAATATTAAAAAGATGCATTTTTAGTCTTGACTTGAACATATTTGCTGAGGTTGCATCCCTAATGTATATGCAGTAGGCCTATGCCAACATACGAAACATTGAAAGAGCCCACAAGAGAAGGGAAAAATCAGTACAGGAGGCTGCAGGTTTTTTTATAGCAATATAAGTTATTTATAAGAACAAGATGATATAAACAAGCTAAGATATGACATGAACATTATTAACAATATGATATAAACAAGCTAAGATATGACATGAACAAGATATGAACAAGGCATCAATGGGTCAGGGTCAGCCCTGCCAGGTCAGGTCCAGAAGATGTGCAGTGCAGTCCAGGGCTGAGCATCTGGGGTTATATTACCTGGGTAAACAGATTAGGAGAGTTTTAAATAAACTAGGCTATAACTTTGGAAGCATTACTACTTTTACTATTGTTGTGGGAACAGTGAGGAAGATAGACATTGGGGAAATGCTGGTCTATAGTCTGGGACCCTTTCCTGCAGCAATTGCGAACATAGATGGCTCTCTTGTGAAAACTGACAAAGCCAAATTAATGCACTTTCTAGAAGGATCAGTAAATCCACCAGCCACAGTTGAAATCCCTGATCGCTCAACCTGGGTGTGGGATGCAATGGCACTAGTACAGGCTATGAAACCCCAAGATACATTTGGAAGATTTGCCAACAGTGCACTAATGTACCTGATCAATGCAGCCAAAGTGAGTAAATCTAAAGTGGTGCATTTTGTCCCTGACACCTACAAAACACTGAGTATAAAGAACACAGAACGAGGTCGACGAGCAACAAAAGGATGTCAGTTGACAACAATATATTCAGCTGACCAGAAGACTTTGGTCCAAGTTCTTGGCTTGTGGCCAAAACAAAGAAAACCTACAACAGTTTCTTTTTGAGACATGGTCCAAGTCCAGGAAAGACCAAATTCAAGACATCACTTTGATTGTTGGACATGGGTCTGAGTGTCATGTGATCAGAGTCAACAGCAGTGGCACAGAACTTGAGGTTTTACCACTGCTCACACTGTTCTCAATACAGGAGGAGGCAGACACCCGGCTGTTGCTTCACTGTGCACATGCCTCACAGTATAGCTCACATGTTGTGATCAGCAGTCCTGACACAGATGTGGCTATCGCTTTCTGTAAGGAAATAGGAGCAAACCTGTACTTCCACACAGGGAAAGGGACAAACAAACGCACCATACACGTACAGAGAATACACAGCCATCTTGGAGATGAAGTCTCTGATGCGCTAATTGGATTTCACTGTTTCACCGGCTGTGATACAGTGAGTGCACTGCACGGCAATGGAAAAGTGAAGGCCGTAAAAACACTCCTGTCCAACAAAGAGCATTGTGCTACTTTCCAAAAGTTGGGAACAGCTTTTCAACTGCCAACAGAGCTTTATGAGGAAATTGAGGCATTTACATGCGACCTCTACGACCACAAAGGCTGTAGGGATGTAAATTTAGCTAGGTGTCAAATGTTTAAGAGTGGGAAGTGCAATGACCGAAGTCTACCACCAAATAAGGATGCCTTGCACAAACATACTCAGCGGGCAAACTACCAGGCAGCCATATACAGGAGGTCCCTTGAGAGCCAGCCAGACATCCCTCCGCCAATGAGCCATGGCTGGAAGATAGAGGGAGATTTCTTTGAGATTGACTGGATGTCACTTCCCCCAGCCCCAGTCGCAGTTTTAGAGCTTGTATACTGCTCCTGCAAAAAAACAAAATGTGTGAAAGGGAGATGCACATGCAAATCTAACAACCTACCATGTACAGACATGTGTCTGTGTTTGCACTGCGAAAACACACTAGTGTTATAAATGTTCTCTAACACTTGAATCTTTGTCTAGTCTCGTCAATTATAGGCAAGGCAAGTGAAGATACACTTAATCTGGGTTTTGTCTTACCAGCTCACCTCGTAAAAGTGAGACGATTGACAATCAAAAACATGCTTGCACACACATATAACATACTCACACACAAGTTAATGTTACTGGTCCCAATTTGGCACAATTATTACTGAAATTATTGAGAATAGACATAGTTGACATAGGTAAATTAGCTGTTGTACCCTTTAAAGTTAGATAACTAGCTTGTTAATTAATTAGCTTCACAATCGCGGGTGAGGTTAGGTCGGATTTTTCACTAAAATAGCATATTAGAACATGTTTGTATTGACACAACATGACATGGACGTGTTCATTAATATGTGATATGAATTAGTATGACATGCAAATCTTACCTGAAACATTACTTGACAGTAAAGTTATCCGAAACAACTCAGTCTTCTCGTCTTTCCAGATAATACGTTGTTTACTTCCTTGTTTACGTATTTTGAAGGAATATCATTGGCAGACATCAAGTCAGGTGACGCTTTAACAGGTTTTGATTGGTTAGCGGCATAGTAGCCCCAATCATTCTCCTTATTAACTTATGGATCGTAAGTTTACTTTTCATAAAACGTCGATCGAAAATCGGCTGCCAACAGACGGAAACATGTTCCAAAAAAAACTATTTAGCTTATATGAAAAAATCAACTAGTCCGTAGTTGTAGATCGATCATTTCACAAACGAAAGCAGATAGACAGCTTCGGCCCACCGCCTACCTCCACTACCAATAATTTGAGTACTTTTAGCCAGCTAAGCAAGCACATCCGCTTCTACTGAAACTTCATAATTTTATAAAACGTTTTTTTCATCATTGCCTTTTAATACTTTTTCACCCTTATTACAATGAAAAAATAAGGTTCTTCTCAACAGTCTATTTAGCACTTCAGTACTGATAACTTGAGGGACTTGATAGTAATATAGCAGCTGTATAACAGCTGGTCCCTCCACATAGGAAGTTCCATACTAACAGTTATCCATCTTGTTTTCCAGGGGTTCTTTGTGTCAGTGTTTTACTGCTTTCTTAATGGAGAGGTGAGTCAACAACGATGGATCTTTTCATGCATATCTTTGTTTATCAGTTTGGTTAATTAATATGTCTAAGAGACACTTACTTCAGCTCGACCAACTATCCAGCAGGGTATTTATTGGGGAGAATATCATGTTCTCTTTCATATCGACCTGGAAAAACATCTTGGAGTACTTTAGGAAAAATCTGTTTTGACTGGAGGACTGACACACATCATTTTAGCAGTTTCCTGGAGAGTGATTAGCCTGCACAACGATATATTGGATGCTTCTTTAAAAACCTCATAGGAGCCAACGGACCCCCATGTGGATCCGAAGTGATATAAAGAGTTTACCTCGATCAATTCTCTTCATCGATATCACATTTTTTTCACAACTTTGCATGCTATACGATGCCACCATTTTTTTCCCGAGACGGTAAACACGGCCTAAGTCACATCCAGTTTTCTCCAACTGGAGAATGTGTCATGTCCGGTTTCAACGCCGAATTTCCATACCATTGGTCGGCCAACCCCAAAAAAAATCCCCCCCCCCCCCAAAGATGGTGCCAAAATATCTCCAAATGGCCTAAACATATAGGTGTCCGCCTAAACATACCTGTACTAAAACAGGTACAAAGTTGCATTTGCTCACATTGCTAGCATCGACTTTGGCACAAGTACTAATAAGACCCTGGAGTACTGATTCCTAGATGATTTGGGCTTCGTTATCAGGTTTCCAAGGTGATATTCACTGTAAAAGCTGTTGTTTTTTTAGGCGGAGACTGAATTTGAGATATTTTATAATGTTCTAGCTCTATTTGCTCTGACACAGTAACATAGATTTTGATTCTGACACTTCTACAGCCACCCCACAGGTGTTAGCTTTCATTTGATAACAATATCATTATGAAGGCCCTTGTGATTGTGGAGATATTCTATATTCACTGTGGGCATGTCATTTCGAGCAGAAAACCAGAAAAATGAGGTGGATAAGATCTGGTTAATCAGTAAAGCTTTAATTTTCAGATTTCAAAGCGACTTACAACAACACATTGACATATATAGCCCTGTCCGGATGGCATATAAATTACCTGAGGACCTCGGTAATATATTTTTGACCCTAGAACCCCAGTGATTTTAATCACCGATGCATCTAAAAATCTCCATGCATGTTTGCGTTTCGGGTGCAAGCTGCCATTTAACATCACAGAAGAAGAAGCTGTTCCCGCCGGATGTTTCGTCAGACCCACAAGAATATAGGGGATTTTGGCAAATATTTTTGGGCCGCTACCCACACGTTTAGCTGTGTTGCTCATTCCACGGATGCATGATCCTTACTAGTTGTACCTCGTTGTAAAGGTGACTAATCAGGCTTTCCAACGATATAAAATACAATACCAATTGGTATTATTAAAGGGGAGGAATAATCAACCAAAATAACGTCTCCGAACTTTTTTGGAGGGGTTTATATCCTTTTGGGATGTGACTCAGTTCAAATGGTGAATATAAGGACTAAATAACTGTTTCATTAACAAGTGAACACAGTGTGAAGAAGTCCCTGCACCACTCTACATGTTTTTGCCCCTCTGATGTACCCTGAGATCTAAGGATTTTTGCAGCCCCACTTTACAATATGTGTATCCTAAAACTGATTTATGTACATGGTGCAAGCCTTGTGCACCAAACCTGTGTTGCGCTTTATGTTCGGACATAAAATATGCACATCTTACTTGAGCCTTAATTGTCAGAATCTTTCACATAATCAGTTTGCACAATGAAAAGCCTAATACACTTTGAAATCTAATTTGAAGATTACAACCAGAATTAAGATTACTATGTGAAGGTCGTAAGTTAAATCGAGTTAAATTGAGTTCAGTTTAGTTGATGCCTTGCCTGTGGCCTAAATGTTCCCATTTATAATATCATATGTTATATTTTCATACTTTAAATGTAATTCATAAATTTGATCATCACTGCCTGGTAATATTTTTGGCTGCCAACATCATTTCCCCCATCATCCCAGACCAGTTCCCAAACCCAGTAGGTTTAGAAGTGTTTTGTTTTGTTATTATTGTGTCATGTCAAATATTTTTCAAATAAACACTTACACCACCTCAATATGTCATCATGTTTCAGGTACGTTCTGCTGCCAGGAAAAGGTGGCATCGTTGGCAGGACAACCATACCCTTCGAGTGCGCGTAACCCGGGCCATGTCCATCCCCACCTCCCCAACCAGGATCAGTTTCCACAGCATCAAACAGACCACTGCCCTGTGAGACAGGTGGCGTTACAGTAGGAGTGGCCAGTCACTGTGGCAACCTTTCACAGGGAAGAGACTCTAGGCACCCACCATTAACTTGTTTAACGTTATTTACGGCACACAGAAACAGCGCGGTATGAAGAAGAGACGATACACAGGTTTGTTACGAATTATAATAAAGCGGCTCTCGTCAGGAGTGCCAGGGTGGTTGTCTCTGATTGGAAGAACAGAGGGCCTCTCTAAAGGAAGAACAGAGGGCCTCTCTAAACGAACATTCAGAGTCACATTCAAACTGACAAAGTGTTTAGTAGTTTGTATCATGTTTAAATATATCAGGTTGTATTTCAATTAATCCAGAAGTTTGAATATAGAAGGACCCGTTCTGAAAAGCAGCACTGTTGCATCAATAGACTCTGCATTATTTCTGGTACTTAGAACTTAGAACAAACAATTATTTGAAGAGGTACCATTTGCACCATCCAAATGACACACCAAGGGCCATTCATCTGCGCTAATGCGTTCCGCTGCATTTTCATTAGGGTTGGATCCTGCCAACTGCACTGAAATGTTTGGAGTCAGCAATGCCAATGATGTAGTGTTCTCTCATTTTCTCACTTCACTATACACCCCCTACGGCTTTGTCTAATGTGGATGAGTGATCACGAATCAAAGCTCTCTTCTAATGGGGTCGGAGTTCGTATTAGAGCCATTATCTTATGCAAATATGGAGATGGGGATTGCGATCCAGAGACTTTTATATAACACTTAAAGAACTATTTAGTCTCACAGACCCTGATCTTAGTATAACGCTACAGCTGTCCAAAGCCAAGATCAATGGTTGGAATTTAAAGGTACTACTACTATAGTGTAGGGAGTAGATTAAATGTCTTTTCAGTTCTTTTTTTTATAATCCTTGTGTTAAGCAGTGTCAACACTAAGCCGTCGGTTCAGTCGGGGACGAGCTTGATGAGTGATCTCCGTTTGACATCTTAATGTTTGCCCTGGTCAGGTGAATGTGACACGTTCTGCCCTAGTAATGACTCCTCTGGTCTGGGTGTTATCTGCCCCCAGGCCCAGGGCAGGGTAACCCCAAAGCCCCAGGTACAGACAAGTAGGCCTATTCAGGCTTCATTAAGCAGTTCTGAAAACGTGTTGGACCTTGCATCCAATGTATGAACCACTCTGATAGGATAAGAGGGGCTGGTTGGAGGGACACACTGGGGCAGTGGACTTGTACATTTGAACATTGGAAATGTCTTCATTTGATCAAACTTTTCATTAAAAGACCCCCTCTGCCACCTCTGACCACGCAGCACACGTGAACTGTCAGTGTCAGAGATTAGCTGTCGTGTTTCTGCATGCACACACAATTGGAAGAGGCAGCCACAGAGACAGAGAGGTAACAATCAGTAATTCCACTCCCCTCAAGAACACCCTTGGATGTAACAACATGTCGAGTAGGACAGTCCATTTTAAAAAGCACTTCTTCCGGACCAAAACAGCGTTGCAATTGAAATGTGTGTTTCAATGGAGGTCATTCCCTGACCACTACTGAATAAACATTACAACCCTCAGGAAGCTTCTAGAAAGCTTGAATGTTCCAGACCTTTTAACAAGTAATCCCAGTGTGAAGAAGTCCCCACACCACTCTACCTCTGTGGTTGCCTCTCCCATGCATCCTGAGGTCTAAGGGTTCAAACTGTCCCCCGGCTCCACTTTACAATGAATATCCTAAAGCTGATGTATATAAATGGTATATACCTCTAGGTAGGTACAGTGTCATTACAGTGTAAGTACCGATTATTACTCACAAATGTGACAGCTGCTGGTGAAAGGGGTAACAAGTCAGCAGCCGATTTAAAGTTCAGACTTTTATTTTGAAAAATGTAAATACATTTCAGCTTTGTTGAAAATCAATGACACTCTCTTCACACAAGTCAACTAACACAGCTTGTTTTGTGAGCCTGCTAACAATGTAAAGTAGTGTTCTAGTTAACTAAGTAGCAGTGGGGATTACTCACCCAATCCATTGCATTGCAATATTTTGGCTTGACTAGCGAGTGTGTGTTGTGATTTTTAAACATATTTCTGTGATTAAAAAGAAAAACATTTTGATTGGTTGCTCACTTGTTCCCCCTTTCACCAGACCATGTCACATATCATATACTTGGTTGTTAACAAACAAACCACATTTTTTTGTTAGAAGAGGAAATAAACACAATTTCTCCAGGCCCCAATAATTACCAATTAAAATAGTAAACAAAATACTTCACTATAGAACATTTTCTAAATAGCTTGTAATGGACGGTTCACTTGGGGTGCCCTATTGATCTAGGAAATGTATGAACGTGACTTGAAATTATGATTTTACATCGTAATACAGTATACTTTATATTTCCTCCATATCTTATTTTCTGGTAGATATGTTTGTATCAGCTTCCTTTGTTAAATGTATATTTCAATAAGTTTGATTCACTTGGTTTGTACACCATCATAACAGTCACACATATAGTCCATAAGAAAATGCCAATGTACCAAAAATGGGACATCAGAATTGAGCAATTTAATTATTTTTTATTTTAAACCATTAAGTAATCCTCATTGTGTAACTTTGTTTTCCATATTTATGTTTGGGAGGTGCCCCGTTTTGAATGTATATATTAGTTAAAAGGATTGCTCTGTTAGGTGTTTTAGTTTGAGTTAAGTGATTAAACATGTAAAACACAGTTTACTTGTGTACTGTACATAAGAAGTCTTAGTATGTTGTATTTTTTTTTTTATGACTTGAAAAGAAAAAATATGTTTTTCCTGTTTTACTATTAGATTGAAGTGATTAATTTAGACGTAGCATTAAACGGAAATGCAAAATACTTTTTTAATACTTGACATTTTACAAATTGTTTGTATGACCATCCTGTTACATTTAGTACAGCCTACCACAACACTGTACATATACTCCCATGATGTTGTATATGCGCCATGGGAATGCAGATTTATTTGTTGTAATGGTATACAGGAATACAGTTGTTAATTCACCAAAGATATGAAACATGTTTACCTGCATACTTTTACCTGTTGCCACTAAACTTTTCTAACCAAATCCTTTCTTTTCCATATTTGTACAGCTTCAACATTTTTGAAAAGTATTATATTGTAATGTGCTGTCAGATTTAGTAACTTATTCATGCACATATTTGCATTTTAAGCGTAATTAGTTTTTATGTAAGGCTTGCTGTTGAACCACCAATGTTGCCTTATTTAAAAAATAAAAAAATAAAAAAGTGTTTCTGTGGAAAGAGAGAGCTATATCTCTATAAATGGTGTACTGTTATGTGATTGACATGCATTTATACAAGTACATGTGGTAAAATTTGCCTTCAGATTTGAAATAAATATTTTATTCAACACTGGTTTGTGAGACTGCAGAGGCATATGTTTGATAGACAGACATAACAAAAGTCTGCATTGACGGAGATGATGATTCATTTGACAGATGTCATTACATTGAATGCAAACTGTGTTTACCTATGTTGGATTGTCTACACTACAGCATTTGAACATTGCACACATTTGTGGAAGGGAAGAGGGGTCCTTCAAATCAGTAAGCACAGACAGTGGTATTGAAATGTTTTAATACAATAATTATTTGCATGATGAAGTACGCGTTCACTGTGGCATTCTACAGTCACAATATGTGCAGATGGTAGAGTCATCTGAATCTTAATATGGCCTAAGGAGGAGGGTTATGTAATATGCATGTGGACTTGGTCTCCTACAGTTCTTACAGTAGTTTGGTTAAGTGGAGCATAAAATGCAGCTCATGCACAGCCCCCTCAGCACTCCCCATGAGTTATACAGCCCCTAACAATTAGCCGGATCTCAGATGCAAGCCAATAAAGGCTTGTTGTGCCGATTAAGGCTCGTGAAGCTTAACATAGGATGGATTGTTGATCTGGTGAACAGTGTGTGTGCCTCGGGCTATCTCCAGATCAGCTCCTTGGCTTGTTTCCCTTAAGCTCCTTGGGACTATTTTCAGCTGCATTTCACCAGTCATTGTTAACGTCACTAAATGAGTATCTAGCGTACTCTATGTATACAGTGCTTAGTCATCAGACATAGCTACCATAGCAACTGAAGTAAACAATGTTGTGTCTTGTAAGGGTTTGATGCTGTAAGTGGACCCAGGTGCGATGCAGAGGAAAGGAAGCGGACAAGTAGTAAAAGGATATTTACTAGAAAGACAAAACAGAATGCAACACATAGACTCAAAGCTTGAAAACAGAATGTGAGATCAAAGTCTCCAGATAGTACTGATATACTCAGATAACTCGTCTGCTCACCTCCACTCGCCACCGTGCCCACATCACCCCTGTCCTCCAAAACCTACACTGGCTCACGGTCAAATTCAGGATCCAATTCAAAATCCTACTCACCACTTACAAAGCCATCAACAATCTGTCCCCCTCCTACCTTGACGACCTCGTCCCCCTCCACACCCCCTCCCGTTGCCTCAGATCTGACGACCAAACCACCCTCAAGACCACCAGGACCAAGCTCCGGACCTGGGGTGATAGGGCCTTTTCAGCCGCAGCCCCGTCCCTCTGGAACGCTGTATACTACTTTGTTTCCAATCATAGTTAGCTAGATTACTTACTTAGCTAACTTACTTACTTATCATGTATCATGTACATTTTGTGATATAGATGCATTACGGAGCACTGCACACACACCATCTCCTTCCTTAAATATAATTCCACAACTGGACACTACTTCATTTCCAATCATAGTGGAGGTAGGATATATGGCATATATATATATATATATATATATATATATATATATATATATATATATATATATATATATATATGGTATATGGCAGTCTCATGTGCCTGTCTCGTTCAAATCACGTCTACTACCTTCCAGTTCTGCATCCAGTTGAATGCGTGATTCAAGTAGCTCATCTAAGCCCGGGGCAGCCAATACAATTCCACAACTGGATAGTATGTCATTTCCAATCATAGTTAGCTAGATTACTTACTTAGCTAGCTTACTTACTTATCAAATGTACATTTTGTGACATAAATGCATTACGGAGCAGTGCACACACCATCTGCTAGCTGTCCTGCATCGTGCCGTCAACAGGGAGAGAACGCAGAGCGCATAGCAATATGTCTAATTGAGTTAACTCGTATTATGCTTACCATCACTAAGTTCTCCCATACTGTTCTTTTGGCCTAGTATAGTATGTTTATATCAACGGTAATCAAGTGCTTTAGTTGGCGAGCGAACTTGGTGATGGTAAGCATAATACGAGTTGACTCGCTGTTAAATGGCCAGTCCCACTCATATTTTTCTTTTTTATTGTGATAGAGACAGTAGAGATTTGACAGGAAGGATGGGTGAGAGAGAGAGAGAGAAGGGATGACATGCAGCATATGTCCCCGGCCGGAATCGAACCGGGAACCCTGCGGTTACGTGGTCAAAGCTTAGTCCACTACGCCACCTAAGCGCCCCCTTGTTCCAGTTCTGCACCAGTTGAATGCGTGAGCAGACCCGGGTCGGGGCCATGTGTGATTGTCAGGCATTTGGCTCATGTGTGAACGGCGAAAATGACTGGCGGACCCGGGTTTCCATGTAATTTACAGGGAACTATGTGTGAAAGGGGCTTATCTTTAGGTTGAACTAGCATTACCTCTATCTTCACGATCTGTCGATTCTTTATTATTCTTGACTGACTCCAGAACAATCTGGAGATCTCTTATTTTTTTCGTCATTTGCATTATTTTCTATCTTTCCTTTCCTCGCTAGACATATCTTTCTCTCCATCCTTGTGTTTTCCATTCTCTCCCACAGAGCCAACATTATCTGTCCATCCATCAGTCTTCAGAACCACTCTCTTTTCCTCATCACCCTGTTCTCTCTCCTCTGGTCATCCTTTCGTTCAACGTTTTCCTCCTCCTCTCCCTCCACCTTTCTCACTCTCTTCCCTTCCATCTCTTTCATTATCCTCTCCTCCCATTTTTTCTTCTTATCTTCTGTCATTGTCTTCACCTGCATTGTGTCTGCATGTCTTCACCTGCATTGTGTCCCCCTCCATCTTTCTCTTTCTTATCCTGTCTCCAACTCCCTTATTTCTCCCCAACTCCTTTTTCTTTCTTCCCTCTCTCTTTCTCATTATGTTATCGAATGTTGCCTTCACCTTCTTAAACGTTCACCTTTTGCCAACTCTCCTCTAAGCTTGCCTCCCCTCTTTCTCTCTTCTCCTCCTCTCTATTCTTTTCCAGATCTTTCATTTTCTCCAATTCAGTTTCTCTGCGTCTCTTCTTGCTGTCGTCTCTGTCTTCTCTGTATCACTCTCTTTTTCTTTTCTCAGGGTTGCTTCCCTCACAGTGTATTGCGCCATTAACAATTCACTATACTTTTCTTCACTCCATTCCTCTCCCTCCTCCCGCTGTTACTTATATCTTCTCTTTTCATTACTTCTTCTCTCCTGAATACTGTGTTGTCATGTTCCCTCCACTGTTTCCTCTGTCTCCCGCCCACAGATTCTCCTTCATCATTTATTTCTCCTTCTTGCTCCAGTGTCGCCGTCCCGCTACATTCATCTGTCCCAATCTCTCCATCGCTCCATCTCTTCTTCCTCTCTATCTGGATCACCAGATTCTCTATCCTCTTCCTCTCCTCCTCCCGCTCTCTCTCTCTCTCTCTCTCTCTCGATCACTTACTTCCTTCCTCATCAACTATTCTCTCTCATTATCTCCCATCTCTCCTCACACTCCCTCCTCTCCTCCTCCTCCCTCATTCTGTCTCTTCTCTTTCGCTCCTCTAACTCTTCCTCTTCTCTCTCCCTTTTCGGGAGCTCCTCCTCAGTCCTTCACTGTGTCTTTGTCACCTCGATCTTCATATTTTCTTCATCCATCTTTCTCTCCTCCTCCTCCTCCTCCTCCAGTGTCTCATAGCTCCCCTCTCCCCCTTTCTCTCCTCCTCCTCCTCCAGTGTCTCATAGCTCACCTCTCCCCCTTCCTCTCCTCTTCCTCCTCCTCCTCCTCCTCCTCCTCCAGTGTCTTATAGCTCCCCTCTCCCCCTTTCTCTCCATTCCTCCTCAAATGTTTCACAAAGGGCTGGATCACTCATCAAATCATCACCAGTTTGCATGCTCTCTCCAGCCTCTCTCTCTGTGCTGTAGCAGGCCCACCTCTCCACCAACACACTAGTCTGACTGACTGACTGACATTAATCCACTCCTCCATAATAACTGGTATGGAGGTTTTTGATGTAAGGAAACATGTGTGTTGCTACTAAAGTTGTACAATGCTACAGTATAATAACCCAGCATAATAAGACACATACAGCAGAAACATTAAACAAAGTAAAGTGTTATTACATTTGATTTTAAACCCATACAATAAACTGATAAAAAAATACCAAAAATAAATACCAAAAATAAAGACTGATCAAATTGCCTGCTAACCAAACATGCAAAGAAATCTTACTGTCCGGTGTAAATGTCCCTGTAGTAACTGATAAACCCCACTGCCCACTCAGACCTTCTAGAATACAAAAAGCTTCTGGAATTGACAACTCCAATTATGACGTCATGTCATGTGTGACCACCGTAGTCTGGTCGCCAAGCCAACTCCTATTATTGTTGTCATGCCAAATATGTTAAGAGTAGTAGACATGTGTCAGCACTAACCTACATTCCCAGTCGCACACCCCATGTCATCCCCGGTTGCGTATCTAAATGGTGGTCTATGAGCGTGGTACGGCCGGGCAGGGGAGAAACCACATCTGCGAATCTACATTGCAACTCCACAACGTCCTCTGGCTCACACAGAGATGGTCATCTAAACAGGCCGGGGTACTGGTTCTTACATTTGGCCCAAAATCATTTGCTAGTCCGTCAACTAGTGCTAGTATTAATTTGTATAAGTCTGTCAACAGTATTAAAAAGGATGCAGCAATATTGATATTATTGTTTATGATCTTAGAGAATTTCTCTGGCAATTGTCTTGCGCTTCTTATTTCTATGTTGTAGTTTTGAAAATTCTCTTCATAGATATCATAATGGACTTGAAGGTTTATTCTTCTCCATCTGCGCTCTGCTTTGGGACATTTTCTTTTTTGGGCCTTTACAGATGGAGCAGTTCTCCAGGGAGCTTTTTGCTTACCAGAGATGGATTTGGACCTAATGGGCACAATAGCACAAATAGGTTTGTGTCATTTTTAAGTTGAAGTTGTGTAGAAGGTTATTTACTGAGGTTGAAATAGAGTATATGTCTATAGACAGTTCATTGGTGTTTTCATTGATATGTTCTATTGTAGAAGTTTCAGACATAGTTTGAATAACAGGACATATAGACATGTCAAAGAATATGCAAGAATGGTCAAATAGGGCAATGTCAGTTGCAATAACATTTAAAATATCTAGGCCTTTGGTGATGATAAGGTCCAGAGAGTGACCTCAATTATGAGTTGGACGTTTCACATGTTGTTGAAGTCCAAACACATCTAACAGGACAGAGAGTTCTTTGGCTCTTTTGTTCTCTGAGTTATCTACATGAATATTGAAGTCACCAGCAATGAAAGTAGTAATGATGGAAAGAAGTTCAGTGAGTTCATTGAAAAATATAGTACTGTGAGGTGCACATTTTTTCTTCTTAATTATATAACAAATCCAAACGATGTCTGTTTGCAGTTAGAATTGTCCCTCAAAAAGGTGGCGATTCCACCTCCTTTCTTATGCAATCTAACAACATCTAAGCTTGTTATCTTTGTCTTGCCATGTTTCAGTCACAAATAAGGAATCAAGTTCATAGGTGCTAATCAAGTCGTTAATTAAGAGAGACTTATTAGCTAAAGAATTAGCTTTGTGTCTGGTCTCAGTGCAGGTAATGAATGACAGAGTATAGAGATTACATTTGAGAAGTGTACAGAGTGGTCTGACCTGTGGTTAACTGTTCTGTTACTGAACAGGGATAGTAAGAATTGAGAGACCCAGCTTTATATCAGGAAGGCCAATGGTATCAACTCTATGGCCGACCCCTCCCACCCCAGCCACGGCCTCCTCACCCTGCTTCCCTCTGGAAGAAGGTTGCGGCTGCCTAAAACAGTAAAGGTCACAGGCTTAGTTTCTTCCCCTCAGCCGCCAGGCTGCTAAATGACTCTGGCTTCCCCCTCCCCCCCGCCCCCAAGTCTGCTCAGGACTGAATATGCACTGCACCCATTGAAAAACTCTGCACTGCACTTTATATATATAGCACTATCCAATGCACTGTTGTCTGTCCTGTGTTGTCCTGTTTTTGCATTTGTTTTTGTTCACGTATACGTGAAAAAAGCATAAATAAAATAAATTAAAATTTAAAAAAGCATAAAAAAAGCATAAAAGCATAAATTTGCCAAAGCAAATTCCTATATGTGTCAAGCATAATGGCAATAAACGTTATCTGAATCTGAATCTGAATCTGAAAATGGAAGCGGGGACTATTGGGCTATCAACTGGCTGTGGGTGTCATTTGGGTGAGGGGGATGGATGTTGTAGATATAGGTAGCATTTCTCAGGGTCTGGGTTAGGGTGCTGTTGATGAGGCTAGCATCCCTTGGTGATCTGCATCATCAGGGGGGTGGGGCCAGGTGTTGCAGAATGAAGGGCTGGGTGAAATGGAGTAGTTCTCGGGTTGAGCTCTGCGCCTCTTCTCACCATTTCCTCCAGAAACACAGTGATAGGGGAGGGGAACGACGAAAGTGACTCAATGGATGAGTGCCTTAGGGAGGTGGAGGGAGAGTGCCTTGGGGGGCTGGGGGAGAATAGGGGGGGTGGGGTGAGGGAAGGGGGGGGTGCACTGTCGTCGTAATGGGGGTTCAATGGGTTGGGCAACGACTAGCCTTGCCCTGGGAAATATCTGACAGGGGGTCATGGATTTGATGTCCATCTGTGATGAGTCGCAGGGCTGTGGACTGAAAGGTCATCCATCTGTGATGAGTCGCAGGGCTGTGGACTGAAAGGTCAAAGGTCATCCACAGTGATGAGTCTGAGTTGTCCTCTACTGTAAGCCGTTCAGTTGGTGTCATTCTGAGAGATGAGAAGAGACGAGTTGCAAGTATCAAGGCATGGGGAAGACCTCAAAAGTATCAAGGCATGGGGAAGACCTCAAAAGTATCAAGGCATGGGGAAGACCTCAAAAGTATCAAGGCATGGGGAAGACCTCAAAAGTATCAAGGCATGGGGAAGACCTCAAAAGTATCAAGGCATGGGGAAGACCTCAAAAGTATCAAGGCATGGGGAAGACCTCAAAAGTATCAAGGCATGGGGAAGACCTCAAAAGTATCAAGGCATGGGGAAGACCTCAAAAGTATCAAGGCATGGGGAAGACCTCAAAAGTATCAAGGCATGGGGAAGACCTCAAAAGTATCAAGGCATGGGGAAGACCTCAAAAGTATCAAGGCATGGGGAAGACCTCAAAAGTATCAAGGCATGGGGAAGACCTCAAAAGTATCAAGGCATGGGGAAGACCTCAAAAGTATCAAGGCATGGGGAAGACCTCAAAAGTATCAAGGCATGGGGAAGACCTCAAAAGTATCAAGGCATGGGGAAGACCTCAAAAGTATCAAGGCATGGGGAAGACCTCAAAAGTATCAAGGCATGGGGAAGACCTCAAAAGTATCAAGGCATGGGGAAGACCTCAAAAGTATCAAGGCATGGGGAAGACCTCAAAAGTATCAAGGCATGGGGAAGACCTCAAAAGTATCAAGGCATGGGGAAGACCTCAAAAGTATCAAGGCATGGGGAAGACCTCAAAAGTATCAAGGCATGGGGAAGACCTCAAAAGTATCAAGGCATGGGGAAGACCTCAAAAGTATCAAGGCATGGGGAAGACCTCAAAAGTATCAAGGCATGGGGAAGACCTCAAAAGTATCAAGGCATGGGGAAGACCTCAAAAGTATCAAGGCATGGGGAAGACCTCAAAAGTATCAAGGCATGGGGAAGACCTCAAAAGTATCAAGGCATGGGGAAGACCTCAAAAGTATCAAGGCATGGGGAAGACCTCAAAAGTATCAAGGCATGGGGAAGACCTCAAAAGTATCAAGGCATGGGGAAGACCTCAAAAGTATCAAGGCATGGGGAAGACCTCAAAAGTATCAAGGCATGGGGAAGACCTCAAAAGTATCAAGGCATGGGGAAGACCTCAAAAGTATCAAGGCATGGGGAAGACCTCAAAAGTATCAAGGCATGGGGAAGACCTCAAAAGTATCAAGGCATGGGGAAGACCTCAAAAGTATCAAGGCATGGGGAAGACCTCAAAAGTATCAAGGCATGGGGGAGCAGGGTTTATGAGGATGAAAAGTATGTTGCTTATTGGTTTTCTCCCGATCTGTTTAAGTGGAGGACATCTCTTCTGAAAAGATCTCTCTGCCTCCAGAATATGTTCCAATGATCAATAAACTTCAGCCCTTTAAGTTTGCACGCTCCCGAAAGCCATGTGTTTAGTAGCAGGAGACAGCTAAACTCAAAGTCACCTCTGCCCACTGTGCGTCGAGGTCCGCTAATGAATGTTTCTCATGTCTCATGTCTAATTTACAGGAGTCATTGGAGCCCACATGGAATATGAATAATTTTGCATCCGGGTGTTCAGAGAGTGTTTTTACCAAGTCATAAATGTGTTGTGTCTGAAACCATTACACCAGGCAGGCAACGTATATCTAGCTTTTTACCTCTCACGTCTCTGATGGCTGAGTCTCCAATCAACAAAATATATATTGGAGCTGGAACCAGGGTTTGTTGCGGTTCCGTGCCAAGGCACACCCGCTCCGTGCATTCTGATCGGCGTCTCTGTCCCGTGTCTCTATGCTGGGGAGACATGCCAGCCCGCGGCTCTCAGGCCTTGTCCATCGCCAAATCCATGGGCCAGGCTCGGGGATCTGAGTTCATTGCATTTCGGTGATATTGGTCTGGCACTGAGCTCGTAACCTTTCCGAGGCATGATTTATCTGTCCATTGTATTTTGGAGATGTTGGCTGTGTTCTCATTAGTTTTGGAAAGTGTACAGTATATCGTAGTCTAGCTCCTCTACGCTAGTTAGCATGGGTGAGGCTGGGCCTTCTTTAGGCCCACTAGCACAATGTGAGCTGTGACCTCCAGGGCAACAAGTCTTTTGTGTAGGCACTTTTCCAGGAAATTAATTTTTGGCAAAATGAAGAAGAACCAGATGACTTTGCAGAATTAGGTCGCACAAATAAACAAACTCACATGCCTAGCTACAGTTGGCTCTAGCACAGAGAATTGGTCTCAATCAGCCATATATGCATGAACCTAATGAGGTGCCACCGCAACAAAACTTACATTTAACTAAAAGTGTTCACCAGATCCACCATAGCTGACTAGAGGAGGTTGTAATGCTTCAGTATGATTAGCTAAATAATGTTAGCTAGTGCAGTACTATGATGTTTGATTCTAAAATGTTTCGAATGTACCTAGTAGAGGTGTACAGAGACGTCATTATCTGTATCTGTATCTGTATCTGTTCAACCAACGCAATTATCTGTATCTGTATCTGTAATCGGATAGAAGATCAGAAGTGGGCTAAGTGGAAGTCACGTTAAATCAGGCAAATGTTGTAGCTTCTAACCTAATATTCAATGGCAACGCAAAGTTTGTGCCTTCAAAAGGGCTCTGCACACAGCGTGCGATTTCTGTTGCGCGTCAACGTTCCATTTTGAAGTTTGAATGGAAGTCTATGAGAACATCGCATTTACCCACACACGGCCCCGATTTTAATCGCACGGCGAACATTCGATTCCATTCATTTTGAATGGGACAAAGCACACGGCGTGCGAGTTTTGTCGCACTGTCAAATGAATGGAATCGAATGTTCGCCGTGCGATTAAAATCGGGGCCGTGTGTGGGTAAATGCGATGTTCTCATAGACTTCCATTCAAACTTCAAAATGGAACGTTGACGCGCAACAGAAATCGCACGCTGTGTGCAGAGCCCTAAAGAATCACATTGATTTCATATTGGCATATAATTATTTATGAAATATATTTCCACATCATCATACTGTACATTTAATCTCTCTCTCTCTTTTTTTTTTTTTGTGTGTGTGAAGTTTCAACACTAAGAAGACCAAGGAACTCACTGTGGATTACAGGAAAATCAAACGCTGCGAACACACTCTCATCTACATGTACGATGCCAATGACAATTACATTGAATCTGAATCTGAATATTTTATGAGCTGAGCTGTAACAGTACAGAAAATGTTAAGTAAGTCCCAGCGCTACTCACAGTAGACGTAATGGCCTCTAGGACTGGTAAAAGATCCAACCCAGTGTTAATGTAGCAAGACATTCAGTCTTAATTAATTTCAACATCAGTTAGAACAGAAGCTAGCATGCAGGATGTCCCTCCTGGGTTAAGTAACATCATGTCCTACTGCTCACTATTCTGCCCTCGCTTCCTGCTAACTGTTCCTAGAAGTCAGACTTGAAATATAAATGTTGTTAAGCAAAACCCCCTAACAAAACCCCCCCAGCTAAATTGCATTCCTTAATCTAGAGTAAATGAGGACTCTGATCTGATCGATCTACGCCACAGGGCTCATGCCCTTAGCTGACAGAGGCTGTTGTTCTGTAGTCTTACCGGCAGCCATGGACACATGGGAGCGCCTTTAGTCTCGATCTAACCAGTCTAACCATGCCTAAAACGTTTCATGTAATGTATTGTGGTTGGCTGTATTGAGTTCACAAGTGAGTTGGCCAACCAACTATTTATTCTAAATCTAATACCAACCTTCTGATGTCCATAGGTTGACCCAACTTTCCCAATACATAACCATAACCCCACACAATACTATACATCCCTCTATTCTATTGTGTATTTCACAAAGGCCTTGAGCCTCTCCATTTATATACATTCAGTCATACTTCCCATTGAATAGGGCTTATTATTTCTCAAATGAGATACCATATTGTAGTGGAGACATTAGTCTCCCTGGGACATGAATGGCATTATGGCCCTGACTTACCGTCCTTAGATTTGACTTACCTCACTTAGCTGTAACAGTAAAGTCAATATTAGTAACACAGCAGGACACTACTCACCGTAGACGTCGTGGTCTCTAGGACTGGTAAGAGACGTCAAATCCATCCCCAGTGGTTATTTATCAACTCATTCAGTCTTAATTAATTCCAACGTCAGTAAGAACAGAAGCTAGTGTAGTGGTTTTATATCATGTTATACTGAGAAATGTAAGTCTCTCTACAGTTTGGTGAATCTAGCACTCAAGGAAGGCCCATTCCCTTCCTGTAAGGGATGGGCCAAGATCTGTGGCGCAGTGAATAATTCGGACTATGGACAGGGCCATAACTTGTGTAATTACAGATTTGTATAATATGATTGGTTCCCAAGAATAGTGACCTCATGACCAAGGACAGGTCTATAAATATGAGTCACACCCATCGTTGGGGGCTTCCTGCTTGCTTCTTGCTTATTGGTCTGCTCATTTCTCTCTGCGCTCATGTAACTAATAAAAGGCCTCTTTGGAGACAATTGATCTAAGCTCTTTGTGCTTTGTAAGTTCTACTAAATCTATTAAGAATCAATTATATCCACAACACTAGCATGCAGGATGTCCGTCCTACTGCTCACTATTCTGCCCTCGCTTCCTGCTAATTAAGCAATATCACACGACAGGGAGTGTGTTATACTGAATATCAGCACGGCTGTGATTCGGTCATAGGTACGAGGCCGCAGGCCGAGTACCGAAGACAATCACAGCCGTGCTGATATTCAGTATAACACACGACCTCGAGTGTGATATTGCTTTTATACAACAGTTCTACAGCGCAATTTATTAGTTAACAGTAATAAGTGACAACAGATTATGATTTGTTTGTTTATTTAATCATTTAATTTGGCTCCGTCAAGAAAAAATAGTTCCGCAACGGGACTGTTCGACTGGACTGTTGCTGAACACAAACTAGCTACTTTGTATTGTGTACATTTATTTGTACATTTCCATGTATTGTGCAACCAGTGAAATATGACTCGGTTGAAAGTCGCTTTGGTGGCATGTGTGAATGTGATTCAGAGTCAGACGAGTTGACATCAGACAGCACGCTGCTCCATCGTTTTCTGCTCTCGGTGGTCTGATGGTCTCCAATAACTTTTTAGCGAGCTGCATCAGATTCCAAGACCGGCTAACCGGTGGCTCGTTGATGTAACGGTTTAAACCAGCACGAAGCCCAAGGTAGCTGCTGATGCTGTAGAGCTCCCCTTTAGTTGACCGGACAGTCCGGATGGACCCAAAAAACTGCCTCAGGACTGTATTCAGCTCGGCCATAGGTAGGCTATATGACCGTTAATGTAGTCTAATTAACGATCATTTAATAGAACACCTGTGCGGCGGAGTGATACATATAGTTAAAAGTCCCAGTGCTGTTATACTGTATATCGTAACTCATGGAATGCCTCTTGTCCAATCAAATTACTTGGTCGGAACTAACTGTTGTATAACTGTTCCTAATAGTCAGACCTGAAATAGAAATGTTGTTAAGTGTCTGTTGGCAAAAAAAAAGGATTGCACAAGATTTCAACCCATTAAGCTGGTGATTATTTTATAAAATGGTTTTACTTACGATGACAAAAACGCTTTCGATAAAAGCGTGGGCTAAATGACTGCAATGTATTATTATTATTATTATTATTATTATTATTATTATTATTATTAATAATAATAATACATTAGACTTATATATAAGTGCTTTTCTAGACACTCAAAGATGCTTTACAAACTGAAAAGATCGAGTAGTAATAAAAAATAAATAAAAGAAAGTATAGGGGCCTAATTAAGTGCTGGGGACACCTGGGAAGGGGAGAGGGTTAACTGGTGAAGGCAAGCTTGAAGAGGTGGGTTTTGAGGGCCTGTTTAAATGATGTGGTTGGGGAGGGCGTTCCATAGGGACGGGGCTGCGGCATGTAAATGTTAAAGCCAGTTGCTTGATAAAATGACAATTATTGTTGATAATAATAGTTCCTGTCCATTAAAATAAGACAGAA
The DNA here is from genome assembly GCF_963989245.1 of Nansenia antarctica. Classification (NCBI taxonomy): domain Eukaryota; kingdom Metazoa; phylum Chordata; class Actinopteri; order Argentiniformes; family Microstomatidae; genus Nansenia; species Nansenia antarctica. The sequence continues at coordinate 4,397,953 of NC_137686.1, read as the reverse complement.
TGGCGTGTTCAGAGAAATGCCTGTGGTTGTCAGACCAGTAGCTCCCTCTACTGCTACACTGAATGAAATGAACGGACCAACGGCAGAGTTTCTCATCATGTAGGTTTTCAATTGAACCAATGTACTTCTCAGAACAAGACTGAAGTAGTCAAGGTAACATAATTTGAAAAGCTGCTTAGAGTTTTTGAAGATAGGTGATTCTACTTTACATAGTGTCTGTGGTGACAGCATTGGTTGTGTCCTTGAAGTAGAAGTGTTCTAGTCATGTCTAGTTGGGAAGAAATCCAACATACGTTGTGTAAATAGTGTATGAATTCAGTATCTGAAGGGACTGAAGCTCAATTAAGTATTGTTTGTTTGGTTTGGTTTTGTTCTGGACACCGCTGGAAGGCGGTGACACGTAAAATCAATCATGTAATCATGAGTTGGAAATTCAGTCATCACAACACTTTGAAATGGTTCAAAAAGACATACCCCTGCTTTGTTTAACACATACAGCACACAGTCAGACACCGGCCAGCAGGTCATTGTAAATCAGAAAATGATGTATGATATGGTATCATGATATAGTATGTCATATATGGTAGCAGTGTATTAATGCAATAATGACAGCATCAGTCAAACTATGGCGATGGGGGGTGGGACTGGACTGGGCTGGCTGGGGGGGTGGGTGGCGGCATGGCCAGGGCTTCGGTGGGGGTGGGTGGGGGCCAGGGTTGGTGGGGCCTGCCGCCCTCCCCTTTTGGGGAAGGAATGCACAATTAAATGGAGACAAAACAAAATGTCTGGTCAAAGAAAGCAGGGAGTGCCAATCCTTGGAGGACAGAATCCCTCCTGAAACAGGCCTGGGGGATGTCCAAGGCAGGAGAGGGCCAGCCCAGCGTCCTAAATCATTGAGAGCTCTGCGTCTGGTGTGTGGGGCTAGCTCTCCCTGGGATGCAGGGGCCCATGTCACGGCACCAGCACTTCCTCTGGGCGATGGGGGCACCTGTTCGGGGGGGGGAGGAGCTAGGGGGAATAGCGTGATCGTCCCTGCGCTACGTGATCGCTAGCGACTTTGGGGTGGGGGGAGGGGGGGTGCTTGCCGGCTCACTCTGCCTGTCTCCGGTTGGGGCTCCGGTTTGGTTGCTGGGGGGCCGGGTGGGGGGGGCTTCATCTCTCCGCTGCCCCGGTCTTGCCTCACTCCTCATTGCTGTATAGGTGTAATATAAAGTAGTATAGTGTCATTGTTGAGTTGTTTTGTGTTGTACTGTATTATATGTTGTATTATATTGTGTTATTATCTGTGTTATTGTATTGTTTTATTATATTACTACAGCATTTGGACAGAAATATTACACCTCATGCTATTTTATCACAGTTATTTTTATAGCAATATTGCTGTTTGTCATATCTATTATCACTATTACACCAACACCGTCTTTATAAAAGGAATAGGTTGTCTGTATATTTGTAATGTCAGTCTTGTTTGTCTTCTATGTCACTATTTGTCTTTGTAATGCATTTTCATTAAGAAAGGAAATCAGAAAAGACGAAAAGCAGAAAGGAAAAAAAGAGGGAAAAAAGAGAAGAATAAATGGCTAAAATGTGTCCTTTGTGGATACTGATCATAACAAGCTTTACCATAATTTACAATAATTTAATTGTAACAGTAATTGAAAACATGCAACATACCAGAGAGTGGCAGAACAGGCTATACTATGTTGTGGTATAATTTCCCATGATGCAGCACACAGAACTGTCAGGTACTGAAGTCAAAGATCTATGAAGAAGACTATTAAATCTTCTTTTTTAGATCAATGGCTCCCTCTGTTGGTTTTATGTGAGAAGCTAAACACAATTGAATAACTCTTAACAGATACAGCTTTGATACCATCTGAAATAAAGCATTAGAGAAAACCATGTTTGTGAATCATTCTGTTTAATTACGACACAAAATGAACAGTGCAATTGAAACAAATACAATTATTTGAGAACAACATGAGAGCAATCTTCCATCTTCAATGGTCAGGTGTCTTGGTTTTCAATTCAACTGGAAAACACTTCTTAAATACTCGTTCCAATTGCATAAGAGAGTTTAAACCCTTTTCTGTACCGAACTAAGAGAAATAAGTCTTTTACCTGTACTTGTTTAAGCTGCCATTATGTGTTTTACGAAAGCTGTGGAGAGAAAGAGAGAGAGAGAGACATGGGAATGAGATGTTCATATGACACATGGGAAGAGAACAGCACAAAGCACCTCTGAAGACAGCTCTCCCCCTGTTGACTGGATTTAAATGTACTTTTCCCTCTCTGTTTATGATCTGTTCAAATGTGTTGCGGCTGGAGAATGTGTTTAGAAATCAACCCAACCGTCATGTTTGGTCAAAAGCAGCTAGAACCGAGAAGGTGCGACATGCGTACCTTCGTAGTTGATGGCGCCGTTAGAGTCTTCTTGGTTTTGCATAAGCTGCTCAACCTCGTCCTCTTTCAGCTTCTCACCTGGAAACACACAAGGAAGAAACATCACTGTCAAATTCCCAATTATTTTCAGTACAACTTTACTACTTTATTAGTCCTCGCACATTGATTGTGCCTTAAATCATGTCGGCCTGGTTTACATGACATCATTCTGCGACCCGGGCCGATGTAAAAGTTGGATGGGGGGCGCATTAGAAATAAAATTAACATAACATAACATGACATCACATTCCGTACTGAAAGGAAGATGCTCTAACTGACCCAGTGTTGCCAGGACGTGTCTGAGCTCAGCGCCCATGACGGTGCCGTTCCCCTCCTTGTCAAACACCCTCAAACCCTCGACGAAGTCCTCAAATGTCCCGCGGTCCTTGGCCTTGCAGATGTGTTGGTGCATTGGCAGGAACTGGTCGAAGTCCAGCATCTTGACCTGCATGTCTATGGAAGAGCAAACAAACCAAATGTCAGAGAAATGGTACACACACTAATAAAGGGAAAGCGGGTGCTGAATTGACTGTCTGTATATCGTGTCAAAACCAATTAGCTATGCACCAACTAATGACTTGACTTTCAGCTGTTTCTATTCATTACATTGAGGTCATTTTACTTAAAGGTCCAGTATGTAGATTTCAGCTTTAAAATAGTGCTAAATGTCCATGATGAATCTGCAGCCATCAGGACATGATGAAATGAAGAGTGCAGTATTGGTCCAACAAAGCATTTTCTAAAATGTGACGTATGTGGTACGTATGTGGTATGACACTGGACTGACAAATGCGTGCCTATTTTATATCTGGTTTGTTTGCATGCATATGTACATGTTTGTGGCTATTAGAAAATGTCACATACAAGTTTTCGTGTTGTTTTGTTGTGTGGCCAGTGGGGGCAGCAACACTACATGCTTCGCTTCTATGGTCTAAAGGGAAACTCCTAAAATCAGCATCAGTTTGTGTCAAAAGGGGTGACATTTCTAAATCAGTCAATTATATCAGTCAATCAATGGAAAAGATGAAATAAAACGAGGAAATTGCTAATATTTTCCATTCACTCTGGATGTAGACATACATATGGATCTACTGTATACAACAACATATTGCGAGATGTGGATTCATCTACTTCTAGCAGAATCACATTAGAACATCGTCTGAATTGGTTGTTTCAATTCAATTCAAAGAAATGTATTAGTCCAACTATAGAGGCAAGTAGTTTAGAGAAGCATGTTCGCAGAAAAACATGAAAACGTCTCACCACATACAATCAACAACAACAACAACAACAACAACAACAACAACAAGTGCACCAGGAGCTAAGAGGATCATTGTGTATCGTGGGTACCTTGTTGATCGAAGTTGCACAGACTCATGTTATAGTTTTACAGGTGCAACTCTAGATATTATATAGACTCATTACATGCAAAGCGAGATATTTAAAGCCTTTATTTGTTATACATTTGATGATTATGGCTTACAGCTTATGAAAACCCCAAATTAAATATCTCAGAATGTTTTTATATTGCATGAAATCAATAAGAAAAGGATTTTAAATACAGAAATATCAGCCGTCTGAAAAGTATAATCATGCATATGTACAATGCAATGAGTCTATATCATCTTTAAGTTGAATTACTGAAATGAATGGACTTTTGCAAGATATTCAAATAGTTTGAGTTGCACCTGTATATCATTTTATAGTTAGAATTTAAGTCTCTCTACAGTTTGGAATCTAGCACTCAAGGAAGGCCCATTTCCTTCCTGTAAGCCTAAGGGATGGGCCAAGATCTGTGGCGCAGTGAATAATTCTGACTATGGACAGGGCCCATAACTTGTGCAATCACAGATTTGTATAATATGATTGGTTCCCAAGAATAGTGACCTCGTGACCAAGGACAGTTCTATAAATAGGAGTCCCGCCCGATGTTGGGGGCTTTTTGCTCTTTGCTTTTGCTCTTGGCTTTTTGCTTATTGGTCTGCTCATTTCTCTCTGCGCTCATGTAACTAAATCTTGAACTCAGTGGCGGACTCAGGCTGTTTGAAGGGCAGGGGCGAAAAGAAAAAAAGGGCACCTACTGCACAACATGGGACCCCATCAGTGCACATGGTCAAGTTTAGACCATTGGAAGGGCAGCCAATAGGGCACATCCTCTCATGTTGTCACTCAAAAGGGCACTTTAGTGCGACGTTTTTCAACTGTGGGGGGCACATGGTCGAGTTTAGACCATTGGAGGGGCACCAATAGGGCACGTCCTCTCATTTTCGCCACTCAAAAGGGCATTTTTGACACTCAAAAAGGCACTTAAGAGAGACGTTTTTCAACCGTGGGGGCACCAGGAGGGGCGGTCGCCAGTCCGCCAGTGCTTGAACTTACTCAATCTATTAAGAATCAATTCAATCCACAACACTCACCCTCTGGTTTGGGCCTCCCCAGGACATACATGACTTCAGTGTTAGTGGGGTTCTGGCCCAAGGCCCGGATCACATCGCCACACTGTGCGTATGAGATTTTCATCTCATTGAGTGGCGTCCTGTCGAACAGCTGGAAAGAGTCCTTGAAATCTGTCAAGAGAGCCGTGGTATTATTATGTATCCCACTTTCTGAGAGGAAACTGTTAGAGGCTCAGGAATATCTCACTTTCAGGAGGGGCTAGAAATGTCCTCCTCCTGGGGATAATAACACTGCCTGACTCTATATTAAAGTGATGTCCCCCTCCTGGGGATAATAACACTGCCTGACTCTATATTAAAGTGGTGCGAGATCAAAACAATAATGACTGTGGATTCTAAAGAGAGGTTTTCTTTTCAATTTCTTACGTTAGTGGCACGAACATAATTGTCTGAAAAGTAGGCTCTCCAATGATTAATTGCAATTATGTCAGGCACATTTAGATGACAGTATATATTTGACAATACAAAAACACTAAAAGGAAAAAAAGGATAGATGAATATATCGGACAACTGTTTCAGGCTGCAATTTAGGTGAAAAGAGCTATACGAATTATAAACAGAGCTGCCTATCAAGAACCAACTAACAAATTATTCATAAACACCTATGATCTCAAATTTAAAGAATTGGTGGACTTCAAAATGGCACAAGTAATGTATAAAGTAAAAAATAAGATGCTTCCAGACTGTATCCAGAGACTATTTCAAGTTAGACAGAGTAATTACGAACTCAGAGGAATATGTATGTTTATGAAAACAAAGATTAGAACAAATGCAAAACAAAGATGTATAACAGTTAAAGGAGTTAACTTATGGAATACTTTTGAAAAGGAAATGAAAATGTGTAGTACACTAAAAGGATTTAAAAATGTATTTAAAAATAAGATGATTAACAAGTATAAAACAGAGGTTTAAATATAGTTTTTGTTTGGTATTTTTTGAACTTTTTGTTGACATGCGTAAGTGAAATTTTGTTTGTAAAAGTTTCAATGTTTTGATTATGCATTCATGGGGGGGGAAAAACAAAAAACCATACATGTAACAAGGGTAGGCGCAATAAGCCACTTCAGCCTACAAAACTTAAAACTTACAAAACTTACAAAACGTGTAACTTACAAAAAACTTACAAAACTTAAGCCTATAAAACTTCAGCCTACACCTTTTTGGTCCTGGTGTTATGCATTGTGACTGTGTACATTTTTTATATCTGTATTGTGAATTGTATAGGGGACCAAAATAAACATTCTCAATCAATCAATCAATCAATCAATCAATTCTCAATCAGGTGTAACCCTCATTTTGATACAGACAAACAAACAAACTGTCAAAACAATCTTACCCTCAATCTGCTCTGCGGTGAATTCGAGCTGCAAAATAAAGAAACCGGAAAGGTGTTAAAATAATGATTCACGACGCACAGACACGTGAAATGCAATGAAATATTAGGCCCTAATCTCAAAGTAACGGCATGTGCTGAACCATGGTGTTAAATGACATACCAAAAAAACGGAGGGCAAACTGTTAAGCATGACCCTTTTGTCTTTGTTGTTATGACCTCCCACACAGTTGAGAGATTCCACCAGATCCAGTTCCTCTGCTGCTTATTCTAAACATCTCAGTCTAGGGTAGGTCAGATTCCACCAGCTCCAGTTACTCTGCTGCTTATTCTAAACATCTCAGTCTAGGGTAGGTCAGATTCCTCAGCTCCAGTTACTCTGCTGCTTATTCTAAACATCTCAGTCTAGGGTAGGTCAGATTCCACCAGCTCCAGTTACTCTGCTGCTTATTCTAAACATCTCAGTCTAGGGTAGGTCAGATTCCACCAGCTCCAGTTACTCTGCTGCTTATTCTAAACATCTCAGTCTAGGGTAGGTCAGATTCCACCAGCTCCAGTTACTCTCCTGCTTATTCTAAACATCTCAGTCTAGGGTAGGTCAGATTCCACCAGCTCCAGTTACTCTCCTGCTTATTCTAAACATCTCAGTCTAGGGTAGGTCAGATTCCACCAGCTCCAGTTCCTCTCCTGCTTATTCTAAACATCTCAGTCTAGGGTAGGTCAGATTCCACCAGCTCCAGTTCCTCTCCTGCTTATTCTAAACATCTCAGTCTAGGGTAGGTCAGATTCCACCAGCACCCTTTTCCACTACACATGCCTCTGACCAAGTGTTTTAACTGTCTTTGTTAACCGGCTTTGTTATTCTAATTTTAATTTAATAATTTTGCCATTTAGCAGACGCTTTTAATCCAAAGCGATTTACAATTACGAATTACAGGGACATTCCCCCCCCTGGAGTAACTGAGGGCAAAGTGCCTTACTCAAGGGCACACTAGTAGTGGTGTGGTTTCAGGCGGGATTTGAACTCACAACCTTCCGATCACAAATCCAACTCACTATCCACTAGACCACCACTACCCCACTACCACACCATTGGGTAGGACAGGGGGGGTTACAAGTGTCGTCCGTGATTTGTGGACATTTGATGCAGGTAGACAAAGACACAGTGCTCTATTAATATTAATAGCCAGGGCTTCCGACTTCACAGCCGAGGGGTGGAGTTGAAGTGTTGAGTCCAACAAAAACAAAAGGGTTCGACCACTTTGTACTTGGACCCCCCTAATAATTGTGTAATGAAAGAGAATATCCACAACCCCTAACGTGTTATTGTTCCACACCAACCTTTCTGGGTATCACAGACAGTTGAAAGACATGTGTTGAAGTAGGAATTTCCTATTTTGATTTATTTATCTTCCTTCACATAATGATGAGTTTTTAAAAGGGGCCCTTCGTCCGGGGGCAAAACCATAACCCCTTCAGTGGTTTCACTGTTGTGTGGGTTGGATGTGTTTCAGGCACAGTAGGAGCATACATGAGTGTCTGATCTCTGGATAGCTATAGCCCTACAGTGAAGCAGGGCAAACATCTTTTTTTAAAACTCATTTCAGCATGTTTAAAGATATATGGCCTTGAGCAGAAACATGTATTTATCTTTGCATTCATTTTTTTTTGCACAAAGCAGACACTCGGGTGTGGGTGGTCTGCTATTCATGGACATAATGAAAATCACATTTGCGTGGCTTTCACCTCAGTGCATTGTAACATGACTACTCCCTCAACCAAGGAAACGTTTACGCACACAGAAGAGGCCAAGTCAGCATTAAACAAACTTTCCAATGTGTCTTGTGTTAGCCGGTATGCCTCCAATTCAACCCCCTGACAATTACCAAGTTCAAACTACAGCTTCAATACAATACAGTTCATGTCAATTGTATTGATTGTTGAAAGATTACTCAAGCCCACTATTCAAATGTTTGATTGATTGAGTGGATTGATATGTTTATTTCAAATATGTGCAAAACAAGATAAAGCAACAATACTTAATATAACAGATTTATTTTATTTTATAATAATAATAATTAAAAAGCATAAAGAAAGAAAAATAATATTGCACTTTTAACTTAGTTAATTTTTTTTGTTCTTCTTCTTCTTTTTGTCTAAATGTCTTATATATGTCTGTAGATATGTACAGAGCTTGTAACATTGGATGTAAAAAGCATTGAGGCACAGCAAGCTGTTATGCGTCGTCTTTCAACCATTAAACCATTAAAAGCTATTGGACAGTAGGACTTGCATTGGCATGAACTACTCTGATCACGTCACATGATGTCTCTGATTTTGGTGAAACACAGACTGTCAATGAAAGACCAGGCTAGTGGATAGTGAATAGATTAATTAGTTATCAGATTAAGGACATTTACATTGTGATTGTTCAATAATGATTTTAGCTGGTAACGATAATAATATTACATTAAATTTACAGCATTTCTGTTAATTCTGAGATTTAGATCTAGATCTACTCATCAACATGAAGATACTGACTAACATGAACTGGTCAGCACATTGTAATATCCCCCCACCAACCATGCAGATCAGGCTAGATCAAGCTGTACCGTAATTTCTTTGGGGTCGAACTCCGGGATCTTGACGGGCTCAGGCTCCGGGGCCTTGGGTTTGGGCTCTACTTTGGGCTCTTCCTTCTTCTTGGGTGCCATTGCGAGGAGCTTTTAGCAGGAGAAGACACAGGAGGAAGTAGGAATGACACTGCAGAGGGTCTGGGTAGAGATGACCAGGAGAAGCTGGGCCTCTTTATTCACTATCCCCAGGTGTCACCCCCCTCCTCCACAACCCCTCCCCTGACCCACCATGCAGCCAACAATAGGGGGAGTACTATAAAAGGTCATGCAGTTGTTGCTTCTATTTAAGACAGGAAGAAAGCTCTGGATGGCCATCATCCAGATGCCACACAGGCAACCAATTTGGGTCAAAATCCTATGCCTGAATCCGAGTATTTCTATCGAACCTGAAGGGTTGGGGTGGTTGATGGCTGATGGCACTGTGCGGGCTGAGTCTGTTTTGAGCTCCTGGTTTATTCAGCAAAGGTGTAAGAGGGGAAAGAGGTGACAATTAGAGAACAGATGATGAATGTTCTCAAAACATACAAGGGCACGATAATATAGATAATCTCCTGCAATTACTTTGCACTCCAGCTGAATATGACACGTCTAATGAGCAGGGCCATTGTATGGATATGATCGGTGGGTAAGCCCTGCATATTTCATTAATATTTATTTATGACTTTTGATCTGGAGGGGATTTGCAGAGCATTACAGACAATGGAAATATAGATCTGAGATAGTCTCTTTGTAGCTCCCCTCAGCCGGCAGCATTAGAATTGCTCTTGGGCCGGGCCTGTCAAATAGCAGCTTATGGACCTGTTAGAAAAAAAGAAATGGGCTGCTTGATCCATTACATGACTCGTAATAGAACTACTTGTCTGTATAAAGTGATTTATACTGGAGTGTTTGTCAACTCTCCAAACAGCTTGCCCTAGATAAATCCACAGTGCTGTGTGTTCTCCCCTACAGTTCCCACGGAGGGTCAATTCAACAGAATTCTTTTTTTTTTGTTCCATACCGAATGCTCAGTTTATTAAAGACAACAAGGAATGATTTCATTATTAGGAGAACAATGTTTGTAATGTTTATGTTTGTAACCTTTGTTTATGCAGGGCAGTCCCAACTGAGACCTAGGTCTCTCTTTCAGAGGAGCCCTCCTTACAACATGAACAATCAAAAGCACTTCAAATGACAAACAATTGACTCAATATAATCAATCAAATAAAAACATACATTTCTCAGATAATGTATGTAATAAATGTAGTACCCATCAACCTGCACCAATAATAGTCACCATATCATCTTCAATCTGCCTTGAATTTGCCCTGAAAGTGGCATCTCCTGTCTATCTATCTAGTTAGTCTCCTGTCTATCTAGTTAGTTAGTGCTTTGACAGCACTGCATTGTTTGTGACAATGCTCTACCCTTTTGTCTCTGTTCCTGCACGTGTAACCCTAACAGCTGCATTGTGGTTGTATTTAAAGATCCTGGTATATTGTGACTGATAAAGCCGGTCTATGCACGTCATGTGAAATGTATTACCACCACCAAATACACTGACTGATGACAGTTTACATTACTTCGGTTGATAACGTTTCTTGTGTGTCTGCATCGTACAGTATCAACTTGATGATATCATATTGTTATAGAACACAGAAGACTCATGCTTGCATTTCTTTGTTCTAGTGACATACATGCATGAGTCATGTATGAATCATCACTAGCAGCAATGTAAAAATACACCTATCAAGTCAGAGTTTGACCCAATCTGGAATGCTCCGGGGCTTCAGAATCTCCCGAGCTTACAATTGTTGCCTCTTAACTTCTGTTCACTTCCTGTGACCAGATTGTCTTTAAAGTGTTTCAACAATCTGGCGAGTAAATACTGAATGAGTTGAGAGACTTCCTGTTCGTTATGATGAGTGAGTATTCGTAAGTGAAAATAAAAAGTGAATGAGATGAGAGAAGTCCCAGAATCAGGCAGGGGGCTTGTTTGTGAGGCCCGCCCGCTGCCACGGGGAAGAAACTGTTCAGGTGGCGCAAGGTTTTGGTGTTGATAAACCGGAACCTTTTTCCGGATGGAAGTCTTTGGAAGAGGTGAGTGACCGGGATGGGAAGGATCAGCGATGATCTTTCCTGCTCTCTTACTGGTCCCGGAGTGGAACAGGTACAGGACAGATGGTAGGTTGCAGCCGGTGACCTTCTCGGCTGACAGAATAATCCGCTGTAGTCTGCCTCTGTCCTTGGCAGTGGAGGTAGCACACCAGACGGAGATCGATGAGCTGAGGATGGACTCAATGATGGACGTGTAGAACTCGACCATCACTTTCTGCGGTATATTGAATATCTTCAGCTGCCGGAGGAAGAACATCCTCTGCTGGACCTCTGCTGAGCTATGGTTAAATATGTTTAACGACCCAGCTTTGGAGACACGGTCAGGAAAATGTCTGCACTGAACGATGCTAATCCAGGGGTGTTCAGGGCTATAACGCCCTCTACCTGGAGAGAAAGCCAAATAAAGACCACATTGGGGCTTATGTATAATACGTCTACATAGGCTATGTCAAAGAAACAATGTAGGCTTAGTTAGGCGAAGTGGGCAGATGTCATTATCATGGACCTGTCAGTAGTAATCTCAAACATACTGTATTTGACTTTCTGACTTACTTTACTAGACCTAGTAGGTCCATATTAGGTTTCTACATAACTCTGTACAATATAATGTGTATCTGGGAGCACAACCATCAATTGAACATTATTGGATGAGTATGCATACAAATAATCAGAAGACACTTTGTACTGATGGTTTTACCCACGTATCTCATGGTTGGCTGGATGCTAGCTGCGTGAGGATCCTAGCCACCATCAACCTACATGGAGACACAAATGGAAACAGAGTGTGTCAGTCGGGGTATAAATGGATCAAGCCCTGCATAGCGAAATGTCACCCCTGTGAGATCATATCAGGTGATTGCTCATCGAGGGGGCTGTGATAACAATCCCATGACAAACTCGTAAAACACGCAGGTCCAGTTCTATTTCTGGTGTCAACCTGTTGTTCTCTGCTATTGGCACAGCTCCAGCTGTTTTACAAAGCCAATTGTTCTTTTGGCCCCAGTCAGTGACCTTCAGCGCAGCTGGATATGGGGCAGCTAAGCAAGCTAATGTCCAAAGTAGAGCCACATACATGTTGTAGACTTACTGTATTTATGAGACTTGCTGTACTGGTAGGGTTCAATTATGAGACAATGAAACACAAACGCCCATTAATCCAAAGGGGATGTACAAAAGTGTAGATATCCACCTCTGCATTATAGCAGTACAAGTGAAGAACTGCACAGGCAGTGTGCACAGGCTGCCTGGCCCCTCATGCAGGGCTATCATTCGGACTAAGTATGAGTTCCACAGGTCATGAGGACAGTCCTCATTTCTGGGAGGAGGGTGGATGATCCAAAAGAGAAACAGAGAAATTGGCTATCATTGGCCTTTGTAGCTTATCTGGATCTATTTGCGTAATAGGGCTCTTCCTCCTGCAGGATACAGACATGTGAGAGCTACTGGATCTGACATCCCTCATTTATCGAGGAACTATTTTGGGAAATGAACTGAGATTCAACTTGCAGTAGCCTACATGTTTTTGCATTATGTATTGAGATTAATTGCTTTTCAAAAAAGATTTTAGGGACAATGTCAGTGTTGTAGCTAAACTGACCATGTATTATTGAAAACATTGTTAATCCACATTTTGAACCAGAGTCTGTATTTTGAAATATGTTTGATTGTAAAAGCATAATGGATTATGCTTGTCTGGTGTATTTATCATTCACCTCCTAATTCCTCATTCTTTCTGTTGATTATCCCTTACAGAATACAACTCCTTGTGATGTTTTTAATTTAGTTTTTAAAAGTAAGGTTTACTACTACCATGCCACGTAACCAGGATTATATTTAAGAAGTCAAAAGCTTTCATTGTCTGGTTGGATTTGCCTCCTCTATCCCTCCAACTGCTGCTGTCGGTGTCAATAAAAACAACCACATAAGGTTCTTGGCTCAGTAGGTCAGTTAATTTCCCTTGCTAAAAAAAAAGCACAATCCCTATTTTGCTCAGACTTGGCATTACAGGCCCTATTGTTGTATTCAAGTTTCCAAAGTAAGTAATACAATTTGAGATACGACTTGTTGGAATTTACTAATTTGACCTTATTTGTTTATTTAAGGCAAAAGTACTGTGATCCAAATGTTTTTTGTTTAACTGTTCAGTTATCATTTTATACAAAATCATTGTTCAGAACAAATACTATTTTGTTTTGTTAATCCGTTTTTCTGGTAATAAAGACCATAATTTGCTATTTTATTAAAGACAATAGTACTGTGATGCAAATGTGTTTTATTTAATTGTGAAGTTATTTTATACAAATAAGCATTTCATAAATGCTATTTTGCTTTATTAATCAATGCTGGTCATAACAAACATAACAAAGACTGTATTTGCTATTTTGTTACAGACAAAAGTAGGCTACTGTAAGAATTATCCACAAACATGGAAAAAGTATCATATTTGATGGTTATTTGATAATATCTGTGCATCCATGCAATATTTTTTAAATGTAATACAGTTACTAGCCTACTTATATTTCTTCAATATCATATCATCACTAAATATCTGGCCCCAGATTTGATCCACAAACCTTTGTTTTCCAGTTCCGCCTTGCCACAGACGGGACAATTGAGGTAGTGGGAGATGCCTGTTTTATTTACCCTTATTAGTGGATGTTGTGTTCTGTGTGTTGTGTGTAGATATGAGGGCTTACCTTTTATACGTCATTTCAGGGACTCTGTACAGTTTCGTATGTTGTGGCTGGCTTTATGTGTACGGCTTTTGGAGCAGCACTTTGGTTTAGCCCCTTTTGGTTTCTTGGGACACGTTCAGCCGTAACAGTAACATGTGGGATCTATGCAGTTTTGCTGTTACATACTGATTACGGGAAATGTAGTTGTGAACAACACGCATTGTTCAGCTCTCCCTCTAGTTAGCTGATGGCGAATCCTCTGCTTGCTCCGGCAGTACGGGTGAAATGATGAGACTGACACAATTCGGTTTGATTTCCTTCTTCATCTATTAAACAGATTGTAAAACTGAAAACACATTGATCCATTAGTACATGTAAATAATTAACAGTGAACGAACTAACAGAAAAGATTCAACAAACTACACAATCATTCAGAGCTCAACTTACCAACTCCCATCTCGCTCTATACTGTCATTCCGATTCCCTGCCACCCAGATTACCTCCATTAAGCCCGCCCCCATTTCTATCTAAGCCAATCACTCTCTGCATGCATACTTTTACCCAATCAAATGAATCAAACAATAAAATAAACTCCCAATCAAATACCCTCCCATGGATTAGCCAAACACCTCCCACTTGGTCCATTGGTCCTTTGTGCCTAAATGGACCACAACTTTCCCTCTCTTTAATACAGTTATTTTCTACTGCTCCTCCACGGGAAGCAGCACGACCACCCGCCCAACGTCTCGGTCGAGCGTTGGGAAGAGATCGTGGCCCTCGCTCCTTCCTCGTCCTGAATCACCCACGCCTTCTTGCGCATCTTCAATAGGGTGCCAGCCAACCCCTCGTGGTTCGCCCCATGGGCCTCCCCTGCCAACAGAGTGCTGATCCATGCAGTGTAGGGGACAAGTGGGATTCCCACCTCCTTCGCCTCCTGGATTCCTCCGGAACACACCAGCAGCCCCGGCCCTTCGACCCTCTCAACTACCAGTCTGTCCCAAGTCGTCTTAGGAAACTCTGTTCCATCCTGTGCAGCCAGACACAGGTCGCGGAAAGCTGCGTTCAGCTCCTGGACGCCGAGGCTAACTCCGCTTCTTGTCTCCCTCGGGCGTGTAGCCTCCCACTTTGCGTCTTCTGGAGCCCTCCTGCAAACCAACCACTGCCTAACAGCTCGCCGGACCCACCCAACTACCCGAATGAGCCTGCCTATCTCACTGAAGCATTCTGGCTCAATCAGGTCCATGAGAGCAGCGCCCCAGAGCCTCTCCCCCTCATGCTCGGGGTCCCTGGAACTCCCAACCGGTGTGGATGTCCCCTTTGCATTTGCTTCCTCCTCAATGCCGCATTTCGGGTCCAGCCCCTTCCTCGCCTGAGCGCGTGTTACAGCTGCAGTGAACGCTTTCCGTTGCAGCATGCTCACGCTGTCTCGAGCACTTACAGCCACTCCCCTGGATGTTTCCTCGCTCAGCTGATCAGCCAGCACCAACACCTCTGACTCTGGCTCCACATTGGCCCTCGTTTCTGCAGGCTGGCCCTCTTTGCTCCTCCCACTTTGACCCGACTGGATCCGTGGTTCCGGAGCGAAACCTCCAGCGTTGAGCGTCCTCTCGATTCCCTCCGTGATGCTCCTCAGCTCTCTCCTGTCGCCATGAGACGCTAGAATGTCGTCTACATAGGTGTCCTCCTCAAGTGCTCTCCGCTCTTCTTTTAGGTGGGCGACCTCTGGCAGCCTTGCCGTCTTCCTCATGGCCAGCTGGGCGATGCATCCGGCTGGCTTGTCCCCGATGTTGACGCGGGTAATTGCGTAGGTTTTGACCTTCTTTTCCTCTGCGAGAGTCATCTCTTTCCCGCCCGGCTGACAATTTCCGCAGCGACACCCTCCACACTTTGGCTCGCACGCGGCGCTGATGCTATCCCAGCTCCACCACTCGAGGACCTCTTTGCTGCTTGCAGCTGTTCTCCCGGTCTTTTCATGACCTTGCGGCTTCTGGTCTCCATCCTCTTCTTTTGCGCTGGGCGTCTTGCAGGGGATCTCCTCAAATCTTACTGCCTCCGTTCTCAGAGAACGCGCAAAGTGCGTCTGGGAGTTGTGTGCGGATCTTTCCCAACTTTCAAACAGGTCTGGGTGCGTTCCTCCCACGGTCTTCCCCAGAGGCCCGTCCCACAGCACCAAGTCTCCCGTCCCTCTTCTCCACCGTGGAGCGAGTCGTCCCTCTCGGTGGCTGATCAAGAGCTCGATTTCCTTAGGTCGGACCAGCTCTTCCTTCTCGACCCCAGGGAAGAACTTACAGAGTCGCTCTGGACTGATGACCTTGTCTGCACGAGCGATTGTGTCGAGCCCGTAGCATACCATCTCGTGGGGACTCCATCTGTTGTTGCTCCACGCTCTGACCTTTAGCAGGTACTTATTAGTCTTGACCTTGACCTTCATTCCACCGACTCCATGCACAGTCAGTGTTACTTGCTTCCGCTCCAGTCGGAGCCGATCGGCGGCCCGGTTGGTGATATAATTTGTGTCGGAGGCGAGGTCTATGAGAGTTCCCAGGGCATATCCATCTTCTGTTTTGACTGTCAATATCATCATTAGTACTGGATGTTCCTCTGGCCCATCCTCTGCGAAGAGACTTCCGCCTTCTGCGCCCGCGCTCAGCGTCATCGAAGCCTTACTGGTGAATGCCTTCGCCCTCCTCTCCTGTTCAGGGTTGAGTCCCAAAGAATCCAGGAATTCTCGTTGCTTGTCAGCGAACCCTGGCCCTGTCTTCTTTCCCTCACTCCACTCGGGACACAGAAGGTAGTGATGACTTGCCCTTCCTTCATCCCGCTTGCACACTCTGCACAGGTACCGGTTACTACACTCCCCGTCGGCGCCGTGCATGCCCAAACATTTCTGACAGGCTTTGCTTTGCCTTACTATGGCTCGTTT
Source organism: Nansenia antarctica (assembly GCF_963989245.1). Lineage (NCBI taxonomy): Eukaryota > Metazoa > Chordata > Actinopteri > Argentiniformes > Microstomatidae > Nansenia > Nansenia antarctica. The sequence continues at coordinate 4,381,391 of NC_137686.1, read as the reverse complement.
CTCTGCCAGACTGACACTCTTGAACTTTTGGCAGAAGAATATTTTGCCACCGTGCTGATCGCTTCCACAGATGTCACACTCTTCTCTTCTTTCCGAGTTCCTGCCCGTGACTCTGGTTTCACCTCGATGTTCCTCCTCTTCTTCATCTACCGGTGAGTCTTTCTCCGTGGCCCTCGTGAATGCCCTCTTCTCCCATCTGACTGGCCTCTCCGGTGTTCCCCCAGAGGTTTCTGTGGAGCCTCGGATTCGCGCCATCCTTTCGAGGATTACTTCCTGCCTTTTCAGAAACAGAAGAAGAGCATCGAATTGCTTGTCTGGGGTGACTTGGTTTTCGGGTTCGGTTACAAAGGTAAACCAGCCTTCCTGCACGCGATCTGGCAGTTTGCTCTCGATGGCCTTAATTACAAGTGGGTTCTTCATAGCGCCCACTTCTCCTAAGTCAGTCAGGTCCATGAGGGCTCTTTCCACTGCCTGAATAAGGTCGATCGCTTTCCTCGGCTGGTTTCCTTTTACCGCTGGTATTCTTTCCAATTCCTCAATAATTTGCAGCGCGATGGTTGCCTTGTCTCCAAACCGATTCTCCAAGGCTTTGAATACGTCCTCCGCTGAGCGGTAGCTCGAGAGTTTGAGTTCCTCGAAAACCTTTCGGTCTATGCTCTCGAGAAGGTGGAGTTTCTTCACCTCTGGCGACCCCGATGGGTCTCCCTGCTGCTGCAGGCTCTCCCAATCTTTCCGCCAGCGATGAAAATCTCTCATACACCCGCTGAACACGGGCAGCCTTGTTGGAGGGAGTTTGATCTTGGCTCTAGTGCGGTTGCCTCCATATGTGGCGCTCTCCAGCCCTGCCTCCCGGGCTTGTTCCCATGCTTCCCGCTGAGCCTCCAGTAGTTTGGCGCGCTCTTGAGCGGCTATTTCTGCTGCCTTCAACTCAATCACGGCCGCCTTCTGCCTTGCCTCAGCGATCTCTTCTTCGGCCCCCAATTTCACCTTCGCTGTCTCCTTCTCAAACTCGGCCACGCTATCAGCTGACTTCAGTCTTGCCTCAGCGGCTTTCCTTTCCAGCTTGGCGATGGCTTCTTTATTTTCTCTATTTGCCGCTCGATCTTTGGCCTCTTCTTCGGCGAGAACGTCGGCCCTTTTCCTCTCATCTTCGGCGAGAGCGTCGGCCCTTTCTCTATTCGCCGCTCGATCTTTGGCCTCTTCTTCGGCGAGAACGTCGGCCCTTTTCCTCTCATCTTCGGCGAGAACGTCGGCCCTTTTCCTCTCATCTTCGGCGAGAGCATCGGCCCTTTTCCTCTCATCTTCGGCGAGAGCATCGGCCCTTTTCCTCTCATCTTCGGCGAGAACGTCGGCCCTTTTCCTCTCATCTTCGGCGAGAGCGTCGGTGGCCATTTGCTTTGCTGCGGCGGCCTTGTCGGCCATTTTGTCAGTATTCTCCTTCTCAACTCTTCCAAATTCAGTCACAAACGTTTCCCAAAGTTCATCCCTTTTGTCCTCCAGCTCCTCTAGTGACTTTCTCGTGTTGCACGCCTCAACTACAGGGATCCACTCCCCCCAGCTTGATAGCAGACTTCGCGCTTTGATGATGAGGCTCTCTGTGAGTGTGCTTCGTTCTTTACAAACGTCGTGGGTCGCCTCTTCTAGACTGATCCTCTTCGCGCCTTCGTGACTCCTTTCTGCTCGTCTAATTGTGGATGAAAGTTCGACCCCCGCGAACCTTGTCCACATGTTGGCCTTTAAAACGTGACCGACCTGTTCAACCTTCTGAGCTCTCTCCTCAGCGGCCTTGGTGATGTCTTGAAGAAGCTGACTGTTACCCGTCTCAGGTTCCTGACTTGCTTTGGCCTGCAAACCTTCCTCATAATTGTCGTCTGCAGAGTTTAGGTCTTTCGCGTTTGATAGGAGCGCTATCCACTCGCGTTTCATGTCATCTTCGCCCATCAATGCCACTGACCTGATGATGTGGCGGTATCCTCTCTCAAAAGTGACTGCCAACTTTTCCCTTTCGGTCCTTAGTGCTTCCATTCTGCCTGTGACTCAGAAATAACTTGTGTGTACCTGTTTCGTCTTTCTATCTTATATCTTCAGCCCTCTCTGACTCCCTGAGCTGATTTGCGCTGGTCCCTGCACTTCCTTAACTAGTCTTCGGCAGCGGAACCAGGTTCACCGTGGGGTCATCCCAGGGATACTGCTAAAAAATAAAATAATAAAGTGGGAGAGGATTTTCCTCCCCCCGACGACTTAATCCCAGGTACACACAAACCTATTTTAATGCAAACAGTCAATAGAGTCACAGAGAAGAGTGCTGGGTGTGGGTAGCTCTCTGGGTAGCTGCTATTAGCTCGCAATTCCTTTCTTGGTGGGTCTTGTAGGTTAGCCTAGCTGGCTGTGGATTCTTGCAGTTGGGTTAACCAGTTGAAGCTAGCCGTGGATTGTTTCACTCCTTGCCTGCCTAGCTAGCTGTAGCTTAGAGTGCTATAAGCTCTACCGCGTGCCTGTGCGCTATTGCGACAACAGGGCTAACGCTAGCTTAGTTGGCTAATGCTACGCTGGCTAGCAAGTGGCTAGTTAGCTACGGTCGCGGGCGCCCCGGCTCCGTTGCCGGCCTAGTTAGCTGTAGCTTTGAGTGCTATAAGCTCTACCGCGTGCCTGCTGCGCTATTGCAACAACAGGGCTAACGCTAGCTTAGTTTGCTAATGCTACGCTGGCTAGCAAGTGGCTAGTTAGCTACAGTTGCGGGCGCCGCGGCTCCGTCACTAACCTGACCAGGCTTTAGCTTGCTCTTATCTCCGGTGAATGGATCCTTGTCCTCCCGGAGCTTCTGTTGCGTCCAACCGGGCTTGTATTCCTTAGCTAACTGACGGTCCGTCCTCCTGCGGTCGTCAGCGGGTGTTTTACAATTGTTCAGCTCTCCCTCTAGTTAGCTGATGGCGAATCCTCTGCTTGCTCCGGCAGTACGGGTGAAATGATGAGACTGACACAATTCGGTTTGATTTCCTTCTTCATCTATTAAACAGATTGTAAAACTGAAAACACATTGATCCATTAGTACATGTAAATAATTAACAGTGAACGAACTAACAGAAAAGATTCAACAAACTACACAATCATTCAGAGCTCAACTTACCAACTCCCATCTCGCTCTATACTGTCATTCCGATTCCCTGCCACCCAGATTACCTCCATTAAGCCCGCCCCCATTTCTATCTAAGCCAATCACTCTCTGCATGCATACTTTTACCCAATCAAATGAATCAAACAATAAAATAAACTCCCAATCAAATACCCTCCCATGGATTAGCCAAACACGCATTGTCAAAAACAACTTAGCAAGAATATCAAACAAACACATGGCAAGCTCACAATGTCTATACTCTACCCTGATACTTGGTCCAGATTGACCTGATCCTGGATCACCTAACAGATTGACCTCATTCTGGATCACCTAACAGATTGACCTGATTCTGGATCACCTAACAGATTGACCTGATCCTGGATCACCTAACAGATTGACCTCATTCTGGATCACCTAACAGATTGACCTGATTCTGGATCACCTAACAGATTGACCTGATTCTGGATCCCCTAACCGTTCCCTGAAATGTATAGTCTATATCAACATATCGTGTCTGGTGATGCCATGTGCTATTTTGATATATCATATTGAAGTTCGATTTAGAGCCTTTACAAAGTGAAGTGTAGCCTCAGAAATATGACGTAGCCATGTAATAGTAGTGCAACATCCGGTGAAGACACTGTAACTAGCCCAACTGAAGACAATTCAACCTTTTTTTATTGCACTTTTTTCTTTAATGTATTTATCGTTCTGTAAAGCACTATGGATTTGCATTCAGCTGTATGAATATGTGCTAGAATTTGGCCTTGCCTTCTTGTCATGTGGCTGTAACGTTGTATTGTTGTGCTCTTGGGCACGGAATCGCTACAAGGGTAACGTCTAGTTTGAGTGAAGCTGAAAGATCACTGAACTCATTCCATCAAAAGACTTGAGTCTACCTTTAAGATGCTGTAAGGTGTACAGTAGGTCTGTAAGAGGCTGTAAGATGTACAGTAGGTCTGTAAGGTGTACAGTAGGTCTGTAAGATGCTGTAAGGTGTACAGTAGGTCTGTAAGGTGTACAGTAGGTCTGTAAGATGCTGTAAGGTGTACAGTAGGTCTGTAAGGTGTACAGTAGGTCTGTAAGATGCTGTAAGGTGTACAGTAGGTCTGTAAGATGCTGTAAGGTGTACAGTAGGTCTGTAAGATGCTGTAAGGTGTACAGTAGGTCTGTAAGATGCTGTAAGGTGTACAGTAGGTATGTAAGGTGTACAGTAGGTCTGTAAGATGCTGTAAGGTGTACAGTAGGTCTGTAAGATGTACAGTTGGTCTGTAAGAGGCTGTGAGGTGTACAGTAGGTCTGTAAGATGCTGTAAGGTGTACAGTAGGTCTGTAAGGTGTACAGTAGGTCTGTAAGATGCTGTAAGGTGTACAGTAGGTCTGTAAGATGTACAGTTGGTCTGTAAGAGGCTGTAAGGTGTACAGTAGGTCTGTAAGGTGTACAGTAGTTCTGTAAGATGATGTAAGGCGTACAGTAGGTCTGTAAGAAGCTGTAAGGTGTACAGTAGGTCTGTAAGAGGCTGTAAGGTGTACAGTAGGTCTGTAAGGTGTACAGTAGTACTGTAAGAGTATGTAAGGTGTACAGTAGGTCTGTAAGAGGCTGTAAGGTGTACAGTAGTACTGTAAGAGTCTGTAAGGTGTACAGTAGGTCTGTAAGAGTCTGTAAGGTGTACAGTAGTACTGTAAGAGTCTGTAAGGTGTACAGTAGGTCTGTAAGAGTCTGTAAGGTGTACAGTAGTACTGTAAGAGGCTGTAAGGTGTACAGTAGGTCTGTAAGAGTCTGTAAGGTGTACAGTAGGTCTGTAAGATGCTGTAAGGTGTACAGTAGGTCTGTAAGATGCTGTAAGGTGTACAGTAGGTCTGTAAAACGATGTAAGGTGTACAGTAGGTCTGTAAGGTGTACAGTAGGTCTGTAAAATGAACTAAAGACGGAAGGATTCCTAAAACAATCTGGCTTGTGTGTCATCATGAGGTGGCCAGCATTTTACTCTGTTCAGTAGCACTCGACCTCATGATTAGAATAAAATACTGTAGATAGCCACCGCAAACTCATTTTTAGAAGTGTATTCCATTTTTTTAAATCGGTGAAACTTCACAATACTCAGTTTAACGTAAAAGTACAACATCTGTCAGTTTTAAAAAACGTAAAGTATGTGGCAACACTGAATTGAGCAAACTGACACCTAACTTGAGCCTGCTACAATAAAGCTATTGCTGTCACAGTTCCGCCTCCAGCTCCGCCCCCAGCTCCGCCCCCGGCTCATCAGCCATCTATCAGTGGCGCCAGGTGTGGCCGATTAAGACCGCGACTGGTTCCTACTTAAGCCCTGCTCCTGCTTCCAGTCAACGCCAGATCGTAACCACTTAATGGTTGGTTCATATGCTCGTTCCGTCTACTCTAGACGTTATCCGATACCCTAGCCTAACCCTATTCTCCCTGTTCCCCGTTAAAGGATTCCCTGCCTGCCGACCTCCTGCCTGTCTGACTACCCGCCTACCTGCCTGACCCCCTGCCTGTCTGAGTACCTGCCTACCTGCCTGACCCCCTGCCTGTCTGAGTACCTGCCTGCCTGCCTGATCCCCTGCCTGTCTGACTACCCGCCTACCTGCCTGACCCCCTGCCTGTCTGAGTACCTGCCTGCCTGCCTGATCCCCTGCCTGTCTGACTACCCGCCTACCTGCCTGACCCCCTGCCTGTCTGAGTACCTGCCTACCTGCCTGACCCCCTGCCTGTCTGACTACCTGCCTACCTGCCTGACCCCCTGCCTGTCTGAGTACCTGCCTACCTGCCAGAACCCCTACCTGCACTACCTACCCCCAGCCGGATTCCCCTAACCCCAAACCCTATAATAAATCACTGTTATTATCATACAACCTGTTCTCCGTTGTCTGCTTCTGGGTTCCGCCCTCTGGTCGTGACAATTGCTAAACCATGTTCAATTAAAGACTGTCAAATAACTGAGCCACAGTGCCCTCCTTTGGTTACATGGGACATGAAAGGAATGCATGTACCTTTCTGTAGGAGAATAATCTGGACAATTTCATATTGTGTTCGTCAGGATTATTTAATAATTTAATTTAATAATTTTGCCATTTAGCAGACGCCTTTATCCAAAGCGACTTACAATTACGAATTACAGGGACATTCCCCCTGGAGTAACTGAGGGCTAAGTGCCTTACTCAAGGCCACACTAGTAGTGGTGTGGTTTCAGGCGGGATTTGAACTCACAACCTTCCGATCACAAGTCCAACTCACTATCCACTAGACCACCACTACCCCTGATTATTTCTCAGACCCCCAGCAGGGCTAACCATCTGGGACAGATGTGATCCCAATGTGTAATAAGAAGGGGAAGGGGCTATGAGTGAGTGAATAGAGCAGGGTAGGTTAGTGGAGGTAGAAATCGGAGGATGGGCTCGATACCATTCCGTATTCCATTCCATGCATTACAATGAGCCTGTCCTCCAATGGCCCTATCGCTAAGCCACGCCCCAAAATAGAAATTGTCCAATCATATCACAGCAAAAGTCACTACAGGCAGAAAACTCAGACAAACAACTTGCTAATATCTGATGGTGAAAAGCTTCTAGACAAAATATTCTTGTCATCTTTAAAAAAAAACATGTCTATTAGTTGCTGTGGTAAATCAGAAATCAGAAATTTGCCAGCTCCCGCCTTTGTAAGTCATTGAATGTCATTCAGTCACGGTCGGTCAGTCAGTCACTGTCAGTGAAGTGTTGTTTGTTTGTCAGAGTTTTCAAAGGGGGCGTGGCTTAGAGATAGGTCCATTGATACCTTCATTATCTTCCACTTGATTAGAGGTACTGCAAATGTTACAAGATAACATAACATTTGAAGAAAAAAAAAGTGAATGAAAATGAACCAAGGGCATTGAGATCAGATGACCCCCAGCATACAATTATTACACAAATAATGTAATGGAAATCTGACAATTCACCAAAAATATGTATGAAGTATGAAGATACATGAATATTGAGTACTGTTGGACTGTAATGATCCATCACCTCCACATCTTTAAGATAAGCTTCTGAAGAAAATGATCCATTGCATCCTCTTCTCTTCCATCATTTACTGAAGATGCCTTAATGTCAAAGGAATAACACAATGTCACCACAAGGTCGAAATGATCTGAATTAAAAAGCTTGTTTGACGATGGGATATCTGCGTGGCCTCTCTTCAGGCATTCATCTAATACTGCCTGCATGCATCGAAAGACACACATCTGGTTTAAATGTCGTCAGTTTATTTCACTGATGCTAGGTCTTGTTCATCATCTGCCTTGTTTTCAATCTAAAAGCCACAGGGTGCCTCTGATGCAAGTCAATGAGCACAACTTGACTGTATCCAGAATAAATTATCTCTGAGGCTCTTTCATATGATACTTCACAAATCAACACATATCGATCCTTCACGAGTCCATTTTTGCAGAGCACCAGGAGTGAAGACCATTATGACCCCGTTTATGTACCCAATAATGACCCCTATTTATGTACCCAATCATTTGTGAAGCTCTTCAAAAGAGCAGTATGAAGGCTTCTTAAAGCCATAAAACCATTTGCTGTGAGGTAGAACCATTATCATATGCCATGGTTGAGCTATGCACTGCAAATATAAACCATTGTAACCACCATTACTTTGTAGATTCCCACAGGTTTGAACCATCTATAGAAAAAACACGATTCCCTTACTCTACTGTATGTATTGGAGCCCTGACTTCCAATATAAATGCCCATTGCAAAGGGCTGGCTAAGCTCCACCAGGATGACTTTGTTGCCACAGTCAAGGACACTGTCAATGCAGTCTACACAGTCATCTCTACCCCTCTGATGTCACAGACTTACGTAGTATGAGTGTGTGTGTGTGTGTGTGTGTGTGTGTGTGTGTGTGTGTGTGTGTGTGTGTGTGTGAGTCTGTGCATGTCCCATCTTATGCCAAACCTTAGCAGAGCCCTAATGATGCAGACGTGGTGTGTGTCACCTGTACAAAGCTGCTGTACTCTCACCTGTGTAACACCTGTCCCAGCTCTCTACCTTTTACAATGTCTGTTAGGAGAACAGCAGTTAAAGTGGTCGTCTTTGGAATTGTATTTCTGTTGTTTTTTGTTTTGTTTTTTGCAAATAAGGGTTTGTTTACCATTTGGTCATAAGTTATGATCCATATTTGTGTTGATTTTTATATTTGTTTGTTTGTTTGTTTGTTGCCTTGCAGAGATGCAGTGACTGTAGTAGTATTGTTACACAAGTTCACTGGGGTGGACATACAGCACATGGAAATACGACTTGGGAGCTTGTGAAACTGTGTCTAACTTTAGGAACACTGATTGGAACTCTACTGGTCAAATTTCTATAATGAACGCTTATTTTGACAAAAAGAAATCTAAATTGCTGCTGTTTTAAAATGTTGTTCTATGTAACCACCGCAATGGATTATGTACCAATATTACAAAATGAACCCTTTTGTTATTCTGTTTTCTCTTCTTCAATGTGAAGATATTTCCCAACATTCCCAACATTCCTGAAATATTATTACATAAGACTAATGTAATGTACTTCAAAACACGTAGGCACTTTTATGAATGGAAACAGAGCATTGGTACGGTATTGGAGTAGTGCCAGGTTCATGTCTCACTGAAAGTCAAGTAGTTATTTGTCCAAGCTTCAATGTTGTTTGTGTCGTGGGATTTAAGGGTCCCGTCGGGTGTGGAATCATTGATCTGAAGAACGGACAGTCTTCTTTTTGAGGAGTAGGTAGAAGTTGCCCCTAACCGATGATCAGGTGAAGTTGGGGAGGGGTGGGGGGTGTATGGTGATCTGACCCTAGATCTGTGTTTCGGGAGTAACACCGGCTGTGCGGCACATAGATTTCTCTCACAACATACTTCTAACTAAGATCCGTTGCCTGCTGATTGTGTGTAAATCGCTACAGAACACACGTTTCTTAAAACGTTAATGCTAGCCCTATTAGGCCTATTAATTAGGCTAATGATCAGCGTGACCATATTTATGATTATGACCGTATCAGGGCTAGCTCTAACTCCTAGCATCAGTTAGTATAAGCAAGCAATGTTTTTGTAAGCTAGCTAGCTAATTCAAAAGAGTTAGACATCATTGGCAGTTTCAACTGCATATTACTGCCTTACAGTTGTATGCTAGCTAGCAGCTAACGACGAAAGGTCCCTCCCCCCCATTTACCGGTAGCTCCCGGCCTTTTCACGTTTTTTTTTTAATGGGATAGAGACATGTCCGCGGCTGGAATCGAACCCGCGACCCTGAGATGACATGGCTGACGCCTTGAAATTGGCAATGTACAACACAATAAAGTAACTACTTACTTGAAGAAGACAGTTCACGGTCAATAAATATAAAAAGGTTGATCCCTGGAGTTCATAGTTGTTAGTGCTAGCCTACATGTACAGCACTCGATTGACTAGAACATTAAAGTTTCGGAGATACTCCAACATGTCGGCGGACATTACTACGGACGTAACCACTAGACCACCGGGAAGCAACCGAATGTGACAACGGTTTTAGGATATTTAAAGCTACTGAACGTTCAACATCGCGAGAGTTCAACAGCGCGAGAGTTCAACATCGCGAGAGCATCTCCCATAGCACTCCGCGTGAATCGGGCCAGTCTAAAATGCCTAGCTGATCCCACCCTCTATTGCATTATCCATAAACCGAAAACCTCCCTTCAATTCACATAACAACATCAATAAGCAATACACTGCTCATTACAATATAGCACTCTGGGTTGTTACATGTCATACTAAGAGGAGAGAGCGCTTCAAACCTCACCTTTCGGCAGGTTTGGGGGCTGAGGCTGTGCTACAGATTGTCGCTATCATCATGTGTGGAAAGGACTCCCTGACGCACACTTTCATGAAAAATACATATTATTTACATTTTGACAAATCACTGACTTCGTTCCCATTGTTCTTTTTTTTCTTTTACCTCCTCTAGGCTAGATGAAGGGCGATTGTTAGCCTATAGAAATATGAAAATAATAATTAGGCTACAGCAATTTAGAAGGAATATGTTCAAAAATATGTTCCATTTATTTCATATATATATATATAGGCTATATTGTGTGCTATATTAGCCTATGTGTTTGGGTTTGTGGTATGTGTGCTACACTGTGTGTGTGTGTGTGTGTGTGTGTGTGTGTGTGTGTGTGTGTGTGTGTGTGTGTGTGTGTGTGTGTGTGTGTGTGTGTGTGTGTGTGTGTGTGTGTGTGTGTGTGTGTGTGTGTGTGTGTGTGTGCGTGTTTGACTTGAAGGTGAGTTTACTAGATACTTTCTGTATCAACATTGACATTTCTGCATGTATTGACATTACAAAATATTGACATAATGCTAGATCAGCTGTCATTGTCAGCTCCCATTAAGCCTATTGAAAATGGTTGGTTACGGTGAAAATAAATCATTGATGATGAAAGGGCTCGGACTAGAATAGGCCGTCACAATCAATGTATGAGGTTATCAGGTTGTTTGAAACCCTTATCATGTTTTTCTATCCCAACATTTGGGGGCTCGGTAGGGCTCTTTATCCATCTCGGATTTGATTTCCTGTCTCACGGTGTTCCGTTGGGAGATCTGAGTGGAGAGCTGTCAAAGCAATAAGACTTGCTTTCATATAAGGTTGAGTTGACTCAGTTCCAACTGGAAATAACTTCCCTGGGGGGTGTGAGACCACCACTGTGTTGGGACACAGAGAGAGTGTTCCCTTACCTTGGCAGTTGTGAAACACAAATTAAATTCAAAATAGAAAAGTAAAAGCTGAAAATATTTAGGTGAGTTATAATATTGTTATCCTCAAAAAAATGTTTACCTCTCAGAAATAAATCATCAGAAGGCTTGGAGGTCAAAATCCCCTAGCTTCAATACTGACAGCTCAAACAGCATATTTTGGAAAAAGTCACTGTCACGAAACAATTGTTTCAACAAACAATTTTCCAATCACTTGCTTGTGATGAGATGACTACATCGTTCACTGAGTAAGTAACATTACATCAAATCCCATGACAACAAAATTGATCAATTGATTTAAAAAATAGTATCTACTTTTGTCTTTAATGAAGAAGTAAGTGGAAAGGGGCTCTGATTCTGTCAGCTCAGGCTTATGAATTGTGTACTTGGTCACATTGTGCAGCTAGGGGCATGGACCTGTGTCCTCTCTCTGAATTTCCAAATCATTGGTCATAACCTCCTTTAACCCAAGGCAGTTTGTAGTGTCAACATCTCACTTGCAACAGGCACATGACGTCTATACTATTCTAAGTTGCAGTTCCTGATTAGGAAATGTAAGATGCTTTAAGGCATACTGCTTGTTAATATTCACTTAGACTACAATGCCTGTTGTCAGCATTGTACCCAAATGAAGTCTTTTGGGAGAAGTAGAGACAGCGGCTAGACCACAAACCTATACTTACTACTAGTTATGATTGACTAACAGAGCAAAGGAGCTGCCTGCCATTGCAACGCAATCTCACAACCAAACACACTCAGACAAATCTGGTCATTCCATTATCAAGTTCTGACCCGTATTCCCACGCAATACAGTGAATCCAATCCTCAAATTATAAGTATTTAGCGATCCTAAAACTGTTGTTTGTTATATTTAGTGGGCTCTTCAACACTTAACATTTTGTAATATGAGAGAAAAAATTAAAAGAAGCTTTTTGGTCATTTCCGCAACTTTCGTCAACATGCAGACCATTTCATCAGACTGTGTCACTTTGTCTAAGTAAGTGAATCTATCCATCAGTCATCACAAGTAATCTCTGCTTGGGCCAGGGGCCATTGGCAGTCATAATGCTAGAAGAAGTATTTATAAGTAGTTATATTTATTTATAAGTATTTATACAGTAGAGAAACTGAACAGGGAGATGGGGAGGTTTCACGAGGGACAGTTAAGGTGTAGCCTGAAGAGATGGGTCTTTGATTGATTGATTGATTGATTGTACTTTATTGTCCCAGAGGGGAAATTTGTCTTGGGCATGGTACTTTCATGCTTCAAGTGCAACAGTGACGATACATACAACATACAGTAGACAAAGTAAACAACAGGACAGCAACAAACATTGAGTGACATTGGCAGCAGTTTCCACCTGGACATGGCATCATTTGGTATAAATATATATTGCACATAACCCTTCAAGTGGTGTTTTCGAATATTGCACATGGCCCTTCAAGTGGTGTCTAAGATAAAGTGCAGGTGCTGGTGATCATGTCCTAATCATCGTTTCTGCTTGAGAGAATTGATTAGTTTAATGGAGAATGGGACAAATGATAGTTTTAAGAGCTTATAGTTACATCTTGGCATGCGAAGCCTTCTACCTAGGGGGAGAACTTCGTATTCTGTGGAGAGCGGATGTTGGGGGTCTGCGATTATCTTGTTAGCCTTGTCCAGGACAGCTTTTTCATATAGTTTATTTAGGATCACATAGGGCCAGTTTCACAGACAAGGCTTAAGCCTAATCCTGGACTAAAAAGCATCTTCAATGGAGATTTTACATTGAAAGTGTGATTTAGTCCAGGACTAGGCTTAAGCCTTGTCTGTGAAACCGGCCCCTAGTCTCTTTCACCTACAATTTTCATAGCTGTTTTGTGAATGCTGACTAGTCTGTTTTTTTGTTGTACAGTTAAGTTGCCAAACCACATAATTATTCCATATCTGATTACACTTTCAACAATGGACTGATAGAAAATTCTCATGATCTGCTTTCTCACCCCATAAAGTCTGAGTCGCCTCAGGTGATAAAGCCTCTGCTGTAGTTTGTTACATAAGCTGTCTAAGTGTGTATTCCAGCAGAGATGGTTGTCTAATTGAATACTTAAGTACTTATAAGAGGGCACCTGGATGATTGTTTGGTCTTTAACGACCACTGGCTCATGGTCAGTTACCTGCCTTGGGTCTAACACAACCTCCTGAGTTTTGGTGGGGTTTAAGATGAGATGGTTGCTGTCGCACCATTTAGTGAATATGTTAATCTCATCATGGAGCACCGAGGGGTCTGTATCTTTATCAAGGAGACTTAGAATTGCAGTGTCGTCAGCATATTTTATAATATGGTTGCTTGGGTGGTTACTTTTACAGTCGTTGGTGTATACTGAGAAAAGATAATGGGGACAGAACGCAACCTTGGGGGACACCTGTACTGCAGTGTTTAGTCACTGACAGTGTTCCATTGACTTTCACTTGCTGTTCTCTTTCTAACATGAAGGAATGGATCCATTTGATTAAAGTACTATTGACACCCATGTCTTTGAGCTTTCCTAAGAGCACGTGGGGTTGTACCGTATTAAAGGCGGAACTAAAGTCAACAAACATAATTCGGGCATAGGCCTTTTTGTTCTCCAGGTGCTTGGATACAGAATGTGTGATATAGAGAATAGCATCCTCCGTGCTACGGTTCTGTTTATAGTCTTCACTCTACGGCGGAAGATAGAGAGTGACTCTGCAGTCCTGACAGAAGATAGAGAGTGACTCTGCAGTCCTGACAGAAGATAGAGAGTGACTCTGCAGTCCTGACAGAAGATAGAGAGTGACTCTGCAGTCCTGACAGAAGACAGGAAGTGACTCTGCAGTCCTGACAGCAGTGGGGACCTCATTCCTCCAGCGGGGTGCCAGGACAGTGAAATGCCATAACCGGGTGTTGCTGCATCCCCGTAGAGGCGGTGGCGCCAGTCGGCCAGCAGAGGTGGAGGAGCGGAGTGAATGGGCAGGTTTGTGAGGGCTGACCATTGCTTGCATGTAGGAAGGGGCAGTTCCCTTTGCCGCCCGTTAGGCGGGATTCTGGGTCTTGAATCTAATGCCAGCTGCTATCGGGAGCCAGAGAAAGGTGCGGAGGAGAGGGATGAAATGGGAGAATTTGGGGAGGTTGAACACCAGAACCCTCCAGAACCCTCACCAGAACCCTCTCCACTGGAGTACCCAGGGTTCTGTCGTAGGGCCCCTACTTTTCTCCCTCTACACCAAGTCTCTTGGCTCGGTAATCTCTTCACATGGGCTCTCCTACCACAGCTACGCAGACGACACTCAACTCTTCCTGTCCTTCCCCCCGTCTGATGTACACGTGGCAACCCGTATCTCAGCATGTCTCGCTGACATTTCAACTTGGATGGCTGACCACCATCTCAAGCTCAATCTTAACAAGACCGAGCTCCTCTTCATCCCCAGGAAAGCCTGCCCTCTCCAAGACTTCTCCATCACAGTGGAGAACTCTACTGTAACCCCCTCCCTGACAGCCAAGAACCTTGGAGTGATCCTGGATAACCGACTATCCTGTGCGGAGAACATTGCAGCAACGGCTCGCTCCTGCAGATTCTTCCTCTACAACATCAGAAGGATACGACCATTCCTTACCAGAGAGGCAGCGCAACTCTTGACCCAGGCACTGGTCATCTCCCGCCTGGATTACTGCAATGTACTCCTGGCTGGGCTCCCCGCTTCAGCCATTAGACCTCTGCAGCTCATCCAGAATGCTGCTGCCCGGCTGGTATTCAACCTCCCCAAATACTCGCATGTCACCCCTCTCCTTCGCACCCTGCACTGGCTCTCGATAGCAACTCGCATCAGATTCAAGACCCTGGTGCATGCATACTTTAATGTGTTCTCTGTTGTTGCTCAATTCGACTACTTTCTGATGTCTTCTGATAATTATATTATGTATGTATCTGACTGTTGCATCTATATATTGCGGTTGGGTTATAGTGGTGGGTTGTGGAGTGATGACGGGCTGTGTGTGTGAGTCTGTGTGTAGGAGCTTTGTATTGTTATTTGTTATGCGTTACTATTATGTTTGTATTGTTATATGTGAGGACCCCCTCGAAAATGAGAAGATTCTTCTCAAGGGGCTTACCTTAATAAACAATCTCAATATACCAGGCAGCTAAAGGGACAGCCCCTGCCTACCTGAAGGAAATGGTAACCCCCCAAACCCCTGCCCGCTCACTCCGCTCCTCCACCTCGGCTGGCCGACTGGCCCCACCTCCTCTACACAGCAGTCGGGCTGCCCGATCACGTCTCTTCACAACACTGGCTCCCCGCTGGTGGAATGAGCTCCCCACGGCTGTCAGAACAGCAGAGTCACTACCCATCTTCCGTCGTAGACTGAAGACCCATCTCTTCAGGTTACATCTTAACTGCTCCTCCTGAGACATCTTCTGCCCCTCACCACTACGTCTCCTAAAGACACCCGCCTTCCCCTCTTCTGTGTCCCTAAGAACTTCTATTGCCCCCCTTGTACGGTTTCTCAGTTTCTCCAGTAAAAAAAAAAAATATATATAATAATAATAATAATAATAAAATAAGTTTTTAGTAGAAGGCGATAGGGAGAAGGTTTTTCCTTCTATCAGTGGCCCCGGGCCCGAGCTAGATTACTCTTCCTGCAACGAATGGTGGATTGCTGATTCACATGCTTGGTATTCAAATGTATTGATTGTAAGTCGCTTTGGAATAAGGCGTCTGCTAAATGCCAAAAATGTAAATGCAGATGAGCTGCAGAGGTCTGGGGCTGGCGGAGGAGGAGTGTGTTGCAGTAGTCAAGGCGGGAGATGACCAATGTCTGGTCCAGGAGTTGAGCTGCTTCTTTGATGAGGAATGGGCGTATCCTTCTGATGTTGTAATGGACGAATCATCAGGAGCGTGCTGTCATTGTGATGTTCATGGCACAAGATAAGTGGTTGTCAAGGATCACCCCAAGGTTCTTGGCTGTGTGGGAGGAGGTCACTGGGAGTTCTCTACTATGATGGAGAAGATTGGAGAGGGCTGGCTTTCCCAGGGAGGAAGAGTAGCTCAGTCTTGTTAATGTTGAGCTTGAGGTGGTGGGCTGACATCCAAGCAGAAATGTCTGCAAGACACGCAGAGACACATGTTGCCACCTGTGAGACAGAGCCCCCCTTAAAGACAGGAGGAGTTGAGTGTCGTCTCTGTAGCTGTGGTAGGAGAAACCATGTGAGGAAATTACTGAGCCAAGAGATTTGGTGTAGAGGGAGAGGAGTAAGAGCCCTAGGACGGAGCACTGGGGGACCCTGGGGGTGAGGGGTCGATCCTGGTGTCTCAGGAGACAGTGCTGCTGGGTAGTAGATGTCTCAGGAGGAACAGTTAATGTAACCTGAAGAGATGGGTCTTCAGTCTCTGACGGAAGATGGGAAGTGACTCTGCAGTTCTGACTGCCTTAGGCTGCTCATTCCACCAGTACACTGCAAAATCACTAGTGTTAAATTAACACCCACAGTGTTAATTTTAACACCAGCAAAGTGTGCATATGCATCCACTTTATTGAGTGTTAAAGTAACACTTTTGATGGTGTTAAACATTTTACACCAATTTTTTGTTGATTCAACACCAAATTTGTGTCGATTCAACACCACATTTTTGTTGATTAAACACCAAATTTGTGTTGATTCAACACCAAATCTGTGTTGATTCAACACCAAATTTGTGTTGATTCAACACCAAATTTGTGTTGATTCAACACCAAATTTATGTTGATTCAACACCAAATTTGTGTTGATCCAACACCAAATTTGTGTTGATTAAACACCAAATTTGTGTTGATTCAACACCATTTTTTTGTTGATTTAACACCAAATTTGCAGTGATTCAACACTCCACAATGTAACAATTAACACCAAAAATGTTGTATTCACACTACACTGGTGTTGGGTGTTAAAATACAGTGTTAAGAACAACCCTGTGTAGTGTGGATACAACAAAACAGTTTTCCCACTTAGCCTAAATACATACAAGACAAATTGCAGAAATGGTTGTTAAGTCATCTTTATTGACCCAGCCATGTACTTTGTACATGAAATAATAAAATGGCACATTCCATAAAAATAAAAGTTCTGCACTTGGGTTCAGACAAAACTGCAATAGGGCACAATGTATGTCCTCTCATCATTCTCAGTTGAAAACTGCCTGTCATACGGTCTATAATACACCAACTGAGACACACTAATGACAGTGAACACATCATCCACCTCACCAATACTGAAAGCATTCAAGTGATCATCAAAATACATCGTAATGACCTTAGTGGTCAAAAACAATGCTTCTTCATCCTTAATAATGACATTGACAATCTTATTGAAAATAGGCATTTCATTTTCAACATGAGTGCAAACATACATTCCAATGTGGTACTCTGTTCCATAATTTTCATCATGGATATTGCTTCTCTGCATTCATCACCTGACAGCTGTGCGGGTGTAGATGTCTCACGCTGACTCTTGGGGCCATCTTGATGAGAAGACTTGGAGCTCCTCCGGGTTTCTTTGGAGGCACTTCTCATGTTGCGCTGCACTGTTTTCAATCTGTAGCCCAGGTAACCCTGTCCACTGGCAAGATCATAGAACTGTTCCTGTAAAACAAGGCAACATCAGACCAAAAATATGAATATATCTTTCAATATATCTATTTTTTTCGTTTTTGTCTCAATGTGTTAACAATGTGTGCTACACAGGGAAGAAAGGTGTGAAATGATTTTTGTTTTGAAATTCTAAAGTTAGTCCAAAAATGTAGACCTGAGCTAAATGTGATGAGGACAACAATATCCCCTGCCAAATTAGTAGAGAAAGGATCTAGTCCTTATTGGATACTTAAAATCCATCAAAGCAAAAATGGGAAAATCCTAGAGTTCAGCAGAACTCCTCTCAGTGTAGTTCATTGTGAAGCTATGGGTGTGTCTGTATCAGGATCCTGATACCAAGTTAGGAATTCCTAACATACTAATTAAATTAGGTTCCTGCTATATACTGTAAAAAGTGATTTCAAGTCTCTAGCCCAATGTATCACCAAACCGCATTCAATTTAGTCACTCACCTCTCTTCAATTTAGTCAGCCTTCAATTTACTCAGCCGTTTAACATTGGCGACCTCCGGAACTTTAGGCTCATTTTTGGGACACTTCCTATGTAGCCAGGGGAACAGAAAAAGACACACAGCAGCAGTGGGATGCCAGCTTTCAGCCAAAAGTGATTTCAAATCTCTAGCCCAATGTATCACCAAACCGCATTCAATTTAGTCACTCACTACCCCTCTCCACTCAGCCGTTTAACATTGGCGACCTCTGGAACTTTAGGCTCATTTTTGGGACACTTCCTATGTAGCCAGGGGAACAGAAAAAGACACACATCAGCAGTGGGATGCCAGCTTTCAGCCAAAAGTGATTTCAAGTCTCTAGCCCAATGTATCACCAAACCGCATTCAATTTAGTCACTCACCTCTCTTCAATTTAGTCAGCCTTCAATTTACTCAGCCGTTTAACATTGGCGACCTCCGGAACTTTAGGCTCATTTTTGGGACACTTCCTATGTAGCCAGGGGAACAGAAAAAGACACACAGCAGCAGTGGGATGCCAGCTTTCAGCCAAAAGTGATTTCAAGTCTCTAGCCCAATGTATCACCAAACCGCATTCAATTTAGTCACTCACTACCCCTCTCCACTCAGCCGTTTAACATTGGCGACCTCTGGAACTTTAGGCTCATTTTTGGGACACTTCCTATGTAGCCAGGGGAACAGAAAAAGACACACAGCAGCAGTGGGATGCCAGCTTTCAGCCAAAAGTGATTTCAAGTCTCTAGCCCAATGTATCACCAAACCGCATTCAATTTAGTCACTCACCTCTCTTCAATTTAGTCAGCCTTCAATTTACTCAGCCGTTTAACATTGGCGACCTCCGGAACTTTAGGCTCATTTTTGGGACACTTCCTATGTAGCCAGGGGAACAGAAAAAGACACACAGCATCAGTGGGATGCCAGCTTTCAGCCAAAAGTGATTTCAAGTCTCTAGCCCAATGTATCACCAAACCGCATTCAATTTAGTCACTCACTACCCCTCTCCACTCAGCCGTTTAACATTGGCGACCTCCGGAACTTTAGGCTCACTTTTGGGACACTTCCTATGTAGCCAGGGGAACAGAAAACGACACACAGCATCAGTGGGATGTCTCCACTCCCAATCAACCATCAAATACCCTACGGGGCTTCACAGTATTCTGCCTCCATTGTCGTGTCCTTGAGCCCCCTCGCCCCCGTGTCATAACACTGCCAAGTCAAATACTGTCCGGGCGATGTCGGAATATCACTGTTCCTCATCGCAGTGGCGGCAAGCTACCCAGCTATCGTTACCTTGATAGTAAACTAGCTAACGTTAGCCAAAGTTTCCCAGCGCAAGAGGATTCCGATTCCATCACTGTGAAACAATTTGGCATGGCAGCGTCAACTCTAACAAGCTAAAGCCCCCCACGCTTGCTAAACTTTCTCAAACTAAGTTTCATACCACACAAATACACTGTTTTTGACACAAGCATATATAATATAACGAATTAACAAAAATGTTAACATACATGTCGATGAAATTCAGTGCGCAGCAATACAACCATTCTTAGGTAACGTTAAGCTAGCAGATGGCCAAACATACCGTTGCTGGTTTGTGGATGGTTACTTGATGGCCGACCAGAATGTACCATTAGAAAGGAAATAACAGTTAGTGCTACTTAAATGTATACAAAATAAATACAATTACAATAAACGAATAAATCAAATAATACATATTTCGACAGCCAGCTATGGTTAATGATAGCTAGCAAAGCCAGCAGGTGCATGGACCATATCATTAGCAGGCTAGCGTAACGTTAACTTACACAAACGAATATGCACATTTTCAAATATTACATTTGAGCCTATAAATATGCACACAAAAGTGTCAATATTTGGAGTCATTCTTTTCCACTGTCATTTGAATTTATGGTTGATAACGTTAGCTAGCCTAGTGCCCCCCCACGCTTGCTAAACTTTCTCAAACTAAGTTTCATACCACACAAATACACTGTTTTCGACACAAGCATATATAATATAACGAA
The DNA here is from genome assembly GCF_963989245.1 of Nansenia antarctica. Classification (NCBI taxonomy): domain Eukaryota; kingdom Metazoa; phylum Chordata; class Actinopteri; order Argentiniformes; family Microstomatidae; genus Nansenia; species Nansenia antarctica. The sequence continues at coordinate 4,361,386 of NC_137686.1, read as the reverse complement.
TTAACAAAAATGATAACATACATGTCGATGAAATTTACCTTGATAAAGGTAATGTCGAGCGACGCGATGTTGAGTACCTCACCTCGCTGCATCAAGTCAAGAGAGAGAAAGATGGCGGAGATCGAGACAATTAGCGCTCACCTCACGCACAGCACGTAAATGTCCCGGATGTGGTGTTCAGTGTTAATTATGATCAACACCATAATCCAACTCTGTGCTCAATAGGGTATTAACAACAAGTGGTGTTAACATGCTTGAAGGAACACTGAAATCATAACACTTTACACTGAAAAGTGCTAACACTGTAATTTTAACACTGCCATTTTTGCTGTGTAGGGAGCAAGTGTATTGAAGAGACGTGACCGGGCAGCGTGACTGCCGTGTTGGCGTAAAGGTGATGGAGCCAATCGGCCAGCAGAGGTGGAGGAGCGGAGTGAGAAGTTTGGGGGGTGACCACTGTCTGCAGGTAGGCAGGGGTCTTGAATCTGTTGCGAGTTGTGGACAGAAGACGGGTCAAGAGTTGGTTTCTTGAGAAGAGGCTTGACTCTGGCTGCCTTAAAGGCAGCCGGGACAGATCCTGTGGAGAGAGAGGAGTTGATTACTGTGGTAAGGAAGGGAAGGAGGTCTTGGAAATGTATTGGAGAAGAGGGGAGGGGATGGGATCGAGAGGGCAGGTTAGATGTGATCGGTTTTAGAATCTCATCAGTGGAGAGGGGGGGAGAGCTGAGGCCAGACTGAGTGTAGCACAGTGGGTTTGAGAAGAGTGGTAGCAGTGTTGGCTCGAGGTGGAGAGAAGGAACTGCTGATGTTTTGATTTGATTTATTAGGATCCCCCATACAAAACATATACAAGAAATCATCACGAAACATGTAACAAAGAAGAAAAACATCAACATACATAACAACTGTGGGGAGAATGGCGCGTTCTGGCCTGCAGGTGGAGCCAGACTGTGGTGGAGTGGGGATGGTGGAGCTGATTGACGCAGGTGTCCTCAATCAGACTCATCATCCCAGATGGTCTTTCTAACCTGTGTGTGTTTGTTCCCTCGAGGCAGTGACGGCGAGTGAGACCGCAGGCTGGAAGAGCTATAGCGGAGACGCCGCAACGCCGAGAAGTGTGGGATCACTGCACATTACTTTGACTGTGAACTATTATTGTCCCATGTCGGGGACTGCTGAATAAACGACTTTTGAGATTTTTAAGTGGGCCTTGAGTCCAAAAAGGCTGGGAACCGCTGGTCTAGCTGATTGCCCGCCTTATGAGTCAGGGGAGAGTGGGACAGGGTAAGATCGAAGGAGAGGAGAAGGTCAAGTACTCCAGAGGATTCTGACTGGATGTTGACGTCGCCCAGTAGTGCGAGCGGTATGTCGTCAACAGGGAAGGAGCTGAGAAGGACATCCATCTCTTTTGGAAGTGGCCAAGTTGACCTGGTGGATCATAGACAACAACAATATGGAGTTTGACTGGTGAGTTGACAGAAACAGCATGGAATTCAAAGGAGGATATGGACAGGTGTGACAGGGGAATGACATTGTGTGACCACTTAGGCAAGATGAGGAGTCCTGTGCCTCCCCCTCGACCAGAGAGAGCGATTATGTTTTCCTCTGAGATAAAACGGACAGCTGTCTATCTGTCTGTGTCACGTTCAGGGTCAGTGAACACAGCACGTGCATAACGTAATGTGTCATCGCGTGATCATCTCATGTCATCATTTCATTCAGTACATGCTTCTTCTTTCGTGTAACGTCAGAGGTCCAACTCGGTGTCGCGTAGCCATGCCCACATCTCTGGTTCTAGGTCGAAGAGGCTGGCTTCTGAGGGTGGTCTATATAAGGGGCAGATGGTGATTATGTGGTCGGCGGTCTGCTCTGGGTCACCGCACTCGCATGCCGCACTGTCCGCCAGGCCCCACGCCTTCATTGATGTTTTAAAGCGACCGACACCAGTTCGTAGACGGTTCAGTGTGGTCCATTGCCGGCGTGGTAGGTCGTCTCCTCCAATGGCGCCATCTCCTGGGTCCCAGATGTAGCGGTGGATTCGGGAGGGCCCGGCTGACTCCCACTCCTGCTTCCAAGCTGCTGCCAACCATGCATCTCTGGAGATGTCCTCAGAGGTGGAGTTGAGCATGGCTTGTGCTGCCTTGTTGTAAGGGTGGCGGGTCTTGAGTCGGCTTGGAGGTGCTGGTGTTATGGTGGTGTTGTGCAGGATGTGCCAGTCATGCTTTTGTGCCTTCCTGGCCAGGGCGAGGGTGGCAGCCTCCCGTCAGAGGCCGGCCGGTGCTATTCCCGCGAGGACTGGCAAGAGGGACACAGGGGTAGGCTTCAAGCATCCAGTAAGTAATTCTGAGGGAGGTATTGCTGTACATGCTGATTGTCAAGAAAAGAAAGGTAGATGCGGAATGTTGCGCTTTCCAAGAGAAATGGACAAACCATTATTTATTTGTGGAAGTAAAAGGCAAGCCAGTTTAGTTTGTCGGGGCGCGCTCTCTGTGAAGAAAAAGGCCAACCTCGAGCGTCATTACAGCTCGAAACATGCTAAACTGGACAAGTTGAAAGGACAAATAAACTTGGAGAAAGTTAACGCTCTTCGGCGGAGTTTGGGTGCTCAACAAGTCAGCAGTCTTCATAAGACCACAATCTGACCGAGATAACATTATGCATGCTAGTTTTGTGGTGAGTGAGCTAATCGCTAAGAAGCTGAGGCCGCATTCAGGAGGACAGTTTGTGAAGGAGTGCATTGTTGCCGCTGCGGTGCTACTCGCTCTGGACAAAGTCAAATTGTTCCAAAGTGTCAGTTTGTCTCGAAGAACTGTCTCAGATCAACATGGCACAAGATATTGAGAAAACACGGAAGGACACCGCAAGAGATTTCAAGTTTTCTCTCTCTGGCCTGCAATGAGACAACAGACATAACAAACACTGCCGAACTGGCTATTTTTGTGCGGGGGATTACAGCTGAGTTTGATATGAGGGAGGAGTTGTTGTCTTTGCAATCCATGCATGGCACCACCAAAGGTGAGGATGTGTTTGAGCAAGTTGTTTTGTCTATGAACAAATTCGAACTTCAGTTTGACAAGTTAAGTGGCCTGGCAACGGAGGGGCCCCAACCATGGATGGAGCGCAAAAGGGATTGACTGCATTGGTCAAAAAAAGAAAAGAGTAATCTCAGTCTCGATCCAAGTGAGTTAGTTGTATGCCACTGTATCATACACCAAGAGAAGGTGAGTCCTATATATTTGTTCAATAATTTTGTATGGCCCTCGAAGGATGTTCTAAAAATCTAAATGGCCCTTGACAGGAAAAAGGTTCCCCACCCCTGGTGTAGGGGAATGAGAAAATGAGTAGGCATTAGAGAGGGATGTCTCTGTGAAGGCATTAGAGAGGGATGTCTCTGTGAAGGCATTAGAGAGGGATGTCTCTGTGAAGGCATTAGAGAGGGATGTCTCTGTGAAGGCATTAGAGAGGGATGTCTCTGTGAAGGCATTAGAGAGGGATGTCTCTGTGAAGGCATTAGAGAGGGATGTCTCTGTGAAGGCATTAGAGAGGGATGTCTCTGTGAAGGCATTAGAGAGGGATGTCTCTGTGAAGGCATTAGAGAGGGATGTCTCTGTGAAGGCATTAGAGAGGGATGTCTCTGTGAAGGCATTAGAGAGGGATGTCTCTGTGAAGGCATTAGAGAGGGATGTCTCTGTGAAGGCATTAGAGAGGGATGTCTCTGTGAAGGCATTAGAGAGGGATGTCTCTGTGAAGGCATTAGAGAGGGATGTCTCTGTGAAGGCATTAGAGAGGGATGTCTCTGTGAAGGCATTAGAGAGGGATGTCTCTGTGAAGGCATTAGAGAGAGATGTCTCTGTGAAGGCATTAGAGAGGGATGTCTCTGTGAAGGCATTAGAGAGGGATGTCTCTGTGAAGGCATTAGAGAGGGATGTCTCTGTGAAGGCATTAGAGAGGGATGTCTCTGTGAAGGCATTAGAGAGGGATGTCTCTGTGAAGGCATTAGAGAGGGATGTCTCTGTGAAGGCATTAGAGAGGGATGTCTCTGTGAAGGCATTAGAGAGGGATGTCTCTGTGAAGGCATTAGAGAGGGATGTCTCTGTGAAGGCATTAGAGAGGGATGCCTCTGTGAAGGCATTAGAGAGGGATGTCTCTGTGAAGGCATTAGAGAGGGATGTCTCTGTGAAGGCATTAGAGAGGGATGTCTCTGTGAAGGCCAAGACATGGAGGGACATGAAACTGGCATGAGCCGAGCCTCAGCTTTCCGGACCGCTGACTGGCAGTTCAGTTCCAAAGTCCTCCTGCGACAATGAGGTGGTGGTCGGCTGAGCATGGTGGATAGAGTAGATTGGAAGGGTTGTGAGCAGGGGTGTAGCATATATGTGTCCTCCTGAGGGATAAAATAACAGGCATGGGGAGCACACTGTTATATTAGTCGGTAGAGAGATAGAGGGCTAGTGGGCAATCCAAGATGTAGGTAGTGCTCAATGCACTCAAAGAAAGATGCACACAAAGAATTGCGCTAACTTACAGGCTAGCTAGAGACCTCCCCTCAGCCTTCTAGGTCAGTTAACAGGTGCTCACAAGGTGAAACATACAACATGGATCTGGTGATGACTCGCCTCCGGGCCTGTCCAAAGACATGTGGTGGTGCCTCAAGACTCTCACCCACCATGCTCGGGGTTATTCCAGAGCCCCCCTCCCCGCACATGTTACTGATCATCTTTTCTGATTTTTTCTGCCTAATAATGGCTTCCTTGACTTTCATTGAAACCACTTTGGTCCAATAGCAGACACCAACAGCAGACTCCAAAGGCAAACGCAAAGCGTAGATTGAATACTAGACATTGACAGCTCTCTTATGCCTGCACCAATGATGTGGTGGAACACACCTGACGAACCATTACATTAGTGTTGGGTATCCTGAAATAGGGGGGCTATGCATAAACATTTGTAATTTTGTAATGTAATCTGTTTGTTTGATTTCAAATTCAAACTTTCGGAGAGTAATGCCAAAGGAAGAAAATATTATTCACTGTTCCATTACTTAGGTAATGTATGTAGTCCAACATTATACTGGCCAGTATTACACATCTTTGGTGTGTCTCCAGCCGTGCTGCGTAGTTCAGCTCCCACACCCAACACCACCACCATGGAGGAAGTGTTCAGCTCCCACACCCAACACCACCACCATGGAGGAAGTGTTCAGCTCCCACACCCAACACCACCACCATGGAGGAAGTGTTCAGCTCCCACACCCAACACCACCACCATGGAAGAAGTGTTCAGCTCCCACACCCAACACCACCACCATGGAGGAAGTGTTCAGCTCCCACACCCAACACCACCACCATGGAAGAAATGTCAGGATTACGTGTAAGCAATTGAGTGTTTGTGTGTTCTAAAAATAAATAACTAAAAGAAACCAAAACCAACCAACTAGATCAATCAAAATCTAAATCTAAATATAATCAATCACAGTGACAAATACAATTTCAGGCATATAATGTAAAAATAATCTATAAACAAATACAAATAAAAGAAAACAATTATGTTTGTCCTAGAACCCATGAACTATGTTAGAGGCTGACAGATTTTAGTTGAAGTCCTCAGTACCTTTGATAATTACCATTACTATATTTACCATTTGCTTTTGGTAATAGCAGATTATCTAATAGTATTATATCATGTGTGATTTCCAAAAATACAATATAGTGTAGGAGGGTTGTTTGACTAGTTCATTGCTACACATTTTCTTGCTGCTGTTAAGACCATAGCAATATATTGTTTCACATATTTGTTCCATTAATTTTATTAGTACCAAATAGAAACACATAAGGCAAAGGTGTAATACAACTTTGCAGACATAAAGACAAAGTATCTATAACTGTTGGAGCCATATTAGGGCCTTTTGAGTTCAGTTAAGAAAATCTTTTAATGAGATATTTTGTGTTTATTTTGTGTTGAAAAGTATGAAATATCTTTATGAAATGTTTTGTTTACCTTTTTGATGTTTGATGTATGTACCTTTAAGGCTTGATCACTTACCTGGCTTTGAGCTAATTACTGTGAGGATGCACCTGGTACATGGCTTTATATAGGAGATCATTATGTGTGTTCACCAGGGAATGGTGGATCTGATTAAGTTTTGAATCGCACAGCGGGTGGCAGTGTATCGTACAGAGCTCAAGAGATATAAAGTATGATAACGATCCATATAACGTACTGCTTTAAGAAAGTCAACCTTAGTTTGGTTCAGTTTAATAAATTGTTTATAATTCCGACTACGAGTGCTTTCATGGAGTGTGAATTCGGGAAACATCTACCATAACCTCAGTGACTAAATGGATGTATGAGACAGGGATTAGCCACTTCAATAACAGAGTTCCAAAGTGTAGCAAGTGACCAGAGCAAATGAAAAGAAGTACCTTTCTCTTGTGTGTAGAATATTGTAATAGTTTCTGTCTTAGATTATAAGAATACTTTTGTCATGGTTCCGTCTGGCCACCAGAGGGTGGCAGAGATCCCCCCCCCCCCCCCAAAGACTATGGACTCCCAGGTGTTTCATATCCTTTCTAATTAACCTCTCCATAAGAGAGGGTGTTTTTTGTTGTTTCGTATTCTTGGAATCACCTATGTTTTGCTCTCACCACTCGAGCCTTCTCCAGTTGATGTCTTTTGTTCCTCTGTCTTGGGTATTCCTGGGGTTTTGTTATTCTCTAGTGTTTCCTATGACCCCTGTTGGATTATTCAGTAAAGTGGACTATTTCATTTGCCTTTCAACTGCATTCCCTGGTCTGCTCTCCATGTTTCCTGGGTCCTCCACCACACAGCCTGACAGCAGGCTATGGACATGCATATAATTGCCACTATTAGAGAAGTAGCATGGTGACCTTTTCAGCATTTTCAGTGTGGCCACAGAGGGCAGCAACACGCAACACTACATGCTAAAAGAGATTTCCAACCTTGATACAGATACAAGTGAGCAAACAATTGCCTGAAAATAAACTGTGCCTTCAAATGCATTTTTTGCTCATTTATATATGAATTCTTAAATATCATTCTGGATCAGCTGGAAGCTAGCTTTCAACACTGTCTCTCCAAATGTAAAAATGAACAGCTCTTATATCTTAAAGAGGCTTAAGACTCAGCTCACATAATACCCTCTCATCTGTTTTGTTCGGAGGCGATGTGATTCAATGACAAACAAGATGACGGTGGCAAGGGGATAGGGATAAAAAGGGCAGGGATTGAAAATCAGCACATATGTGACTGTCGGTGATAGCTATAGAGATTGAGGCTTAATAAGGGTGCCTTCAAACTGTCCAAAATGATTGGTCAAATAAGCTGACGACACATGGTTTTCTTTGAGGGAAATTATGGTAGTGGGAGGCACACGTGTGTTGGGAAACTCTTGCTCTGTATTTTCGAATGTATTTGTTTTGAACACATGGCATAACCTCTGAGGCATCAAAGTGGCAGTGAACCAACTGTCCCTTCGTCTCTGGGCTTCATCTGTCATTCATTGTTAATAGCAAGCATTTGCTTAATAAGACAGTTTTCATAAGTGTCCACAGTTTAAAATTGAGTGGTACATAACATATATTGGTATAACAACTGACATAAGAACTTCCCAACACCATGATAACAAACAGCCTTAATGAAGGAGTTATATAACATACAGTATATGTCATTATCACATAAACATAGAAACGTGTGTCAGATTATTCTGGAATGGCAACATAAAGTCCCTGCAGATCATACTGTTTTCAGTCAGAATTTGCCCCTTACAGCATACAGGTAACATACACTTCCCTCCGTAAGTATTGGAAAGAGGAAGCATTTTGTCTTCTTTTAGCTTATAATCTAAGACAGAGAGGTTTACCTCTATACTCAGTAGGCTATACTCTATATACTCACTCAATATACAGTTTGGATTTGAAATCAAACAATTATTATAAGGTCAATGTAGAGATTCTCAGCTTTTCATTTCTTGAACATGTTTTAAACATACTGGCCCTATTTCAGGGCTCCAAACGTATTGGAAAAAACATATCATGTAGTAAGGGGGCTGTGAGCTTAAGATTTAGGTAGTCTATATACATGGGGTGTACTTGGGAATGATAGACAGTTGTCTACAGTGGGCTTGTTCATGACCCTGGTCGCCTGGGGGAAGCAGAGACTCTGAGACTCCAGAGGTTGAACCTTTTGGACGGCATCGGTTCAAACATACTGTGGGGTTGGGGTGGCTGGGATCTTTGATGATCCTCCGGGGTTTGCTGACACACCACTTGTTGTATATATATCCTGGATGGAGGGATGCTCTCATCCACTGATGCACTCAGCTGTCCACCCTTGGTTATCTTCTCTGGTGATGCTCTGCCAGGTCTGCACTGCAGCCATCTTAAGTTGTTGTTTGTTTTGAGGTATTCTTTGCCTACAATCTTATCATCAGGACATTAAGTGCATGTTCAAATGGATTGAAATCTGAAGATTGACTTGGCCAGTCAAGAGTTTTTAGTCCATGAAAAACTCCCTAGTTGCTACGGCAGTATGTTTTGGGTTATTGTCTTACTATATGATGAAGCGCCCTCCAATGAATTTTGAGGAATTTGCTTGACCTCGAGCAGACAAGATGGTAACTAATGGTTTGCATCTTACAGTGAGGCCTCTGTAGTTTGGCTGGTGACATATTCTGCAAAAGGTAGTCTCTGACACATCCACGCCTACTTCCTGGAGAGTGTTCCTGATCAGTGGGACAGTTGTTTTGGGGAGTTTTGTTAATTATGGTGAGCATTCTTCTGTCATCCACCGTTGAAGTCTTCCTTGGCCAATCACCCTGTTTACAGTTGCTGAGCTCACCAGTGCTCTCTTTCTTTTTTGATGATGTTTCAAACCGTTGATTTTAGAAGTGTATGTTTTTTTTTCAGAAAAAGAAAACATTGAATTAAAGCTGAGAAACTCTGCTTTAACCTCATAGTAAGCACAAATTGTCCCCATATGATAAAATCCACCATCCCCCCTGATTTGTTTTCACAACTTGAGTACTGCATGTACTGTATCTCATAGCTAATGTACCTGTGATGTTGGTTCTTGTTTGATTCCAGCTGCATTACATCAATAACTCATGTTCATGTACATCCCAACTTCAAACTGGGGAATTGTGTGGAACTAGATCCTCTCCCACCTCTTTGATGGGAAAGTTCAAATATCACTCCTCAATGGTGCCATGAAGAACCCTAAAAACATGTTTTTTTAAGAGTGTACTGTATTCACCTTGTCAGTATGACCAGAAAAGATAGCTTAGTATTTGTTATATAATAATACTTATATGTACCTTATGTTTTAATGGTGTATTATACATGGTGTTTAAATGAATGTCTAATTAAGCCGGAGAGCCTTAAGCTACAAACATTAGTTTACATACAATCAGTATGCTTTATAGAGATATTCTGGATAACACAAGATGCCTCGTGAGAATATCCAATCTATATTGGGATTGCAGTATATGTCAAGTCTCTACTCTCTTTGTTTCAGTGACATATGGTTGAGAATTACTGAGGCACAGAAGCACCATTCTCTCCCATTTATAATAGATATGCATGGTGTTTTAATCCAAATCAAAAGTTCCCCACAGCATGTCCCTGTATAATGACTCACTGACTATAGACAATGTTGTTACTCTGTGGTACATTAATGTATAGTAACTATAGAAAGCAGAGACTTCAGGTGATGGATTCAGATTCAGATCTAGATTCAATTTAATTGTCATTGGCAGAGTACAAGTCCTCCGTAGCCTCCCTAGTGGGCCAGTGATATGTGCCAGTCAAACCCTTCTTGTACATCATGAGTGTGCGCTGAGCTGAATGGTTGTGACAATTCTATTTACAGTAGGGCAGAGGCAGTACTTACAAAACCTTGCCAATTAAATTATTTCTTAAGTGGCCTTGCCTAATGCCCACAGGTTAGAGGATCATAATACTGTATAGTCATAGTTTTCCAAACTTTCCGTACTTTTCTTTTTCCACCTGCATTTGGTACCACTGTATTCTACAATGCAAAAGAAGTATGTGACAGATTGATTATTAGCGTTCTAGACACGCAACAAAAACAATCACAATATACATTGATCGTTTATGGTTCGAGACATTTACTCATTAATCAATCAAAAAATCTGTAGCACTCATAAGGTGTCTGCCTCTCGGCGTGAGTTTGTTTGTGTCAATATCCAATAGATTTGTTATTTTTTCACTCCATATATTTGAGTTCCAGAAAGCTGTTACAAAAACACATGCCATGATCTTATTACGGACGTAGTATGAAATTGAGGCCCTGGAGGAAAAGGAATTCTTGAGAACTTGAGGGATTCTAAAGTGTATGCTAATGACAGGTCATTTTGAATCAAGTGTATGTTTTTTTCTTACATTATTCAGCTACTGTATTTGTACTACAAATAACAAATATTTGTATTACTACAATTTGTCCATTAATTGGCTAATAATGCACATCTCTGGACAGCACTATGGTGAGGACAAGCCCACAGTATGTATGGAAAAACACAAGCGTGTAAATGTGCCTGGAATATATCACCCCTCTGCATTATGTCGTGGTTGTAATCACACTAGTTGTCAGAGAAGTTTGCAGGAACAAATTGGCAACACTCAGAAAATCTGTTGAATGTGGAGATTGTGTAGAGGGGGTGAGAAAATATGTCATTTTAGAGTCGTGGTTGAATCCAACGCAAGAGAGTGCGGACCAATCAGAAGCTCTCACGCTGCCCTCTAATACCTGCCTCTTTCCATCCGCCTCTTCATCCACATTCACTACTGATCACGGCCAGCTGCCGAACACATCTGGAGTCGCTCTGAATATGAACCAACACTCAACTTATAGATTTACTTTAAAAGCAGGCTTCGTTTAAAGACGTAATCGATTCTATGATAGTTCAAAAATACTTACGGGTTTATTTGTTTGATCTCAATAGTAAGTAGTATCTGGATAAGTCTAGTTGGCGTTTTCCTTGGAGTGTCTGCAGATCACCATGCGTAAACAGAGTAGGTCTGGGGCTTTCACACATCCACACAGCCTAAGTTACACTGTTTTAAGTTACACTTATTTATAAAACAGTAGATGTTTGATATGCATGTATGGTCCATGATGTGTTCAGTTCCGAAATACATGTTTGAGAGAATAACTCTGAACGGAAAGATGTATAACGCCATATCGTTACTGTAACCTAAACAAAAAGTTGCTTGTTGTATGTTGCGACATGCATTTTGTAATTTCAACTTAAATGTTAGCCCTCTTTAATAATAGACAAGCACTTTTCAAATAGTTGGCTGTCGCATTAACTTCTTTAGTTCTGCGCTAAGAGAGCTGCCATGAGCCGCAAGAGGGATTGAGTTGGTGGACTTAGAAGGAATCTAGCGGCACATGTGATGAAGAAGTGATATGTTTTGTATCATTTTTTGTCCACTGACCAATTAACATTTGGACGTTGTATTGCTACTCTGGAAGGAAAGTTTGTGGATTATGGCGCAAAAGACGCACGGCTCCATACTGAAGTGTTTAGGGGAAATTTAAAATACCTAAAAATACAGCGTTGGTTCCTTCTCCACAAAGACTCATTTGAACTTCCCACCGCAGAACCAGAGCGACAGAAATAGTTCTGACATGTGGATGTGATTTCTGAAGGAGGAAAAAAAACAGACAGATGCAGAGAAATAAAGTGAGTGGGCTCAGTCTGTAACGGGTTTAGAAGACTGAGGTTATAACAGTTATGATTTTTTTACAAGCCACTATGAGCGGCATAATTAGAGGACAGAATCTGATGGACTCCAAAAAAGGACTCGCTCTTTGAAGACGAGTAGATGAAGTCATTTTAAACAACATCAATCTCTGTAAACGTACTTTGTGAAACAACTGGTGGAGGTTTGGTACCAGAGTTGGGTCAGTGATGGGACCCCCTCTCCTGCCCTGCACTGGGGGCTGTCTTCTCCTCCTGGTCTCGGTCTTCACTAGTGTCTGCCTGGTAAGTGCTTTTTCTCATAGAAATTATAACATTTTTACAACATTTTTATAACATGTGCTGCATGTCCTAGGATTGCTTGTATGTGTTAGGCGGCGATTACAACACTAACCTAATTGCATGCATGTTATGTCTTAATAATAATATTATGGAAATGAATGAATGAAAGCTTTATTTCGAACATGTGAAAAGAAATAGTTATAACAACAAAAGACAAAACAAAAACAAGAAAAAACAAAACAAAACAAAAAACACTATTTACTTAACATGTCCGAAATAATTGTGAGCCTGTAAAACGTTTGACAGTCGATATCGTAAGGCAGGCATCCTTTTTGACAGCTGCCCCCATCTGAAAAGCTGACTAGGAAACATCTCCATCTCCATGTTCAGCAGCAATGATTATTAATTATTATTTCAATGACTTTGAGTTCTGATGTTCAGTAATGACTTTGAGTTCTGATGTTCAGTCATGGCTCGAGGGAAACTGACAACCCCGAGGTTGCTGAGAGCTGGTGGCTGGTGCATCCTATGATTCCAGCATGCTTCCATCTGTCCTGGGGGAAAGGACAGTAGCCTAAGGTCTTGTGGATGGATACCCATTAGTGCATTCATTAAATGAGATAACTTCCATACAAACGGCTTCAAGATAGATGTTGCCTTAAACTAAACAAGTGCTTCACAATAGTCGTTCATTCATTTTAGGGGTGCCTTTTTTTTTTTTTTTTTTTTTTTTTTTTTACTATAGGGTACTAGTTGCCAAATGTGATTCACTTCAATTCAGCATGAATCATACTTATTCCATCTCAGAATAGGCACTTATTTATACATCACCTTCTGAGCCTAATCCTGGACATGTCTTTTCAGCTATGATTGTGTAGTGACTGACTGTACATATATGCAGAGGGTATTCATGAATATACACCCCACATATTGCACGTAAACTCCATTGTTTTGTGTGGAAGTAGCCACATTGACAATGTAATGACTATTATAATAGTCTACAGTAGGTAAATACTGTTCATAATGACTAGTATAATAGTCTACAGTAGGTACATACTGTTCATAATGTCCATTAACTGCTATGGGATGTTAATGTGGCTACTTCCACACAAAAAATGGAGTGTACGTGCAATATGTGGGGTATATATTCATGAATGTCCTCTGATGTACAGTCACTACACAATGGCTTTGTAGGGGCTGAGCAGTGCACCAAGCTGGCTGTATGTGTTTTGGCTGAATGTATTGCGCATTCAACAGGCGTGTGTGTTTTCCCCAGTGATGTGGTCCATCTCTGTGCCGCAGTGGACTTCTTAGGCTCATTGGTGTAGATGGCAGAGGAAAACAATTATAACATGGCTGTGTATTTATAGCTGATTCAACATTCGGGTCGTTAAACGCTGTGTCTGTGAATTCTGTTTACTCTTTCGGTTTGATGTTTTGTGTGTGTGCGTGTTCTTTTCCAACCAAATGCCTGTGTTTTTTTCACCGAATGACCCAAAAATGACATAGGTCTCTCCACTCGGCAAGATTACAAACGGATAGCTAAGAGCATTTATGAGACCATCTCAGAGGGCACGCAAGGCCAAAGCTAAATTAGGTCCTTTCTTTGAGCTTTGTCATGTTGTTCCAAATCGTATCCCCCCCCCCAAAAAAAAACATATTGATATGGACTGACGGTGCATGAAGTCTGCTGGTTGTAGCTGAATGATCTGTGAAGACAATGTCATTGTCTGCCGTGTTCTGGCACTCTTACTTAAGTGGAAGCTCCCAGACACGGCCAGCACTCTGCCTGGTAGGCTCTCCTCTTCTAGAGTGACTCACTTGGTTATTGCATTCATTAGGAGGAACCAAGGAAGCGCTTCATTCAGGAACCTCGGTGGGCATCTAATTCCTACCTCATGACTGTGTTTGGGCTTCCTGATAACTTACACGTGTCTGAGTCCTCAGAGTGAAACTATAATATGTACAGTATTTGTAAAGTACAGTACAATATAGGTCGCTATTTAAACGGGTTTGATTTTGGACAAGATGACCAGGAATTGGACTCTTGGACTAAGACATTTTATCTGTACCATACTTTTTGTCGAGGATATTGGTTTAGGTAAATGACATAATGCAGGGTAAACACTTTGATATGGATTTCATAAAGATGTTTTGAGTTTAAATGCAGTTCACATATCACACTGTCATCTGTGGTAGAAAGCCTAACACTATTGAATGGCCCACTTACTATTTAGACAAAGACACCTGATTCATTTGTCAGATTCATCACAGACTGAGTATGTATTCAACACAAATATTTCACATCATTACTTGTTGCACAATGTTGTGGTCCACATAGCTAGGTCCACATAGCTAAGCAAAGTTCTTTCCCCAGGACAAATACCAGTTGTGAGTCACCAATAGATGCTTCTGCTATCTGTTTTCCTTGGCTAGCTAACTCTAATTGATTTGAAGTGACACTTATATATGATATGAAAGCGCCATTAGCTACTTGCCACCTGCTTTTAGTCTCCTGTTTATGAAGTAATAATGACAGGCAGCAGGTTTTTTACCTGGCTATGCTGTTCACTTTATGATTTAAAGCCCTGCAGCTCAGTAGTGGTGTCAGTAGGAGGCTGTCTCTTTCTCCAGCTAGTCAAATCAATTTTAGCCGATAGCAGTTGTTGGCCATACAGTATGCTGTTTTAAATCCCTAGGTGCTGACATTGAGTCCTGTTTCTGTTGTCATACAATCTGAATCAAGGCCATAATTGTGACTCATGACTCATCTTGAGTAGGAAGTGAATTCAATGGGTGTCAATTCGCTACAGTACATGATGCAACAATTTGTTCCATTTTATATATGGTCCTCTTATGGCTTTTTCCTGTTTGTATTATCATGTAGGTTGGGAATAGTTTGACAGTCAGCAAATGCTTCTCTGATTGAAAATACAAGCCTCAACCTCAAGCGCCCTCTAAATAGCTTCAGCGAGGGAGGGGGGGGGGGGGGGGGCTTGCAATCATAAATTGGATCACGTATGGCTGAATCCTAAGCCCTCCAAGGTGCCCCAATGGACCCAGCTGAGACAGCTGGAAGGCTTCACGCTAGAACCTCCACAATTCTCACAGAAGTGACAGAAGAAGAAGAGGTTAGGGCTTAGGATAATGTGGCTGTTTGTTTGGTAAACAGATATTTGAACCGTCGCCATACGAGGGGGTGGAAGGGAAATTATTTTTCCCTTTATGATTTTTCACACTGCGGTTGCCAAGACAGTAGTGTGGAACCACGGTGAGGATTCTCGCTTGATTGGCCTTCCGTTGGCATGTCCATGACGAGGTCAGCATTAGCGTGATTGCAATCAGCCTTTTTCAATTCATAGCTCCTAACCTTGTGCAGTCACTCGAAGGCATCTCAGAGCTAGCTGCTGGATAACCCGGACTAACAATGGTGGTCGTCATAACAGAAGCTGGTAAATCAAATCAAGTTCATTTGAAAGTGTATTTCCACACCAATGTCGTAACACATCTTAGAACAAAAGAATGAAAAGATAAACAACAGTAGCAATACTATTTACAGCGACAAAGGAAAAACAGCAAAACACAACATAATTACTTAGTGGTTTCCCCCAATCAGACATAATCAGACGTATGGGCTACAGTATTATATACGGTTACGGTTATTATATGAATTAAGAAAAAAAAATGTCCCTTGATGTACCATAGGAGCAAGATTGGTAAATGCTTTACCAAATGATTTGGATACAGTTAACTCGAAGCAAATTGCTGTATTTTAATTCTTAGCAGGGACGGCTTCTTACCCCTCCCCCCTCCCCCTTTATCCTAGTCACCAAAACACAACAAGACGTCCAGGGGGTCGAGGGGGTTCGAGGGATTGCCAGGATGAGTAATGCTTGTGAGACGGACTGCAGCACAATTGAAGAGGACAGAAGGGGACGAGACAGCCTTTATGATGTGACAGTGACACAAAAGACACGTCTTATTTCCTCCCACCCAGGCTGAAAGAGCATGTCTTTATTGTATTACAAACTTGAGAATATTGCTGTCAAATTGAGAGAAGAGAGAAGAGAGAAATCGGACCTTGATGGTCTTTTAATGGCCACACACGGCAGTTTTACACTCTGATCACACACATGCAAGTTTTTAGATGAACAGATTGAGAGATGGAAGTAAAGATGCACAGGTTGCATAAGTAGATGAACCCGTTCACACGGATCTGTGGAAGGTTCTTTCCACTAATGTGTTGCTGCTGCCCTTCGTTTTAGATGCTAGGTGAGAAGGGTCATTCGCTGTCGTCACTGGTCTCTTAAAACCCTGTTTTCCTGATTTTTCACATGATTAGGCTACCTACAGATTCCTCTCACACAAGTCAACTTTAAGGGCCAAAACACTCCATAGACAACACTATCACTATGCGCTTAGAATTAAAAATACATTTGAAAAAAAGTACTTTCTAGAGTTGTTCCTTTATTTCTTTATTTATGACTTCTTAAATCCTCTATTCCAAACATATCCTCCGGCTATCGCACACTGGTTTCTTTTCTGTTGACTGACACAGCACACTTTTGAGAAGGCCCATATGACTCAGTCTCATAACGTGCCTGTTAATAGTGGAGGCTTCAGTTTCATTGGCGTGGTAAGGTTATACCATGGCGGTGTTTGACTCAGGAAAGGGCTTGTTTTCTTGACTTCCCGTGACCTTCTTTTTTTTTCAAAACTTTTCCACTTAAAGAATGCGGGAGTGTGAGTAACTCAATGCCACTTTTACACCTCACTGAAAAAGTTACACCACTAACACAGATATTTGAATGACGAGCCTCTCGCTGTACGGTTTCTACTACTCTTCTAGTGAAGAGAAACATGATATTTCTGGGTTTGAATGAAACATTACATTTCTACTGTATATAGTTTGATGTCGTTAGACTAAGAGTTAGGGCAACCATGCCTTATTTTGAAATGACATGACAAAAAACGCTTCACATGTTATCAATACAACACAACCCTTACAGTAGCTCCTTTCAGAGACTAACACCACATGACTCAGTGGACCACTTTGTCTCGATCACTGACCGCATATCATTTGGTTCATCATCTCTGTGCATATATCATAATATCACATAATTAATCCTCTCTGCATGGAATATTTTAAGAAGATAATCCCTAAACCCCCAGTTTGAACAGCAGCAATCTTAAGGCCAAGAAAAGGCCACCATATTAAATACCAGCGTAAGGCACAGAAGAGTATGACCAGGAAAATGGAGAACCGACTGTACTGATCTTTTACACAGACACACCAATGTCTGCACTTGGTTTTTCATAGGGCCTTGGTAAAGAAAGAGTGAGTTTTGTCGCATGTGGGCAGTTGTCTAAAGGATTCCAAAGGATATCAAGAGACACACATATATATATATACAGTCTATATGTGTATATATATATATATATATGTGGGGGAAGGCTATCTGAAATGGTAAAGCTATGTGTGTGAAATGATTTGTCATTTCGTCTGGTCATGCCTCAGGGAATTATCACTCTTGTGCTTTACTGCAAATGTTTGATAAGACCATCTACTATACAGTTCATTTTAAATGTGTTCATTACTGATGCAAGCCATATTCAATAAAACCAGAAAAACATTCTCTGTGATTGTCGTAAGGACACAGAAACTACTTCATACAAAGACACATGCCATTGAACAATCTATTGACATGGTTTGACATGGTTTGCAAACCAGACTTTTTTCATCCCATGCATCTATTCTAAGATGATAACAAATACATTACTACCAATATCCTTCAATTACCTTGTGTGCAGTATCAGAGTCTGAAAATGACGGAAAGTGTTATTGAATGTCAGCATAGTTTGTTGTAAATATGACTACCTTCTGTGGTAGGAGACATGTATTTTGTTATTTCATTGTTGCCAATATGTTGGATAGTTGGCCAATTCTAATTGACTTCTGATTTCAAATAAGAAACGGTGAACAGTGTTCTTCCCTATCAGCTCAATGGTATGCAACAACATCATAGTCCCTCAAGTATATTTGCCACGAAAAACTTTGAATCACCGATCTAATGTTCTGTCCTGTAGCCTCTTCTCCCCTCCTGGCTACCCCCTGTATGAATATTCTGGCATTGAATTCCATGTGGTGAGCATTCCTGAACTCCCTGGGCACCTCAGTTGCGTTGACTTGTGAAAGTTCTCAGCCTTGTAGCTGCCTTCCTTCCCCATTGACAAACCTCTGCAACGCCCTCCCCCAACTGGTGCTCTGGGGATAGCGTTTCAAACACATAGGAGCGACCTCAGAACCTATGCTTCATTTGGATTAAAAAAAAAAAAAGTATTTATATAACCTTCACAGAATCCATTTGGAGATCAAGGGTGGGTGTTGGATCTGTGGTAGGAATCGCAATCCTCAGTTCTGATACAGTTGTTGACGTGATTTGGATGAAGCTCCGTTTTTGGGGGCAGGATCAACCCTCCTCCTCCCTGGTTGGCACATGGCATTTTGCGCGAGGAGGGAGGATTTCTTAAAAGGACCTTTATTAGTTTCATTTCAAACCTCTGGGGCTTATGGGTTTGTAAGTATGCAGTTTACAGCTCCAGATTTTTCCAGCAAAAAGGAGTAAGAGAAATCATCTTATTGCAGGCAGCAACAGGAGTAGATCGGAGCCAATTCAGATAACAGCGACTAGGCACTGCCTAGATGGCTGCATTACTAACAGTGGTGTTTAGGATGTGATCCGTTGAGAACAGAACATCTCTGAGTGCTATTGCAAGCTTATCCACGTGAATAGAACTCTGTTGGCCTAATCAATTAATCAATGCACGTTGTCCAGCATATGTTCAAAACATGATCAGGGTCATGGCCTATTGTGACCTGGAGTTTGACCCGGGTTATGAGCACTGTCCACGATGTCACTGAGGGTCATTCGACAGCGAATAGATGTTTTCCAGCATGTTCAAAACATGATCAGGGGACGGTGTATCGAGTGGCAAAAGGATCACTGGACCTACTGGATACAAGTCAGTCCTTGTTGAAACAACAATGAATGAACAAGTTATTGAATCCAATGACAGTCATCCTATGATGGTGTAACAGATAAAGTAAATAGAGTGACTCATTGAGAAACACTACTTCAGTGACGTTGGAGGGAAACACAGGGCTTCATTTATCCAGGGCGAGTTTGAGCCTTCATGCCTGAACATTAATGTATGCTAAGACCATACAGGCTACTGTAAAATGTGTGTTATCAACTTGTCCACTCCCCGAGGTTTGGCATTCTAGCACACTGTCGCCTATTGACTTAGACTCTGCTTTTTCTCGAAGGTACCCCCCCAGTACCCATTTCTGGTCAAATATAAATACAAGATTTCAAAGGCCACAGTGGCCTTGTAGTATGTGGAAACTGGAAAGCCCATGGTGAAAGACTAATAGCAGAGCACTCAACTGGAATCTACCATGTACAGTTGAAGCATGTATGTACCTATAGGCAAAGCCGTGAAAAGCACAAGCCATTTATATTTTCATGCACAAATATTTCCACAGTATTATGATAATTCGATGCCTCCTATGTTTAAATTTCATTTGCCGTCGCTTTTATCATATAGTGCACTTGTGCATTTATTCAGCAAGCTACCACTCATGTATATTTGTTAGAATACAGCTATACACATTGCAATATAAAAATTGAATACATCACAGGCCTTTTGAAAAAGGATTAATGGGTGCAAGTCACTTGCTAGCAATTCATGTGATCTGTGCCAAAATACCGAAAATGCTGTGTGTTGGCTTTGCTAGTAATGTTTTTGTTGTGGTGTTAATCCACTAAGCTTTAATTCACTCCTGAGCTTTAATCAGATATGTTGGTAAGAACAGGCCTATTATTCCTTTGTGTTGTGTGTGCCTCATAGAAGGTGTTACTGAGTGACTCAGCATAGAGCTGACATATCATACAGGGAAACACAGAGACAGACCAGCATGGTTCCCCAAACCCAAAAACGACGCACGTTTCGGGTCGTCAGCGAGAAATGTTGTGAATGATTGTGTACGTGTGTGCGTGACTGTGTGTGTGTGTGTGTGTGTGTGTGTGTGTTTTGCAGATACAGTAGCATTCTGTTTTTTTGTTGTTGTTTTTTTAGGCTTGATGGATGCTGGCATGTCGGAAGATTCTGTTTCAAAATACATGTTGTTCCTCGAATGCTTGAAATATGAATTACATGGAAGCATGTTGTGTGAAGCCGACATGTATTCTCCTTGAGGCCAATGCTCGTCCAAAAAAAACATGCTATTTCCTCTGGCCCCTCTAGTAATGCCACAGGATGGACCAGGGCTGGCCCCAGGACTTTTGTAGCCCTAAGCAAGATTTTGAATGTGGCCCCCCCATGTTTTGTCAACCGGGGGGGGGTTGACAAAACACACACACACACACACACACACACACACACACACACACACCCAATAGAGATGGACAAATGAATTAACAACACATCTCATACTTACTCTCATTACAATACAGTACAACATGTGTCCTGTCTGCATCTGACAGGAGATATGGTCAGTCAAATGATCTTGCGGTTGTGCTGCAACTGGATATTGGGAGGTGGCAGATGGAATACCAGAGGAGGTGTAGAAGGCTGTGGTTCCTCTGTTATGACCTCTGCAGCTACAGCCACACCAAAGCTAGCCTTTATAAATGATGCAATCCTACCTATGTTAGCTGGCAAGCAAATATCAAGAAATCAAGCTTGTTCTAATGAAAAACGCTTCAGCTAAAATGAATACATTATCTTTACTTTCTAGCTAGCTTGCCAGGTTAACATTAACTGTGGCTATGTTCTGTTTAGTTCAAAAACACACATTTAGGCTAATGTCAAATTCATCACATTAAACAAACAGACATACCTTTATCTTGTGTACCCTTTTCCATCTCCAATGGTCTCTTCTTCCGCACTTGAGTGCCACACTTGAATGTTCTTTTAGGAGCCATTTGTGTAACGTTACTTTAACTAAATATAAGTTGCAAATGGAGATGATTTATTGTCCCACTCACCAGCAGACTCACTCCTACATAACAACAACACGTTGACCCAAGGTTACCCACAATGCTGCTGCGTTACCATACATACTGAGTTCTTAGTCAGTGTGTCAATTTAATACCGTACAAAGTGTGAGGAGCGAGCCGTTCAAAATAAGCGATAATAACGATGGACATTTTTTAGACTCACTGTTAGTGAAACGTTGACCCACGTTTACCTACAATGCTGAGACGGGTTGGAGCGGAGTTTTGGATTGATGGGTGTTTTGCCGATACGGTCATAGGATGGGGTAGCAGACTTTTTGATTGACAGATGGTAGCTTGTGCAAAAGTGTGGCCCCCTCTAGCGGTTGTGGCCCTAAGCGACTGCTTGTTTATGCCACGGGCCGGCGTTGGACAGATGCTACACTTATTCTGTGGCCAGCATCTGCTCCGGGGTCAAAGAGGTGCATGCAACATCACAATGGCCGGCTGTCCGTCTTACCTTTCTAAGTGCTCGTTCTGGTGTGCTTTCACATCAAAAGACCTTTCTGATTTTGACCTTTCTGAAGTGCTCTTGGAACTCAACTGAAAAAAACACTTGAGATTCAGGCTGACCTTCCTGTCAATAAGAGCCCACCAACAATCAAAATGGTGTGATGTTTAGGGCAACAAGAGACACCCCAGGTCATTATGCTGATTATCCTCCTTGCATCCTTGCTGTGAGGCAGAAGCAGTTAGGAGTATTACAGACGACGACCCATTGAATTCTCCTCAGGCGGCTGTGCCCTTGAATGATAGTGGAAAACGGGAGCTGTTTGATGCCGAAGGGGAAGCTAAAGTGTGTGATAAAATTGACTTTTTTCCACATCTATTTTGTCAACCAGAAGTTGAGTGCCAAATCGTTTCAGAGAATTGATTGTACTGTGTGCTGGGGGCCATACTTTTCTCTCATTCAGAGAAAGGGAGGTGGTGAAATATGGAAAAAGTAGTGATTGATATGCCCAGACAGAACACGTTGATCAAGAGATTTCAATCATTTATTGCCTCATTATGGAATAGGATGTTATGTTTCTACACAGGCAGCTGCTGGTGCTTAGCACTAGAGAGGTACAAGGGATATGATATAGAGATATGAAGATAACATTCAAACATTTTCTATACACATTGATTTTAGCCACAATGCACACACGTCTGAAAACCTGAAGCTCATATTAACAACAAGACTCGATAATGCATAATTATTAACTCAAATTCCATTGTTTTCACTCAAATAGCAGTTCTAAATCATATCATATTGTTGCAAAATTCTAAGCACAAATTGCATCATTTAGCACACTTGGAAAACACTGGCCTTCAAAATGGTCAATTACCAATTGGTCTCACTCACTTCTTACCTTTTCAAACTCAATTGGCAAAACACTTTGTGTGTCAGATGACCTCTACTGTGTTGGAGCAGTGTGGAGAACAGAGAGGAAACGGAAGAGTGAGAGCAAGTGGAGGAGGAAGAGGAAGGCAAGCCAATATGTCTAATGAAATGCACGCAACCATGTACTCAATCATGGCCTAGCAATGACCGAAGCTGGGCAGCAAGTCCAGATGAATTGGTAGCCTCAGTTATCCTTATTTAGAGATGAGAACAGGTAAGTTACCACTTCAGTAGTCTTCTATACTCTACTGTTATTACATGAATATAACTTTATGGTTTCTATGGATATCTTTAGTGCTTAGAGAAATGTATGACAAAAGAACATTACACCATACATTTCTGTGCACCCTATACAGTATAATGTACTCTATATGCCTTTCAACTAGTAGCCACTCTGGGACATGGGGCTGGAGACAGGTAGCCACTCTGGGACATGGGGCTGTAGACAGGTAGCTACTCTGGGACATGGGGCTGAGACATGGGGCTGGAGAAAGGTAACCACTCTCAATTTCATAGACAGAGCTATGGATGCAAAGACTGATCATCCATTAGATCAACATCATAGTTTTAACCCTGTTTTGAAGTAGGTCAATTCCACTGAGTATTTTTTGGGTCATTATCATAGACATACAGTGCTCTGCGTAAGTAATGGGACAGTGAAGCATCTTTTGGTGCTACACTCCATCACATCACACAATTACTACGAGGTTAAAGTAGAGATGCTCAGATGTTATTGAATGGTGTTTGTGTACATGTGGGTTTTACCTTTCAGAAATAACAACACGTTTCATGCATAGTCCCCCTGCTTCAGAGTCACCAAACGTGAGAGGAAAGATTGATCAAATTTTCACATTAAGCACTCATGTTTAGTATTTGGTTGACAATCCTTTGCATGCAATAACTACCTGAAGTCTGTGACCCATTGACCCCACCAAGCGCTGGGTGTCTTCTCTGGTGATGCTCTGCCAGGCCTGGGTGTCTTCTCTGGTGATGCTCTGCCAGGCCTGTGTTCCCTATGCCTCTTCTTCAGCAAAATAAATATTCAAGTTCAATAGGACTTCAATCTGGAGATTAACTTGGCCAGTCAACAACTTTCCACTTTTTGTGCTTGAAAACCTCCCTAGTTGCTATGGCAGTATGCTTTGGGTCATTGTCCTGCTGTATGATGAAGCGCCGTCCAATGACTTTGCTCTGCTGCCTTCAGCAGTGACATCAGCAGTGAAGACAAGTGAGCCACTTCCAGTGGAAGCTAGACATGCCCAAGCCGTAACACCGCCTCCACCACATTTCACAGAGGAGGTGAATGCTGTGGATATTGGGCGGTTACTTTTTTTTAAATCCACGCTTTCGCCATCACTCTCGCCTCACTTTGGTACATGTTCATCTGTGTCTCATCTGTCCACAAGACCTTTTCCCAGAACTCGGCAGGCTCTTTTAGGTCAAAATGTTTTAGCAAACTGTAACCTTGTCTCTGACACGGTTCATGCCTACCTCCTGAAGAGTATCCTTGATATGTGAGACAGATGTTTTGTGTTTTTTCTTAATTATGGTAAGCATTCTTCAGCCAACCACTGTAGAAGTCTTCCTTGGTCTACCAGGCCATTTGAGATTGTTTTCCAGTGCTTTTCTCCTTTTAATTATGGTTTGGCTATGTGTTTTTTTATGATATGTCAGCTTCATAATGGCTTCCCTTACTTTCATTGATGTGTCTTTGGTCCTCATGTTCACAGACATTGAGAGCTCTCTCATGACTCTCTCATGACTGCACAAATCATGTGATGGATGTCCGAATGAACCAGAAACACCTGTCAATCCAATTGTCCCCTTACTTTTGCGCACCCTGAATTAGAGATACTATGCCTAAAAAGTGTTACTTCTGAATGGTGAAGCTAATAAGTACTTTAACCTAATAGTACCTGTTTTATTTCAAACTTCTTGAGTGAAGAGCCAAAATAATTACTTATGCAGGGGACTGTGCATATTCCATATAATATCTATATTCCCTCATTTCATATTTTAATTACATCATTCATAATACTAAGAAAGCTAAGAAAGTCTGTACTCTGACTGCAGAATGTAGGCCTAGGTTAAAATAACTGGAGACTAGGGATAAGGATATCGAGAATAGGCTCCAGTTGAGAACCAGTAACAAATTGTTCGATGCGTCGGAATCGTATGCCTCCGTAAGTTAATCGATGCCGGCATGTTTTGCACATTGTGCTGACAGTTGTTCAAGCGTCTAAACATTCCAATCTAAAAATGTCGGAACAAGTCGTTGCAAAATATTATGTTTGTGGCTTGATTGGTACAAAGAGCATTATTCAACACGCATCTACGTACAAAACACGTACAGGTAATAACCATGTTGATACTTGCTGTGATGTGCTTGCTGCTTAAAGCACAACCATTTATGCTTGTCAACAGATGCTAACTGCATATACGCTATTGTTTCTAAGAAGAAAACACTGACAGTTTTCAGCAATAAGTGTTATGATAACATGAAGTAAGAAGTAAATGTAGACTATATCGCATTATTTGGGATATTTTTTGAGCTCTTTTGCCTGACAGCAGTCTTTCCCATAGGGATAGTATTGTGGCCAGAACATTTCACCACGCTACTGTTACTGAGGGTAAATATCCTATGCTAATAATATTATCACCATGCAGATTTCTCCTTTTACTAAGAGACCCTAAATGAAAACAATGCTGTACAAATATTCTCCCTTTTCATCCATTTTAGATGATGACAGACAGACTGTTGCTACAGCTCTGAAGCTACAGCCAGCTGCTCGAGCTCATTGGATTTATGTTCAAATTTTATGTTCAGATATTATACACTGTGTTCAGCAACTCAAGATAATAAAACAGCTGCGTTGACGCTGAAAACCTGTGTAGGCTTACTTTTTTTTCCACACAGAAAATGTATCAGGAATCGATAAGGGAATTGATACAGAATCTAACCATAACAGAATCGATAATGGAATTGGTATCAATAACATCTTATCAATTCCAATTCCTACTCAAGACACACTTGTCCTGGAGCAATGTGAATTATGATTGCTAGGAGAGAGTTCAGTTGGTTGCTAACAGTAGTAAATGACTAAATGTTTTAATCTTGAGGCGAAACAGTCCACATGGATGTGGATGTGGATGGATGAGGATGTGTCTCCAGTTCTGTTCACATTCTGCAGTTTATGACACAAGACTTCCATTGCGTATTCAAATGGTCCGATTCAGAGTTTGTGGTAAAAATAGTAAATTCTACAATTTGCTTCATCCTGTTTTTCAACGAGTGCATTTCTCTCTCTCTTTTTTTCCTTACTTCTCCTCTGATGTCCTACAGATGAGGTCTCAATCTCATTGGCACTTTCTCCACACATTTTTCCGCTATTGATGATGCGCTACATTGTGTTATATTTCTGGGTTTTAAAGTTATTTTGGTAGACTATTTCAGCAGGTAGGCTATACATGTGCTTCTGTACTATACTTCACCTACCTACGAAATGTTTAAGAGAAGAATGTTTTATGCAATCAACTTGTCAGTCAATTGTTGGAATTTTTTATTTTTTGCTCTAGGCACAGGGTCAGCCATAGTTGGTGCCCCTGGAGCAATTAGGGGTTAAATGCCCTAGGGCACATGCAGCATGTTGCTCTAGGGCACATGCAGCCCCCCGCTGAGGCGGGGATCCAACCAGTGACCTGATTGCTAGACAACCTCTCTATCCTCTAGGCTACCGCGCAGGCAATATGAAATGCAAAGACATAGTTAGAAGGTAGGCTGCAGTGGAGGGGCACCTGCAAATAGGAGGGAAGACAGAGACACAAAATACAATTCATGAATTTTTTAATCAAATGATCTATCGAATTGTTAACATGCTTTGATAATGTTAATGAATTGCATTGAGACAGCTTGTTAATTTTTGGGGAGGGGAATTATTGAAGTTCCCCAAATAAATGCAAAGTTGTCAACATAAATACATCTAAAATTCATTCATTGCAAACAGTATGTACCTCTGTACATGACCTCTGTAAAACAGCTATACAGTGTTTGATTACAATCAAACAATGCAGTAAAACAAGCTTGTCATTTGGGTTGAATTAAGCTCTTGAGGCATGTATAAGTGATATTCTTCAATAATCAAAGGCTATATATCTTAATAATTTAAACATTAGGAAATCAATACCAATTACAGATTGCCCCTTTAACCTAAGAACCATGCTTCAATTAGATCGGTCTCAGTGTAGGGAATCTTCTCTGGAGCATGACCTAATACCTCTCTTAGGCAAAATAGCTTACCATTTTGAAATGTCCTGACAGCAGTGAGTGAAACCGGGAACAAGTCGGCAACCAATGAAAATGTTCAGACTTTTATTCTGAAATATGTAAATAAATTTCAACTTTGTTGAAAATCAATGATGAATGAATGATGAATGAATGATGAATGAATCAATGAAATCTAATTATGTGTAGGTATGTGTTTTTAGCATGTTGATGTTCTATCAGCATGTTGTGATCTGCTAAAACATGTTCATAGCGATGCTCTATCTTAGCTGCTAGCTAGCTACCAACGGGATGGTAGCAAACGCGTCTGTTTTGATTCAGAGCGATTTCCCCTGGTATTTGGTTTGAGGTGTACCAACATTCAAATAAGCAAGCAATAATCTTCTAATTTTCTGATTTCAGTGTATGACACATCATTTAAAATCTTACTATCTGCTCTTTTATAATCTGTAAAAAACAGAAAAACTACCTTGCCCTTGGGGACTTTTTCACCAGACACATAATATGAAATATGATTTCATAATATGAAATAGGATTAAATTAATAATATATTATGAAATATTGTTTTCTCTGGTTAATACATGACCCCACACGAAGGAACACGTCTATTACTATCTGTTGAGCTGAGTGGTCTCAAAAACATCACCGGAAAGCTGTTTCTCTACAGAATGCAAGAAAATGTGCACCTTCCCCCTTTAAATAATATTATGGCAAGCATAAGTAAGCAGCATGATACAGCTACCATGGCCGTTGGAGGTCTTTTGATACGTTAATGGTTTGGCGCTGGCTGATGTATCAGTGTGTCGTATCCA
The DNA here is from genome assembly GCF_963989245.1 of Nansenia antarctica. Taxonomy (NCBI): domain Eukaryota; kingdom Metazoa; phylum Chordata; class Actinopteri; order Argentiniformes; family Microstomatidae; genus Nansenia; species Nansenia antarctica. Next base: position 4,333,827 of record NC_137686.1, on the reverse strand, counting down.
TTTGTGTCGACCCCATTGTGTTATCTGGCAAAGCAGATTGAATGGCTGCAAGGCTTTGGCAGTGGAAATGACATATCTTTTTTTAATAACACTGACAGGCATTTTCAGCATTTCTGAATGTGAGATACTAAAATGTGACAACTACCTACAGCGTTGGGTTTGTGTGTATGGTTAGTAATCTTAGTGAAAGGAACCGTCAAGAGTAAAAGTTATGTTGTTGTTGACAACACGGTCAGAAGAAAAAGACTCGCTTAGAATGTTAATGCGTCTTTGCTCATACAAGACAACATTGAACTATTGCGTTATTGAAGGAGACTCGGCTGCAGTTCAGAATATTGATTCTGAATTAGGATTATAGTGGAGAAATCTACTGATTGGAGACCTCAGACGTCAGTGTTATAATGATAAGTCCAGTAGCCTAATGACGGTCGTAGATGTGGATGTTGAAAACAATTGAACCTGAACCTAGACCCTAGATGTATGTGGGTATTTGAAGTGAATTCTGACGGTCTTGGACCTTTTTATTGACTTTCATCATTGATTTATGAAATCTTTTGTCAGGACACAACAACATATAGCCTTTCAAACACAACAACATATACCCGTTTGGGCCAGCTGTGGCTCAGCCGGTAGAGCCAGTGTCTAATGATCGCATAAATGCATTTCATTATACTCTGTGACACACATTATACTCTGTGCAATGACACACTTTGAATTCCTTTCCCTTTCCTTTCCCTAACCCTAACAACGCGTTCACCCTTTCAGAGCTTTCAGACGTTTCAAGAAGTCTTCTTCTTCTTCGTCCTCCTCTTGATGTGTTTTTCTTTGTAACCCTCTTTTGAAAAATGAATGAGTCCATTAGAACTCACCTGCAGTCCACGGTAGTGAATATCCACAGTGTCTGGCTTCCTGAGAGCTCCACTATTTCTTTTGCACAATGAGGTCATGGCTATGGGCAGCTCTTCAATCACGTTGGTCCACACAATAGTGTATTTGTGCTGTTATCTTTTGTGTCCACAACAATCCACATTAATGTTGAACCATACTGTACTAGGGGATGTTTAGACCTATGGGATTATACGATTAAAAGTGTGTGTGTGTGTGTGTGTGTGTGTGTGTGTGTGTTTAATATGAATGAGATGATGGAGAGAGCTAATGTTCAAACAATGTCCTTTTAAAGGTTGTTATGAAAGGTTCACTGGACACTGTACCCCATTTCCAACTGAAGATTCACTTGTCCTTATCTCCCTCTCTCTCTCTCTCTCTCTCTCTCTCTCTCTCTCTCTCTCTCTCTCTCTCTCTCTCTTTCTTGTCTTTAACTCACTCACTCTCTCTCTCTCCCTCTCTCTCTCTCTCTCTCTCTCTCTCTCTTGTCTTTAACTCACTCTCTCTCTCTCTCTTCTCTTTAACTCCCCCTCTCTCCCTCTCTCTCTCTCTTGTCTTTAACTCACCCACTCTCTCTCCCTCTCTCTCTTCTCTTTAACTCCTTCTCTCTCCCTCTCTCTTGTCTCTTCTCTTTAACTCCCTCTCTCTCTTCTCTCTAACTCTCTCTCTCCTCTAACTCTCTCTCTCCCTCCCTCTCTCCTCTAACTCCCTCTCTCTCTCTCTCTCTCTCCCCTCTAACTCCCTCTCTCTCTCCTCTGACTCCCTCTCTCTCCTCTTTAACTCCCTCTCTCTGCCTCCCTCTCTCTCTCTCCTCTAACTCTCTCTCTCTCCTCTCTCTCTCCTCTGACTCCCTCTAACTCTCTCTCTCTCTCCTCTCTCTCTCTCTCTCTCTCTCTCTCTCTCTCTCTCTCTCTCTCTCTCTCTCTCTCTCTCTCTCCCCCTCTGAAAAAAAGAGATATAGATGATAACCCTAACGACATCATGTATGCATGGTATCACAGTCCTGAGTAAAATGCTAAAATAGAAAGCTCTTTGGAGACCATTTTAAAAATACATTTTATCCATAATCTACATAATCTGCGTTTGTCACAGGATCACTACCCTTTAACGACAAACTGCATATACTGTATTTTCCAGATGCACGTAAATGTAACCTATTATCGTCCTGGCAACCCGCCGCACTTCCCCCTGTGTTATTAATGGCTATGTTTCTAACATCCATTAGGATATTATGAAATGTCTGGTGCCTTTTGATTGTTATGTAACCATTCGTAGTTTTTAAGCTTTTGATTAAAATGAAAATGCTGTCATGGCATTGCTTGAGTGATAGAATTGCTCCCATACTCTCTGTATTAAAAACACTTTATATAACTTGAAAAAAAGAAGCGCTCAATTTTCAATTAGAGAAAACAACACAGACGGACCTCTTCTGGCCCCATGATATGTACACGGCTTCCCAATGCACACACAATGTTTCCATCAGGGACAAAAGTGCTGTTCTTCAAGCATATCTGGCCAGGGCAGGGTATAATTAGGATCTGAATGCTGCTTTAAGTCAGAGTGTGGTTTGCAAGCATTTCCAAAGGACAACCAGTCTTGTGGTTTGTGGTTTTTATCATCAAATGCAAATTGCACAGTTGAAGAGGAGTGGCACTGACTCATACCGTTTATAATATCCAGCAACTTCATCCGCTAAAACATTAATGTGGTGCAATATGTCAAAAGTAACATATTCATGTTTTTTCCAGATAGTGGACAGGCCATTAAAAACAAGATTCGGTGGAGCTATAATTTACAAGATCCCCCCTATTTTTGAAAAAAAAAAAAAAAAAGTGGGGGGAAAGTCAAAAAGCCCTTGGGATGGCATTTTGAAAATAAGCCAACAACAAGGAAGGAAATGTTAGCCTATGGTGTAAAGGAGGGCAAATGACCAACACAAGTACAAAAAACAAACATATACCTGTATTCCCATAATATAGGGCTTTACTGCCACCAGGGTAAATATTATCTGTATATTATTTATCATCTATGTGACGAAGTGTGATTTGGAAGGGTAAGTCTCAATTTACATGGCCATTTACCCAAGAATCCCATCTAGTAACATATTAACTGACAGAGAGTACCGTTATTACAAAAATACTTGGTGATTCAGGGAATTGATATGAGGCAGATTTTTTATTTTTTATATCAAAATGCTACTGGAGTTTTGATCAGGAGGTCAGTGTTGACAGGCAAATCATATACCTGGATTCAGAACTTCTGGACACAGAACCTTTGTGTCAATAATACACAGTATTTGCCTTAACCCAACAACCCCTCTCCCCCACCACATTAAAATGATTTAATGTTTGGTGTTGAGCTTATCCCTAAATGACCTAAGTTTTGAAAATCTGTCAAGCGAAATTTGCCATGAAATGAAAAGCAACAAGATCAAAATTCTAATATATATACGTATATAAGAAGTTCCCCTGTGTGTTGGGATGTTAGGTATTTACACCTATGGCTCTGTAGAAAGACCTACTATAGACGTAATCTCCTGAAAGGGGAAACGATTGTGAATTTCTGTAAAGTATTAACTCTTCACAGTTTATGATTGTGTTTGTGTGACCAGATGTTCTTCTCTTCACAAGCATTACATGCGTTGAATATGCATGAAGTGTTGATGCATGATGCGTGGTGATGCATGTTCTAGTTTCTAAAGCATAACGGCCTAGCTCTTTGTATGTTGTGAGGACTAGTTCCTACACTGATACTTCTGTTCTCAAATTGAACTCCCATTCCCCCAAAATCCCCCAAACATTATCCACACAATACACAGCTACAACATAGCCAATGACATTATTTATTAGACATTAGACGTTATTCATTAGTTATTTGTCTTTGGTTCAGTATCTATAACCATATTAGTATTACTAATCTTTTGATTCGTGGATTAATATAATTGCAGTAATGACTTACCATCTGTTAGTAGGTAGCCATTTGTTTATTTAATCTGTTGGGAGCGCAGACATCGTTGTTCTGTTTTTGAATGGGAGAATCTACTGTACTTTCCCAGTTTCAGCATTTAAATCACCAATACACCAAGGACCATTTCAGGAAATGGTTTTGGTTTACCACACAAACAAAAGAAGCTTCCATTGTGTAAGCCTGTCCATAATCAAGACTGTCGGAAACCCAATGTCTCCACTCAGAGTTGCTCCCATGCTTCCTGCCTTGTCACTCTCCATGTGTTGGTTTTTCTCTCCTTCATTCACACAACTGTTTGCAGCTAAACAAAATACCTTACTTTTATATACTTTACTTGAATATAGCCTTGTTTTCTGTTGCCTCTCATGGATGCAGTAATGACGGATCACTCAGTCTTCATTCATAGCACATGTTGTACATGGATGCAAAGCAATGTGCTTCACATAAAGACCCAAAAAAAATCTATAAATTACAAATAAAAAGCTAGAAAATAGGCTGAAGCCCACATGGTTAGTGAGTGTCCCCAGATTAGGAAGGGGCGTATACAACTGTGTTCCTCTGGTAACAGGCTGTGGTCCAGCACAGGGCTGTAGTTTGAAATAGAGTTGTCACTCCAGCCTAAATACAGCAAACTCAATATTGGTCCATTTATTTCCTTTATTTAGTTTCAGTCAGTCGTTCAGCCACAGTCTCAGAAGACAAACAGAAAACGTGTGGTTCATTGAAGTAGGGTTTGTATTTAGAAGGACGCCACTGATGAAAACTCATATTTATATGGTGTGTGTATTTTTTTAAATTGTCTTTTTGGCACACTGTCAAATGTATTTAAACAAAAAGAATACTGTATTTTCTGAATGAAATGCTGCAAATAAGAATATGCAAGCTACTTCCTGTGAGAGTTAAGGTTGACTTTGGTGGTTTGGACTCCAGCCAGCAGAGAAGGAATAGTTTTCAAAAAGGAATCATCAGGATCAGACTTATTACCTACGAGCCTCCTCTAGGGAGGGCTTAACCCAAAGCGATACTTCATATCTTGATATAAAAATAGGTAATCTCTTCACCAAAAATGTGTGCCAGTTTAACACTGTCTCTGGAGTCTGCAGATGGAGGACAATTTCAAATCACTGCGGGCCTCGCACACTTCGACCTGTTTTCTTGACCGATTTGACACATGACACATGACACACAGCCCTGAATGAACTGCAGATACAGACTCCTTTTGATATGACACATCATAGGGTGACAAAGCTAGCCATACTGGAAAGGTTGACATTGTTGTTCTAGATTTTAAGGTGACGAGAATACCTCCATAACCTTAAGGTTACAATCATTTTAAAAAGGCTTACAAATAGGGCTGTTACGATTAGTCGACGTCATCGACGTCATCGACTACGTCAATACGTCGGTTTGCGTAATATGCGTCGGTTAGTCGTAAATAAACAAAATGGCGTTTTTTTGTTTACCTTTATTTTACCAGGCGAGACAATTAAGTGTATGAGTGAAAAATGGATAGCTACTAGCTAATGTTACACAAGCAATGTAGCTCACCACAGTTTGTATGTCTTGTCTTCTGGTGTTAGTAACGTTAGCTATGTAGCTGGCTAGCTACGGTAGCCTATTGTCATTGTGGTGCGAGCACCTACTGTACGTTATCTAGCTCGTAGCTCGCATGCTACGTTAGCATCAATTTAGCTAATCATAACATAGCAGCGAGAGTAACGTTAGCTATAGCAGTGAGGTGGAGACAAATACGTTTTTTTTTTTATTTTTTTTTGTTTCCGAACAGTACAAAAATTATCGTTAGACTTATCGATAAATTAGTCGTTAGACTAATCGACTAACCGATAAAATAATCGCTAGATTAATCGTTTGAAAAATAGTCGTTTGGGACAGCACTACTTACAAACAGCGCTGTTTTCTGCCAGATGGCCTATTATAGCCCTTAAACACCAAGAAAACAACACCATGGTGCTCTCATACTGGCTTGCTGTCTCTCAGTGGGAGATATTCTTTATGTTTCTACTACCACGCTATGCCTAAAAAACACAATTTGGCACAGCCAAGTGTCCTAGTTTGTTTTTGAGCTTAAACTATTATTCTGGGCATTATTTTAACGTTCACAGGCCAAATCTCTTAAAATTGATGTGTGATAAATGAATATGATGTCGATTAAAGGGTTGCGCTACACTGGGCTACACAGTTAAGAACATTTATTTGCTTGGTTGAAATGGAAAATATTGCATTTGGACACACATATAGAGCCATGTCATTCCATTTGCACTTATTATGTTTTGAACAAACAACAACCCCCCCCCCCTCCCCCCCATGTTGAAGACACCTGTCTATTCAAGAGCTGACGTTAGCAAGGCCGGTTTTGGGGGCTTTTCTGGCTTGTCACTGGCACAACCCGTGCATAAAGTAACAAGAAGTCAACGATTTAGATGAAAATGATCTTAGCGTCTCTGGAATGGACGTTGGAATATTCTATATTGGCTTAGCCAGTACAGTAAACAGGTTGTATCTATCCTTGTTCGTCCGCGGGGAGATGTTGTTCCATCTGTGGTTGTTTACTGTGCAAAGCCATAAACGTCTTCCGTCTGTAACTCCATTCAGGTCTCAAAATGGACATCCTTATTTCGAGCCTGAAAGTAGTGAAAATATTGATGGATTCAGGCATTATGGTTTCATGTTCTGCAGCCCTGTGGGGGCCTGGTATGTGCAGCTCTGAAAGGGGCTGTACGCTCTCGCTGCAGAGACAAAACACACATGTCTTAGTTCCCCAATGATTAGACATTCACGTTCATTCTTGCTTGGTCTTAAAAATGAATTGAAATCCATATTATGCCAACCCATAACACACTAATGACATAATACATAATACATAATAATACATGATACATAACTAGATATAATGGGACAGTGAAGCATTTTTTTTCTTCTTCTTTTGCCTCTATATCACAACCAGTTAGGATTTGAAATCAAACAATTACTATGAGGTTATGCATTAATTGTACAGAAATTACAACACTTTTGTCCCTATATTTTGGGGCACCAGAAGTAATGGGATAGATTCATATAATGTCCAGATTAAGCACTCATGTTTAGTATTCGGTTGACCATCATTGTTATTGTATATAATCAATATTGTATGCAATACCTGCCTGAAGTCTGCAAACCATTGACCCCACCAGATGCTGGGTATCTTCTCTGGTGATGCTCTGCCAGGCTGTACGACAGCCCTCTTTAGTTGTTGCTTGTTTTAGGTATTAATGACAAAAATCTTATCAGGAAATTAAATGCATGTTTGATTTAATTTAAATCTGAAGATTTGATTAGGCCGGACAAGACTTTTGGCTATGAACTCCCTAGTTGCTATAGCAGTATGTTTTGGGTCATTGTTATAGTGTATGATGAAGTGCCATCCAATAGATTTTCGAATTTGCTTGTACTCGAACAGACAAGCTGTTTCTGTACGCTATGGCTGCATTTACACCACAGCAGTGGTGTAGTCTAGTTTTTTCTAGTGGGTATACTGTGATTTTTCCCTCCCAGCCTCATATCGTTCATTTCGGAACGCCATAAAAATAAATCTGCGCTCCCTGTCTATATATCTAACATTACATGTTATAAGAATGATCTGTACATGATAGTGCTGCATTTGGACATATTTCATGTCGCATTTCCCCCCGTTGATGGTATATGATGCTATAGTCAGTCCCAATGGTCCAAAAGTCAAGTGCTTCGTAACACAGACGGGGTGAATTCTATGAATGAAAGTGTGACATTTCTGTCACAAAACGCTGTTACGTATCCTCGCACATTTTAAAGTGGGTATACGGAAATCCTTGGCCTTTCCTAGTGGGTATACGGCGTAGTCCTGCGTATCACGTAGACTACACCACTGCACCACAGGTCGTAATGCCTAGTTCAGATTTAGTGCCTATATCCGATTTTTTGGAACGCCTGCTGCTACTACTACTTTTAAAAATGACCCATATCTGATACCTGTGCTTACACTCGTAACACTTGAATCGACCCGCATGTGTACATTGAAAACTAAAGTAAACTGACAGCCGGCACTTGCAATGGATGCAAACGAGACCGAAATGATAATACTTTTTATATATTATAATATAAAGCCATTGCTTTCCGAAGTATGTTTAGAGGTCCGCAAAATATTGCGCACATTTTAAGTCGGAGAAGAAAGAGGACTTCACTGTTGAAGTGAGTGAAACTAACGTCAAACTTCATCAAAATGCGAAGACCGTCGTGTTTTCAATTACGTGCAAATCGGAATTGAGCGTTATATGCGACCTGCCTGGTTAGATCGCAGTCGAAAATGACACATATCCGATTCGTATCTGTCCCGTATGAGAAGGCCTGAATCGGATCTGAGAATATCAGATTCAAGGTGCTTTTTTTTACTGCTTACACATGTAACATATCCCCTCTGTGCCACATATGAGCAACAATGCAGAATTGTGTCACTTCTACCTGGCGGTGTAAACGCAGCCTATGCTCTGCTGCTACTGTCAGCAGTAACATCACCAATTAAGACAAGTTAGCCAGTTCTAGTGGCAGCTATAATGTGCATGCCCGAACCATAACACCCTACTCCATCATTTATCACACATTCGGTGGTATGCTGTAAATCTTGGGCAGGTCATATTTTCTTGAAACTTTCCTCTTGCAATCACCTCTGATACATGAACATATTCGTCTTATCTGTCCACAAGAACATCCCAGACCTATACAGGCTTTTTAGTCAACTATAACCTGACCATTCTGTTTAATACTTACTGGTTTGTACCTTCCCGTGAAGCCTCTGTGGTTCAGCTGGTGACTGTAGTTCTGCGTTCAGATGATGTCTGACACATTCACACCGACCTCCTGCAGAGTGTTCCTGGTCGTTAGGACGGTTGTTTGGGGGGGTTTCTTAATGATTGTCTTCGGTGATGATGGTCTTCGGTCATCCTTTCGTAGAAGTCTTCCTTTCCCTACCAGTCTGTTTACGGTTGCTGAGCTCACCAGTGCTTTCTTTCCTTTTTAATGATGCTTTTGGCTTGCTCACCAGTGTTTTATTTTTATTTTATATATATATATTTTTTTTATGATGTTCCAAACTATTGATTTTGGCAAGCTTATGGCTTTGGCTATGAAAGTCGTTGTGAAACACCTCACCTTTTTTTGACACCTCTGCCAAAGATGACACCTGTCAAAATCAATAGAAATGTATTTATTGCTGATGGTAGTTGATCCCAGGGTACACAGTGATGGTAGTTGATCCCAGGGTACACAGTGGAGCCAGCCAAAGGGACCTGCTGGAAGAGAATACGCTTCCTTGAATGGAAAACCACACCTGGGCTATTATGCCTCTCTCGAGCGCCAGTGACTGAAAGCTGAGAAAATGTTGTGAGGTGTAAGAGGGAAAAGTTTTTGCTATAAAATGTCTCTTTTCCCCATTTCTGACAGTGTCATGTCTGATTAGTGGCTAATGGGTACTGCCCACAGAGTGGCTAAAATCACAAGAGTACCAGCTGGGATTATAAACAAAGAGGGAAACTGATACTGTTTAGACAAGAAAAGAACCACAAGGTCTTTTATAACCCTTTGATTCATGGGCAGTTAAGACAGGAATAAAAATATGTAACCAACTTACGTTTACACAAATCATGGTGACTTACAGTTGGCACGGTGCCCTCACTTTGACTTGGTTTTAAATAGGGATGCTCCGATCTGGATTTTTGGGGCCGATACCGATCACCGATTTGTTTCCTCAAGATCAACCGATACCGATACCGATACCGATTTTTAAAAAAATACATAACTGACTGGATAGCCTAAATATTTTTTGCTTTTTAGACAAAAGTTTTGATCCATTAGGCACCAAGCAAACGCAGACCCATTTTTATGGCATAGTAAAGGTCTGGCCTATCACCCAGTTAGGGCCTGAAGCCCAAGTCAGTCGATATGGCTGTATAAAAGACATCATAAACGTGGCCTTCATGGTTTACATACTGTTACGTCCTCCTATGTTTTCTGTTCAGTTATCTGTCTTCCCCAGGAAAAAAAAAAAAAAAAAAAAAAAAGATCGGTTTTTGCGATCGGCCATTTTTGCCGATCACCGATCGAGTCATTTGGAGTGAAATCGGCCGATTTAAATCGGTGGCCGATAAATCGGAGCATCCCTAGTTTTAAACGTACCGAGGAGGAAAAAAGGTTCTGCCTTTTAGGATGCTTGTGTGCCACTGACATGTTTGATGGGATTTTGATAATGGATGTCATCCATACACACACCACTACACCACTACCACCTACTGTCCTGTACCACTACCACCTACTGTCCTGTACCACTACCACCTACTGTCCTGTACCACTACCACCTACTGTCCTGTACCACTACCACCTACTGTCCTGTACCACTACCACCTACTGTCCTGTACCACTACCACCTACTGTCCTACACCACTACCACCTACTGTCCTGTACCACTACCACCTACTGTCCTGTACCACTACCACCTACTGTCCTGTACCACTACCACCTACTGTCCTGTACCACTACCACCTACTGTCCTGTACCACTACCACCTACTGTCCTGTACCACTACCACCTACTGTCCTGTACCACTACCACCTACTGTCCTGTACCACTACCACCTACTGTCCTGTACCACTACCACCTACTGTCCTGTACCACTACCACCTACTGTCCTGTACCACTACCACCTACTGCTGTTGGCTGGGTGCTGCTGTTCATCCATGCACACACCACTACACCACTACCACCTACTGCTGTTGGCTGGGTGCTGCTGTTCATCCATGCACACACCACTACCACCTACTGCTGTTGGCTGGGTGCTGCTGTTCATCCATGCACACACCACTACCACCTACTGCTGTTGGCTGGGTGCTGCTGTTCATCCATGCACACACCACTACCACCTACTGCTGTTGGCTGGGTGCTGCTGTTCCGGTACAGTATGGGTGTGTGGGGTGTGTGGAGCAGCTGTGTTTGTCAAGAAACTCATATCTGGATACCAGCCAATGAATGTATTTCAGGACGGTGTCAACTTGCATCAAATGCTCATTTTGATGAAGCGAATCCAATTTGCTCTCAGAGCAATGCTGCTCTCTGCTACGGTATATGAGGTGTTGTCATCTCAGTTGTCTATGTTTATGAGATTATGATTACCCTCTCACCAACTCCATGTGTTTGCCCTTCCATGCAGGTATATGCAGATGACGTGCTCACTAAAGAAGAACAGATCGGCCTGTTGTTTAAAGCCAAACGGAAATGTGAGGGAGCCATCAGGAACAAGCACAAGATTGGTGGTGAGTATTTGTGATGGGATAAAAACAATTATAAAAATGGAACCATTTACAGGGTTTCAGGGGCGGCTGTGGCGCAGGAGGTAGAGCCGGCGTCTAATGATCGCAAGGTCGGCAGATCGGCGGTTCGAACGCCGCCTGGCCACATGTCGAGGTGTCCTTGGGCAAGATACTGAACCCCAAATTGCTCCCAATGAGCGGGCTGGTGCCTTGCATGGTAGCTTGCCGCCGTTGGTGTGTAAATGGGTGAATGAGAGGCCATTTGGAATAAGTCAGTCCATTTATATTAACGTTAATTTATGAGACATTTATAAACCATTAATAAATAATAAACTCACTCTAAATAAATAATTATTCCAACAGTTATTAATGTTTTTAAATGCTTTATAAACTGTTCACATAAATATTTGCAAATTATTTACAGATTATTTGTTAAACCTAATTTGTAGCCCTTTGGTGCAAATTGTTTGATCATCAACCCACAAAGCCACAGAAGAAATTACAATTATTTGTTATTCTTTCAACAATTTCAGTGAAATGCAGATATGTAATTAGCTACCATACAGTATAAAAAATCATCCTCAAGACATGAAACTAGAATACTACTCTAGCTAACTAAAACAAACAACCACAAATAAAAAAATAAATAAAAATAAGCTCACCCTCACTCTCCACTTTTAAATTCCACCTCCAAAACCTACCTGTTCTCCCATGCATAGAACCTTCCCTACCCAAAACCTACCTGTTCTCCCATGCATAGAACCTTCCCTACCCAAAACCTACCTGTCCTCCCATGCATAGAACCTACCTGTCCTCCCATGCATAGAACCTTCCTGTTCTCCCATGCATAGAACCTTCGCTACCCTTAACCCTCTCCCCTAACCTTGCCCATCCCTTGGACATTGCTGTGTTAATGGTTCCCTGTGCCTGTTCGTTAACTCTGTGTTCTATGTTATCTGTTGCTTATTATTTCAGTGTACCCATATTGTCAGCGTCTTTGAGCCCCGGAAAAGCGCTATATAAATATAATGAATTATTATTATTATTATTATTATTATTATTATTAAGCTACTGTACCTAGGACAGTAGGCTTTCCAAGGCAAACTAGCTGCAGTCCTCAGCTGTTCAATCACACTTTTGTGTGCTTGATGTCTGTCTCTCTATAATTAAACCACATCTTTAAAAAAAGTTTGCATGAATGTTCCCTGGAAGCTGTATTTGCTAGCTAGCCAACACATGTTTTGTCATGAAAAGCCTGTGAAAATCTCCAGACAGTAAAGCACAGCTAGGACATATAGCAGCAGGCAGCTTGCAGATGCAATTATTGTCCCAAATACAAGTCTGAAGGTTCACAGCCAATTCTCATTGATGTCACTCTCATTTGTAGCTGTTTACCATCTAGCCACAACTCTGTTTAACGTCTAAGCTCTGTAAAGCCAGCAGATTGTTGCAACATCTGGTAATCCAACTGTCCAGTATTTGTATATACACTTCAATAGGAACACATGTACACCTTCTCATTCATTCAGGTGGTGTAATGGTGTGGAGAACGTTTTCTTAGCACACTTTGGGCCTGTTAATACCAATCAATCGCTTGAATGCCACAGCCTATTTGAGTGTTGTTGCTGACCATGTGCCCATCCCTTAATGGTCACAATGTACCCATCTGCTAATGGCTACTGCCAAGCATAATAATGCACCATGTCACAAAGCAAAAGTCGTCTCAAACTGGTTTCATGAACATGACGAGTACATAGTTCAGTGTTCTTCACTGGATATGAATCCAATAGAACACCTTTGGGATGTGGTAGAACAGCTTGAAAGTGCACCTGAGCAGGAATTGTGTGATGCAATCAGGTCATCATGGACCAGAATCTCAACGCAATGTTTCCAACATCTTATGGAATCAATGAAATGTAGACCAGACATTGGTATTAATTGAATACAACTACACAGATAAATGATTTGTTTACTTGCATTCAGAGGTGGGAAACCATTTTTCAGAGAGTGGAAGTACTTCCCCACCAACATGCACTAACCCAGCTGATTCTAATTAGCACAGGTAGGAGAACCCATTAGTGGTATAATTAAGCAATATCACACGAGAGGGAGTGTGTTATACTGAATATCAGCACGGCTGTGATTCGGTCGTAGGTACGAGGCCGCCAGGCCTCGTATCACCGAGTGTGATATTGCTTTTATACAACAGTTCTACAGCACAATTTATTAGTTAACAGTAATAAGTGACAACAGATTATGATTTGTTTGTTTATTTAATCATTTATTTTGGCTCCGTCAAGAAAAAATAGTTCCTCAACGGGACTGTTCAACTAGCGAAGTTTCCCACAGAAGTGGGGGAAAAAACGTCAGATATCAGATATATAAACGGGTTATTTTGATAAACCGGATACATTTTGTGAATATATATGGTTACTTTCTCGCCTGAAAACATATTAAAACTTCATAAAATGATATATTAACACTTGTAGAGCCAAATTACAGCTTTTGGCCAATGGCGGCCAAAATTGAGGATTTAAAAACGGAGAGTTTTGCTTTGCGCGCTGATTGGCTAATGTCTTCTTAGTAACAATGTAGTCTAATTAACGGTAATTTAACACCTGTGCGGCGGAGTGCTACATATAGTTAAAAGTCCCAGTGCTGTTATACTATATATCGTAACTCATGGAATGCCTCTTGTCCAATCAAATTACTTGGTCGGAACTAACTGTTGTATAAGCTGGTTTAGTGTTTTTTTTTCTTACAGTGTTCAATACTTTTCCTGTGTCATTCTACATTGTACATAGCTTTTTTTATGGATTGGAATGTTACATTTTCTCTGTAGTTGTATTGAGTTAATACCAATGTCTGATATATTTCATGTGAATAGCTGCAATGGAAATATGTTGAATTCAAAAATGGTTGATGTCTTGAATACATATTTCCCCCACTGTGCTCACAGGAGCCATGTGCCTGACACCTACAATACTTTATTGTCACTTTGCACACAATGGACCGTAGTATGAAACCGAGATTGAAGAATGTCGTTTATTTTTCCTGTGGCTTTTTTTTGTTTGGATTGTCACGGCTTCTTTTTTTTTTCCAGTACATATTTGTTTACTTGTGGGTGTGTGAAAAGCATCATTTTTGGGCTGACCCCAGCATCCCTCTTTCTGTGGTGAGTTTTTTTTTATTGTTCTGAAGCATTTTTGGATTTTGGTATCCAGCCAGTCAGATTATTTTCTCCTTAACCCTGGTTCATTGTGGTCCCTTTGTATTCTGGGTTCTTAAGACGTTCTAAACAAAACCCCTTTCTATAAATGAAACCCACCATTACAAATGTTTATTTTCCCAAACTAAGAACACAAAGGGCATTGTTTATGCACCCAGCGTTATTATATTATCTCACTATGTCTCCCCAAGTGTGAATATATTCTACTATGTCCACGGCTCTGTTTTCACTCAACATGCAACTCAAAGTCATCCTGCGTACGCTGATGACTGTCATTAAAACACTGTTAGAGATGGTTTTGGTGTTTATAGGAAAATGGGAAAAAAGCGCTCATGCAGTTCCTCAGTGTATTGATCAGAAGGATCCTAGCCCCTGACGCTGAGCAGAGCACTGAGGGCTTTAAGATCAGAATCCTGATCACCATCACCTCTAATGAAGCCTGACATCACTTTCGTGTCGTGTGAATCAGGCCTTTCAAGCTTTTCCAGTAACGTCGCTAAAGCAAAATCCAGGCTTATTTAGTTAAATATTGCGACACTTATCAAAAACTGGTCTTATTATTATTATTATTATTTAAATTTTTATTATTATTACAATTATTATAGGGTTATTTAAATAACCCTGGATTTTCCTTTAGCGACGTTGATGGAATACCCCCATGGTATGTTGGAGTAGACTTTCAGGGGACAGCCACTCCCTCACCCCGCTCTACATTTTCCTTCCAATATTGTATAAGGTCAAAATGTTACATCCAGTCAGATTCCATTTCACATGTCATTTGGATCCACTGTAACCAACGGCAACACAAATCTCATGTCATTTTTCAACCATTTTTCTTGATGGTTTCCCTTTGCTAACATGTGCAGATACAGTAGTGGCACATCCCTTGTTTTAAGACACATTGGGTGACATGGTTACACTGTACTGGACATGAGGCTGGTGTTGGATGGTTCCTATTTGACATGGTTGTGGGGTGTGCTTCCTTTCTCTAATATGATTCTGTGGCTGGATGTGGCGTGTATTGGATGTGGCTTGTATTGGATGTGGCTTGTATTGGATGTGGTGGTTGTATGTAGGCTAGTTCTTATCTGATGCTGTTGCTGGATCCTTGTAAACACCTACATGCACATGTTGTTATCCCGACATAATGATCCCATCACAGATACAAACATGCTATGTTTCCTCATTCTCCTTGGCTTACAGTACACTACTATGTCCGCATTCCTTCCCCAGCGCTTTATTTGATAGGCTGTATGTGCTTTCAGTGGCTGCATCCACACAGAACAGACATCTTTTTTTTTTGGGGGGGGGGGGGGGGGCAGTCAGTAAATAAGCGATTGGATAAAGACAGTGGAGAAAGATAGCAAAGTAAGGAGGAAAGGGTACGTCAGAAGGGCGTGAGCCGGATTCCAACCCATGCCGACGTGGGCATGCATGTATGTGACCACTAGACCCCACCCCAGGCATGTATGTGACCACTAGACCCCACCCCAGGCCACGGAGCAAAAATTTGAAAAAAAAGTTTGCCCCCTGCAGGTCGCCAGGCAGATCTGATGACATCCTGATCCACATGTGTGTGTACTGACTGACCCCTGTCAGAAATGTCCAAACACGCTGGAATGTGCCCCACACTGTTTCAGTAGACTGGGCCTACGGTGCTGTCTGGTGTCTGGATGTGGATTCTGTATGGTACTATAGCTGTCCCTGGGGGCCCTGGGCAGGGTGAGGGGTGAGGGGCGGGGAGGGCGGGGAGGCGGTAGTGCGTCAGAGGTGCTTACAGTACCTTATGACGCAGGTGGACTGGATCAGTCTTGGCCTTTATCTGGTGGCTGTTTTCCGACCCCTTTTGGAAGGTTGCACACGTCTTTCCAATAATAGCTTAAAAGGAAATTAAGAGGAAGAGGCTCTGATGTGCTTTTTACATGCTTTGAGACCTCATTTGGTATGCTTGATTTCAGATAAGTTGCTTTTATAGCACTTTGTTTACAAGCTTTTTTGAATTTGAACCTCACTTCAACGGTTTGCGATAATTGTTAAATGTACTGTATTCGATCTGGTGGTTGAGAGTTCCACATAATGATGAACGGTACAGTAGTGGTACTAGGCCTAAGCCTTATAATGACCTGCAGAAATGATCGTGGAAACTGTCTCTGCTACTGGCCATTAAAATGTATGAATAGTTTTTATTTTTGCGTAATTTGCAAGGCTTTGGCCAAGACAAGACCTCACTCCATTTGGACCTCTGCTCATTTCGGTCTGCTATTGTGGAAAAACCTTGAAACCTGTGTGTGTGTGTGCTGAGTCAACCTCAAAGAATAGCAACTGAATGCATTTTTGAGGACTTTGGCTTTTGGTCCAGATTTGTCTTTGCCCTATGTCTTGTGTGACCACCCTTGGTGTTTTCCCTGCCACGGTAAACCCATGGTTATCCGAGCTATTATTAGAACCGTGGAAGCGAGGACTGTTTCAAATTGTTTGCACTGTGCGGCTATGTAAAATTAGCAAATAGTAATGAATTGATCTTGCTATTCTAGCTATTTTGGAAGTGGTGTGGCGCCAGCCTCAGTCAAGGCCAGACTCTTGCTTGTGTTGCAGTGTTTCACTGTGAAGTCCCCATCTATTTGTTATTATTTCTCATTTGTGCCTCAAATACGCAGGAGTCTCCATTACTTCCCTGAGACAAGGTTTTCATTGAGGGAGACACTGAGGTTTGCCTGGGTAGGACAGTGGAGGGATGTGGGTTCAAGGGCCCAGACCTTGCAGTGTGTGAAAATAGCTCAGCATTCAAACCTGTGGTCTGGGTGTAGAATAACATCAGCAATCATCATAAAAGCTTGCATATATCAAAACTTGGGGGCGATATATGTTTTGACATCTGCAGGGCCTGAATCAAAATGAGTGGAGGGAAAAGAAAACCTTAATAAACCTTAATAAAAACCTCAATGACATCATCGATACCAGAGTCCCCCCATAGTCACATTTATATTTAAATCATGGTCATGGATTTTACAGGAAATTATATGTGTGTGTTTGGTGTTTCATTTGAGCCTGTTAGTAGGTGGTCCTAAGGTAGTAAAACGTGGTAAAAAGTTGATCATTTTTCTCATGGCAAAGCAGCACCTTTTTTCAAACCGGTTTCACTCTCTCTCACACTCGCAGGACATGTGGTCCTCATGATTTTGAGAACGTGAAGCTCTGTCAAGCCAGAAATCTTCCAAAAATCAATTGAACGCATACGGTGCAGTCTACTCTTTAATTATGTGCAAAGTGACAGACCGGTTTGAAGGCACATAAAAAGGCATCTCGTCATAGCCTCTGATGTTTCTCTGTGATTTTGATTACAGGAACGAGAAAATAGATCTACAGCAAAGAGAACACAGTTTTAGTTTTTATCCTTAACTAGTTATTAGTGGTGAGAGTGGGGCAGATGTTTTCAATAATAGAATATAAAAGCCAAGCCAAAATCCAGCGTTTGCCAGGAATCTGTGGGGAAAGGGACTACAATTCCACTATCGGAGGGCTGGGGCCTCTACAGACATTGGTTTAGTGAACAATTAAGAAACATTTTGTCCTAAAGTGCTGCTTATATAGTTTCAGGGATCATGCAGTTGTGGATACAGGAAGGGGAGTTCATGCAGTCATCTCTAGGCCTCGACGAAGCAAGGCTCTTTGACAAAGCAACTTTAATTCATTGAGAATTGTTGACACATACAGTACATCTGTACAAAGAATAATTGATTAAAACTAGAAAACAAGAGATGGAGTTTAGAGACATTTTTTTTTTCCCCAACTGAATCTCTCTTGCGGTGTAACATAGTATCTTTGTTTCCATTTGGAGAGCCAGCACACTGTGCCGTTGTTGGTGTTGTTTTCTTGATTTTGCGGAATCTGGGACATAAGATCCATAACTGAAACCTATAGAGCAGAACAAGATGTGCTATGTTGAAGCATGCGAGTGCTGTGGTAACACCATGCAGGTTCAGATACCCATGTACCGCTACCATGTGTCAGGAACAGGCTTTCCCATGTTCCCATGTATACAGACTACCTTTTTTTAAATTTGCCTATGCCTTATTGTCTTGTGCTGCAATGTCAGAAACCAAAGCCAAATAATGTTGCTCTCTTACATGTGTGTAATGTGACGTAACAATAACACTTATTTCAAGGTGACTGCAATAGGGTTGGATGCTAAATGTAAGCACATTTTATTACATATTGAGAAAATAATTCTTAAATATTTTCTTTGGATCCAAACAAATGTACTTTTAGTGTAACTGTACTGGTTTAAAGATATATTTCCTAAACATACTGTATATCCATATTTCAAGATGATGGCACTAGCATTTGCTAAATTTAAGCACATTGTCCTATATATTGAGAAAATAATTCTTAAAGATTTTTTTTTGTATTCAGACAAATCTACTTGTTTTTAGACTGGTCGCACTCGTTTAAAGATATCTGTAGGCTCTTTTAGACTAGATATCTTTACTTGTTTTATTTGATGTGAAATTGTCCTGTTCTGTTGGCAGATCATTTTGCTTATTTTAAGTAATATTTCCCCCATTTGATTGCTTTTTCTTCTTCTTTTTGAGAGCTTTTTTGCAGTGTCGGCCCAAAGACACTTTACAAGTGACTGCATCAATATGTGACACGGTCTGGTGAAAAGGACCGAATGTCGGCAATTCTCAATTCATGCAAAATGACCAAAAAGTTTTCTGTTTTTCTGAAAGTGTTGAAGTGCCGACTCGATATAACAAACAACAGTTATAGGATCACTAAATACTTGAATTGGATTCACTGTATTGTCTGCTGTAGGCTTGTAAACAAAGTTACATTTAGGACGTGTTCAAAAGCAAGGATTGTGATCATCAAATGATGTGTAGTTATGTGTTTTTAGCATGTTGTGATGTTGTTTGGTTTTTAGCTGACAGTTACTAGCAGCTGCGTTGCTTGTGTTTTGATTCAGAGCTATTTGGTTTGAGGTTACCAACATTCAAATAAGCATATCTTTTTTCATATCTATTTTCAGATTTCAATGTATGACGCATCATTTCAAAGCTTACAATCTGCACTGAAAAAACCCCTGAAAAATGGCCTTGCCCTACTTGAAGACCTTTTCACCAGACCCTGTCACATATGGTATGTGTGTTGCTTGCCTTCTCAAGGCCGTAAGCATGACGTGGGAATACGTTTCCTTGAGATGTACTACAGCGATACACTTTAATTTTACACTTGATTTGGAACTGTTGCTTCTGGCACAGAAAGCTATACATTTGATCCTGGCTATAATAAGGTTTGATGAGGGTTTTTCACACGTTCTCACCCCAGACACAGATTAGATTTTAGGTTCTGTTAGGTACTGCATGTTAGCCCGTTATAGAACAATACAGTACAGAATGTTTGGCATATGCATCAATCCATGAATTTTGATTATAAGTCAAGGAAAAGTCATGGGGAGCTGTTATAGGCAAGTTGAGGGGGGATGGCATCTGCTAAATGGCACAATTATTACTTAAATTAATAAAATTATTATTTCAACATATAGCGCATATTGAGTAAAATACTGTGGCCGAGGGGACACGCACACACGCAATGACATTTTTACCAAGTCACTGACACT
Organism: Nansenia antarctica; assembly: GCF_963989245.1. NCBI lineage: Eukaryota > Metazoa > Chordata > Actinopteri > Argentiniformes > Microstomatidae > Nansenia > Nansenia antarctica. The sequence continues at coordinate 4,313,795 of NC_137686.1, read as the reverse complement.
GTGGGGATGCTAAAATTGTCCCCATATGATAAAATCCACCATCCCCCCTGATTTTCTTTTACAACTTGAGTACTGGTTATAGTAGTATAGTATAGGTACCCATTTACAGGTCCCTCTCTCTTAGCTCATACCTGAACATCTCCACCACAGGCAGCAGCCTAGTGTGAAGACACACTTCCCACACTTCCTTGGCCGTCGCTCATTCCATTCCCCTGCTGCCAGCGTCTGTTCAAAGGCACCATATGCAGGACTGTGCCTCTTCTCTCTCTTCTCTCTCTTCTCTCTCTTCACTCTCTTCTCTGTCTTCTCTCTCCCAATGGGAATTGCAATGACTTCAGAAGTGTCTCTTGCACTCTCCCTCCCCTTGCTCAATGCAAACTACTTCTAACTGAAACAATGGATCTGTCAATCATTGTCCTGTTTTATCCAGCGTATCTGAGGTACATGACCTTGAAACTAGCAACGAGGAGAACGTCCAGGACCGAGCCAAAAATGGAGCATAAACAACTAGCTTAAACTAACTAGCTCCCATCAACACAAACTCCCTGAATTCCAACACTTAGAAATAATGAAACACTTCTGAAACAGAAACGCTATAGCACTCCCAAACTTAAAAGTTGCAGCACAACTCAGACCAGTGATCAAGTGGTGTGACAAAGACTATAGCACAACGTAGAAAGATATTGAGATGAACGGACATCCCAATCCAATCCCTAATTGGTCTTACTAAACTAGTGAAGGTATTACAAGATTCAATAGATCCAGTAAGTTCACACACACTGAATACTTGGTTTGATCTAATTAAACAGTACACATTGGAAAGTGAAGTGAGACTGTTGAGCTGGTTTGCTTATGATGATAGATTTAAACCAAGTTTGTGTGCCCAAAACATTACAAATTGGGTGAGAAAGGGGACCACAGCAGTGGTCAATAATGGAAATATTATTTGTTCAGGATTTGAAAGAGAAATATGGATTAGAAAATTAGGACTTTTTTATATATATTTACAGTTCATGGATTATTTTACAAAGGAAATACAAAACTCAAAAACCTTGGAGTGCTGATGTAATGATGCAGACATACAGTGGGAAAAGTTTCAAGCCAATCGTTGATATTCCAAAATCTAAGTGACTGTAAAGCTTCCTCCACTATGTCCAGTAGGGATAGATGGGAGAGGTAAAGCTTCCTTCACTATTATGTCCAGTAGGGATAGATGGGAGAGGTAAAGCTTCCTCCACTATGTCCAGTAGGGATAGATGGGAGAGGTAAAGCTTCCTCCACTATTATGTCCAGTAGGGATAGATGGGAGAGGTAAAGCTTCCTCCACTATGTCCAGTAGGGATAGATGGGAGAGGTAAAGCTTCCTCCACTATGTCCAGTAGGGATAGATGGGAGAGGTAAAGCTTCCTTCACTATTATGTCCAGTAGGGATAGATGGGAGAGGTAAAGCTTCCTTCACTATTATGTCCAGTAGGGATAGATGGGAGAGGTAAAGCTTCCTCCACTATGTCCAGTAGGGATAGATGGGAGAGGGAGCTGAACATTGAAAGAGAGAAGAAAGAGAAGAATGGCTCAACATGTGCGAATCACAACACACCACTATAAATTCAAGAACCTGGAAGGAGTTTGGATGGAAAAATCGAACCCGCTACTATAAATAAAGAGTAAACAAACTAGTTCACAACAACCGTGTTGGCGGATATGTGGGAATATAGAGGCAAACCACACACACATTTTTGGGAAATGTCATAAATTACACTCATGGGAAAATGTACATATTACAACTAAAGACATTCTGGAATGTACAATACCTAAGGAATGCATGGCTATGTACCTCAGAAATATAAATGTGTCATATATAAATTGTGTCATTAATGAGGATAAGTATTTAACCAAGATATTGTTGATTGCAAGCAAAAAGGCGATAACAAGAATTGTGATCTACCATCGAACAGTGGTTAGGAATTATAAGAGAGATTTATACTATGGAAAAAATGACATATCAGCTTAGAGTGAGAGAAAATGTTTTTGTTAATGAATGGAAGAAATTGATGTATGACACAGTGGAAAATGATTGTGGACTAGATATATACATTTCAAGATACTGGTTCTTTACACGCCCTTTTTCAATAATGGACTCTTGTAATTCTGTATACTGTTGTTTTATACTTTGGATTATTTGTACAAACAAAAACTCCATATAAGTTATATATATATATATATATACGTATATAATATAACTACATATAATAAATATTAAAGTAAAAAAAAAAAAACTACAAACCTGTGTGTTTGAAATGCAGTCGTTATTGGAAACATATACATGGAAATGAGCTAGCTAGGGTGAACGGGGAAGACTCTGAATGCTCAGCTGATTCCAGTGAGAGAATAATTTTCCTAAGACCCAAAGAAGCTCGTTCACTGGTTGGGTACTGAAATTAGCTCCCCCCATTCCTGAAAGCTTTTAATACAGTAGTTCTTTCATTTACCATTTTACTCAAATAAAATCAATGGGGAAAAAGCATTGTTTTTGTTGAGTCATTCTTTGTTGTTATTGTACAGCCGTCATCCATATTTACATATGACGTCACATCCATAAATGTACCAAAGTGCTTCACAGTAAAGTTACATATAATGTCATTGGAATATCATTCATAGCATGTCAATAATAATAACATTTCGGATGTTGCTGTTGTATTCTGTGATCCTCACAATCCTCACTTTCCACACAATCTATTTTGCTCCGTCTGTATGGATGTAGACCAAAGTTTGTTGAAGGCATGCCGTGCTGGTTAGTTGAGACTTTATTTTAGTTTGATTTATGGACATCAGCAACGTAATAATCTTCTAATTCAAAATCTTCTTTACTCAGTAGACATCCCAACCCTGGGTGACTGGAGTTGTGCATTACGTCAGAAGTCACAAGTGAAATTGAATTTGCATACTATTTATGGTCATGACATTAGGTTAAAGTTGCTCTGGTGGTGCTCTGGAAAACAAGCCTCCAGCCATGTCATGTTGGAGGGAGGCAGTGAGCACTAGTCTCTAAGTCTCTAAGTCTCTAAGTCTCTAGTCTTAAATGTCACCCCCTGCTGTTGTGTTTGCAGATGGTTACTGCTCGCCAGAGTGGGATGGCATCGTTTGCTGGCCCGAGGGGTCTCCAGGGAAGCTGGTGTCCACTTCCTGTCCTGAGTACATCTTTGACTTCAACCATAAAGGTAAGACTGGGCCTGCATGCGGCTCAACACTTCTGGTCCTTGAGGCTCATTCACAATGATGGTATAGATGAGTACATGAGGGCCGCATGCTGCAGCAGCAGGAGGAGGAGGAGGAGGAGGAGGAGGAGGAGGAGGAGAACTTAATCTGTGTGTGACAAACCAACAAAATGTTGGTGTTGTTGCCTTTAGTGCTACACTATGCTTGTACACTAAGAATGTGTAGTGAATATGTCTACTGAATGTGTAGTGAATGTGTACTAAATGTGTACTGAATGTGTACTAAATGTGTAGTGAATGTGTAGTGAATGTGTAGTGAATGTGTACTAAATGTGTACTAAATGTGTAGTGAATGTGTAGTGAATGCGTACTGAATGTGTACTAAATGTGTAGTGAATGTGTAGTGAATGTGTAGTGAATGTGTAGTGAATGGTAGACTTATATGATGTGTGTGTAGTGAATGGTAGACGTATATGAGTGTGTGTGTGTGTGTGTGTAGTGAATGGTAGACGTATATGAGTGTGTGTGTGTAGTGAATGGTAGACTTATATGATGTGTGTGTGTAGTGAATGGTAGACTTATATGATGTGTGTGTGTGTAGTGAATGGTAGACTTATATGATGTGTGTGTGTAGTGAATGGTAGACTTATATGATGTGTGTGTGTAGTGAATGGTAGTCTTATATGAGTGTGTGTGTAGTGAATGTCTAGTGAATGGCAGACTTATATGATTGTGTGTGTGTCGTCAACAGGACTAGCGTACCGTCGCTGTGACAACAATGGGACCTGGGAGATCACCACCGCCAACAACAAGACTTGGGCCAATTACAGTGAATGTGCTAAATTCCTCTCACACTACAACCAGAACCATGAGAAGGTGAGCGTTAACGCCCCCCCCCCCCCCCCCCAGCAGTACTGTACAGTAGCTTCGTCAGCGACTCATCACAAAAGGAACACACAAAACAGTAGGGTATCGAGGTGCGTTCGTTAACAATAAATATGGGACATATTTCAATCAACAAAAGGCCCTTTCATGTTCATATCACCCTTGTTATGCTTTTATTGTTTAGTGAATGTGCATACTATAGCCTTACATGGCTGCTACTTGTTTCGGATATTTCTGATGTTCCTCCTGCTCATTTGAGGAAAAGTTACTATGACCAAAATAGGCACGAACGAAACCTGTTCTTCGTGTAGATGAGGAATGCCACCGGAAGGGTCTTGTACCCAAAGAAATGGTTAATTTCTAATGGAAGACCGTTCTTTACTGATGCAGGACAGTGTTTCCAGGGAGATGACTATCTGAACAGTGCATGGGATGAATCAGAGAACAGATGACCTCAGGCCCTCGTCTCACTTGAACTACGTCTTACTATCTGATCAATCCTGTATTGATGTGACAAACTGCCTCCACTCAAATGGATTATGATAAGTGTGACCAATTCTTGAGGGGAAGACTTATTAACAATGATGAAAATGCGTTTGAAAAACTTTTGGAAGCAGCTTAAATGTGTCCATACTGTATTTACATGTATGGCAATTCACTGTACTCTGCTGTATTTACTGTACCGTATCCCTTGAACATGACAGGTTATACTACATTGATCAGAAATCCATAACCAATAGGTGGCTATGCTCACACAACAACCGTTATTTGACAAGCTCATTGATATCAGATATCCAGTCACAGTTCAATTGCTATGGATATCACATTGTTGCGCTCTATCACTTGGTATTGATAAATACAGCACATCACCCCCACCCTCATTCACCTCCACTGGCTTCCGGTCAAGTCCCGCATCACATACAAAATCCTCCTCCTCACCTACAAATCCCTCCACGCCTGCGCCCCCCAATACCTCACTGACCTTCTCTGTCAACACACCCCTTCCCGGAACCTGCGGTCCCTAGGCATGGGCCTACTCTCCACACCCCCCCCCCCCCCCCGCACCAACCTACGGACCTTCAGGGGCAGAGCTTTCAGTGTGGCAGCTCCCACCCTCTGGAACTCTCTCCCCACAGCGATCCGCAACGCCCCTACCCAAGGACACAATGAGAGAGCCAGAGAAGCACTATGTCTGAGAAAAAAGCAGCAGTCAGACAAAGATATCGATTACATTTTCTATGAGGCACACACATAATAACTGACACACATAATAACTTGTTATAGGCGTGAATGATGCTCTATATTGTCCACATCCCAACGGTGTTCTATTGGATTCAGATCCGGTGACTTGGGAAGGCCACTGAAGAACGCTGAACTCATTGTCATGTTCGTGAAAACTGTTTTTGAGACGACTTCTGCTTCGTGACATGGTGCATTATCATGCTGGAAGTAGCCATAAGGAGATGGGTACATTGTGGCCATGAAGGGATGCACATGGTCAGCAACAATACTCAAATAGGCCGTGGCATTCAAGATAGTATTCATATTATTGGTATTAACAGGCCCAAAGTGTGCCAAGAAAATATTCCCCACACCATTACACCACCTGAATGAATAAGTAGGTGTACAGGTGTTCCTAATAAAGTGTTCAGTTAGTGTATATGAACTGTATGCTCTAAGGACAGTGTTACCCAGAGGTAAACAGGGTCAGTTTTCTCCTCAACACTGCTACTTTTTGCTGTAACTTTCCAATGATATGCTTCGGAGACCACTGACTGCACACCACAATGGTACTTCATATTATCCAACCCAATGACTCTCACATCATGCATTCTTCTGTCTTTTCTATTAAAATGTGGCTCTGTACATAAAGGATGTGGGCAGAGATTGGGCATGCCCACATTTTGAGAGCCCCCCCCCCCCCTTTTTTTTTTGGGACTTTCAAATGTTTACGTTGATAGGCTCCCAGGTTCTGGGAATCTTTGCAAGCGATGAAAAAATGCAAACGCACCAAACGAAACCCTCCTCCTCCTCCTCTCCATGGCGCAATTACTCCACATCACCGCAACAACTTAAGAGACCCTAGGTTTGGCGCTGGGTCCCGAATGCTAAATGATAACAGCAGTCTCTCAGTGTCTGGTTACACATCACCCTCAGAGTGGCCCCTCCAGTTAGTAGCGTGTGTGCCGTTGTTGATCCAGAGACCATGGTTAACGTTAGCCGCGATGCCCCCCCCCCCTCCATTATGTCCTCTGGCTGCCTTGCTAGAAGCCCCAGCGCGGCCCCACCCTGCTTTTGTCAGCTTCATCACTCAGGCCAAACGGTTGTTTTTTTAGTTTTTTTTAATTAGAAATCTCTGGTTACCAGCGGGGACACCTTGGTCGCCTGGTCGCAGCTCGTTGTCAAAAGCAATGAGCTTTTTTGGAACAAATCAAAGCGGAGGTGCATGCCAATGAAACGTTGACCTTTCGGCGCATGCTGTTTTGTTTTTGTTCTGCCGTTTCTGTGTTGCAACGTTAGCTTCCAACTGTGGGTCATTTGTCAGTGTAACATTATACTCTGTGTGCCTGTGAAAACTTAGGCAAAGTGGTCCATGATATCTGGGACAAAGGTGTTTTGATGTGGATGTTGTGTGTGTGTGTATAGTAGCTTGATAGGTGAGTACACAGTTAACATTGCTGGTCCTGTTTAAAAGGTTTCTTCGCTACTTCTATCGTATTTTATATATGTTCAAGCTATCAACAAAGTACTCAAGGCTTATCATAGGCTGACCGTAAGACCTATTAAAGACACATTACCGTGCCAGCCAAGCTACACTATTGACTTCTGAGTACACAACACACAGTACACTGTTGACATGACCAAAAAAGTTCCTCCTTTTTAAATGCCCTCTCCTCTCCCCACAGGAAGTGTTTGACCGGCTGTATCTCATCTACACTGTGGGCTACTCCATCTCCCTGGGATCACTTATGGTGGCTGTGGTCATCTTGGGATATTTCCGGTGAGTTTCTGTTCTCGCTGGAAATCTTTCCCTTTAACAAAAACCCCTCGGATGGGAATTTTACAGGCCAGGTTTTTTAGTTGTGATCATGGTAGAAAAGAGAACAACAAGACAACCAGGTTTAATATTTGATAAATATTAGGCTACATTCGATTTGCTCGAGCCACAACATTGCTCTCAGTCTATTAAGACATATTTTTCTCCACCTGTGTGATAAGGGTGAAGATAAGATCCCTGTGCAGTAGATAATGGACCATTATGCCAGGATAACAGACACTTGGAACACTTTAGTGCGTAACTCGATAGCTTGTTCTAACCCAGGAGACGACATCGATGTTTGTTTTGAAAGTGGTTTACATGGTGGGGGCGGCTGGGGCTCAGGAGGTAGAGCCGGCGTCTATTGATCGCAGGGTCAGTAGTTGGATCTCCTGCTGGCCACATGTCGAGGTGTCCTTGGGCAAGACACTGAACCCTGGCGCCGTGCATGGTAGCTTGGTGTGTGAATTTGTGTGTGAATGGGTGAATGAGAGGCCATTGTAAAGGCGCCATATAAGTGCAGTCCATTTACCATTTACATGGTGGAGCATAACAGTTTGTGTAAAGGTGCATAGCCACAAGAAGAAGTGAGTTTGTGTCCAATTTGTGTCTTTAATTTGTTTATCTTAAGCAAATGACTGGTGTATAGACGTTCTTGCAAATATGTTGAATTATTTCCCATTACATATTAAATTCAATATGTAAGCTTGTTAAAATCCAAAATGTTGTATTCTAATGATTCTTAAGTCCTGACGAAACACAACTAGTGCATGCGTAATCAATATGTAAACTGTATTGGAGGTGTTAATGAATATGTAAGGTGTATTAGATGTGTTAATTAATCTGTATGGTGTATTGGAGGTGTTAATAAGGAATATGTATGGTGTATTAGAGGTGTTAGCAGGTGAAGTGAAAGGGAAAAGGCATTAATCCATTACAATGAAAAGAAAAGAGGAGACATGTTTTTTTCTGTTCATGGAACATAGCAAAACCATTCTGATTGATCTAACAGTGTGGTTTCCTCTTATCTGCAATTGATTGAATTAGGGAGCTTCCTGGTGAAACAGAACCAAACATCCAGTCCACAGCCTGATGTCATGCTACGCTAGTAGCCTCCACATGGACATGTACAACAAGAGAACCAAGCATGCAAGCATGCCTTCTTACCATGTTGTCCCTTTAGCCTTTTACATGTGCGTTTGACTTTTAAAAGGATTAGAGATGCCTGCCTTTGAGCCGGATGCCTCCAGGCCAGCATTAAAACACGCAGTCTTGTCGACATTTATATGCTTTGTCTCTCTCCTACTCTATGTATTAGATGTCAGGCATCAGAGATCCCTATGAGATCCCTGGGTACGTTCCTGTAATTCTGAAATGACTCCCAAGCCATCTTGAGTCTGACTGAATAATTGACCTTGACCAAGATTGAATTCATGTCGTACTGAATGGTTTCATTTTTCTCTTACTTAATGAATGCGAGGAAACCCTCCCCATTAGTGGCTCATTTAGTTTTAGTGGGAGGGGGAGTATGGAGAGTTGGTGCGAAGGCGTTGTTTACCAACGCTCCGCTTGACGTGACTTAGGTCCGGGCGAGCGCTCGGGAGAGGGAGCAAGCCACGCTTAAGCGAGCCCTAGAACTGGCACCGGATAACTACGGGCCAAATGAGTGTAATAAGATGCCCCATGGGGCCTCCGCTGACGTTCCAGCAGCCGTGTTCAGCAGCGCTCCAGCCGTGTCTCCCCCCCTTCCACATGTCAGCTTTTAAGGCCCTCAGACACGGGTGTTTGGTAATGTTTTCTAGGGGAGGACGAGGTGAGGGGATACTTCACATTAGAAGCTGTGTTCCTTCTACTGTGCACACGGGACCTGTTCAGGGAATTAGTTTTTTCCTCTCCCTCAACTTCCAAATCAGTATTTCTCCCCAAAGGACGTGTCGTCAAACAGACAGCTTTTTCTACTGAGCATGCCTGCCGAGGCTAGTCACTGGCAGAATAACGAGTGAAATAATGATTGATGGCGATTGGCTGCCTTAAATGAGTCCTCTTATTGCCAAAAGAATTCGGCGATTAGGGTGTACAGTATCCTAAACGAAATAGGCTTTTATAATGAAAACAATGCGTTGATGTGTATTAAAGAGCGGAAATAGTTGCCATGGTATTGGATTGGTTGACGCCTTAATTGTTATGAGAGAATGCCATTCTATCTGTGTGATGTCATCACTTTGACGAGACAGCAAGCCCACTCCCAAAGTTGGAGAACGGAAGAAAAAAAAACTCTCCATTTGAGTTGTTCAGAAAGGATGTTTTAGAAGATTGTGACAGATAAACTTTAGCTTGTCTGGGAGGGAGTTCACATGCTCTGGGATCTGCTCTGAACACATGCTTGCAATTTTGTTTTTACAGCGCACTTTGAGCCCTGCAATTCAATATTTGTGCTTTTCAAGCTCCTAAATCTCAAGAATGTGTTAGAGTCAGCGCGGAATTCAGCTGGCTCTAATTAGGATGAGTATTGTTCACGAGTGTGAAAATACTCACTACACACACGCACACACACACACACACACACACACACACACACACACACATAGACGTGTGCACTCACACAAAGACTCACATGCACACACACACACACAGAATTAAACAAACAAACATGTGTACACTCGCACAAAGATGCACATGCACATTTGTACACACACACACACACACACACACACACACACACACACACACACACACACACACATACAGTGGGGAAAATAAGTATTTCACCCCCTGCTGATTTTGTGAGTTTACCCCCTTACAAAGAAATTAACAGTCTATAATTTTAACAGTGATTTTTAAATAAATCTTCAGTGATTAAAACCTAAAATATTGAAATGGAACACCATTCTGTTTCGTTTACAAAAAATATTTATTTTATCACTAAAGCTTCTGTAGAAAACAGTTAGCGGACATTACTTTATTCTCCTACAGTTTTGACTTTTAGTCCAGCTTGTGTGCGTGCGTGCGTGCGTGCGTGCGTGCGTGCGTGCGTGCAGCTACAATTCTTCCTTTTTCTCATGTTGTCTCTCTCCACCTGTCTCCCCTCCAGGCGGTTACATTGTACCAGGAACTACATCCACATGCACCTGTTTGTGTCCTTCATGCTACGAGGCATCAGCATCTTTGTGAAGGATGTGGTCTTGTACTCGGGCTCGGCCTTGGAGGACATGGAGCGGGTCAGTGTGGAGGACCTCAAGTCCATCACAGAGGCTCCGCCGGCCAGCAAAACCCAATTTGTAAGTACACTCTGTGTAAATGATACGTTACACATTTGGAACGGCATGCCTCGTATAGCCTCCTGCAGCTGCAGTTTAATTACACTAGCGAAGCTGCACGTTTCTCCACAGCTGCTCCGTTAGCTTGGGAAGGACTGTAAGTGTAGTTACTGTCAGGAAGTGTTGTGTCGAAACATTCAGAGTTCATTTAATTTTGAATGACGATAGCGTATGTCAGCCAGACATACACATACACATCACAGAGAGCAGGCGGCAATGTCACTCGCCAACTTGTCCTTTGACGAGAAATAAATGTTCTAATTAATTTGCCCATCGGGACAAACACTTTCAGCTTTCATGAGCAATCTGTGTAATGTACATGTTATGATTCTTCAATCTGTTCTCACATCAACAGTGATCTGTTCTCGCATCAACAGTGATCTGTCGGCATTCAGTACGTTAGATCTCCATCCTCCTCCTTCTCTTTCTGAACTGAACTCCGTCATAGAAACTCTCAACAGGCTTAATCAACGCTACTGCTGCTCTACTCGGCCAAAAGATTTTCTATTTTACTCAATAAAGTCAGATTATAAAATTGAAGAGGACCAGAGGTTGAGAAAAGGCTAAGAAGATAAGTCTCAAAGCTATTATCCTTAGTTAGAGTAAGCTTGGCCAGACCAAACACTGGGCACCTAGATCAAAGTGCTGGTTGGATACCAAGGCATAAAGGTCGGCTTCCCTTGAGGTATACACCAGCTGAATCGACAGGGATCCCTTATAGTTTGCACACATTCTATCAGCACCCTGGGTTTGAACCATGTGGCATATTAATTGGATTAGGGGAAATCCCGCTGTGAACCAACCATGAGTTGAGCCTAGAGTCATGGACATGTTGCAATTTTTGGGGGGGTATTTACAGTAACGCGCAGAGATTCACATCACATTTGATGGTATCGCTTAACTAATATTAATACTGAGTTTAATTGATAAGAATTTACTGATAAAGGCTGAAATACATTACAAGTTGTTGATTCATGTTTTTTTTTTTTAAAGTTATTATAAAATATTATCAATCTGTCATAACACGGAGTAGATCGAGAACTTTAAAGTGTTTTTTGGTCCAGTCACCTGTAAAATCTATCACTTACACTGAAAAGTGAATTGTAGAGATTCATAGAACGAGAGAGAGATAGATCAGATGCTTTTGCTCTCAAGTTGCTTTATTATTCTTAAAAGGAAACTTTTTTTCACATTTTGAATCGACATTTTCATTCTGACAGACAAATGCTGGAAGAATGCACCATCCAAAATGCATCAATATGTGACAGGGTCTGGTGAGCTTTCAAATGCGATCATGCGTGTCATGCATTGAAATCTGAAAATAGATGAAGAAGAATATCTTCAATATATATCTATTTTCAGATTTCATGAGCATTTGAAATGCATGATCATTTGAAAGCTCACCAGACCTTGTCACATATTGATCCATTTAGCACGGTACATTTTTGCTTATTTGAATGTCGGCACCCCTCAAACCAAACACTGTGAATGCTCTGAATCACGTTGGTATCTAGGTAGGAGCTAAGAAAGAACATGGATATGAACATCTAACTGCATGTTTAGCATCACAACATGCTACATGATTCAACATGCTAAAAACACATAACTACACATAATTAGATGATCACACAGTCCTTGCTTCTGAACACGTCCTAAAACGTAAGTTTGTTACCCTGTAGCCTACTGCAGACTATACAATGAATCCAATTCACAATTTATAAGTATTTAGTGATCCTAAAACTGTTTTTTGTTATATCGAGTGGGCTCTTCAACACTTCAACTTTTATAATATGCAACAACAAAAACGGAAAACACGTTTAAAAGAAGCTTTTTGGTCATTGAGAATTGCCGACATCAGGACCTTTTCATGACCGTCACATATCATGAACGTTTGATTTCTGTGTGTCATCTTGTCTTAGATTGGCTGCAAAGTGGCTGTGACTCTGTTCCTGTACTTCTTGGCCACCAATTACTACTGGATCCTAGTGGAGGGCCTCTATCTCCACAGCCTCATCTTCATGACCTTCTTCTCCGACAGGAAGTATCTCTGGGGATTCACTCTGATTGGATGGGGTACGTTTCTTTTTCTTTCTTTTTTTTTCACTGATTTATTCCCATACAATCAACTAGTCAGTCAAGTTGGAATTTGGTATGTTTGCTCTAGGCACGAGGTCTAGGCACAGGGTCAGCCATATTCGGCGCCCCTGGAGACATTTGTTTGACACTATGCATGTGTTTGAAACAAGTTTGACACTAGGCTAACTGACGTAAGATACTGTATCATAGGTAGAGATTAGGATAACAAAATAAAATAATCAATGTGTTAATGCAAATATTATGCATATTATGTGTCAAATGTTTTTCAAAAACCTTTTCATTAGATTCCATAGAAAATTGATTTCCAATAGATTTTCCGTTTTTGGGTGGATCTGTTATATCTTCAAACTCCAAAACTGGAATGTTCAAGTCATTTATACTGACTAAAGCAAAAGTACAAAACCAATGACTAACACGTCATATGTAGGCCTATTGTAGCTATACAATATTATTATTATATATTTGAGTTGGCAGTAAGGCTTAGAACCATTGAGGTTGGCAGTAGAACCATTACGGTGTCGTGTCAGGACAAAGGAAAACATGACTCATGCTTTTGTGTCAAAACCATCATAATCCTAATTTGAGAGTTACAGAAACATAGGCTTCACAGTGCCTGCATTGTACACACTGTGCGTATGCATTATGGTAGCACAGCGCATACAATGTGGATGCCGTGTTGCTCAATTTTCTCTGCAAGGATCTATTATAAGGACAATATTCTTAAATATTATTAGGACATTATCACATACTTTTAGTGTGGCAGCTCCCACTCTCTGAAACTTTCTACCTGCGGCGATCTGCAACAACACCTTTAAAACGGCCCTCAAGTCCCATCTGTTTGCCAAAGCCTTCAGCCCCTAGTTCTGCTGTTGTTTTTGATTGTCTGACTGTTTGTCTGACTGTTTTTGTTACTTTCTGTTTCTCTGTAAAGTGACCTTGGGTCCCCTGAAAGGCGCTATATACATTTACTTATATACATTTACATTTATTATTATTATTTGAATTGAATGATTTTGTTGGATTATTGTTTGTGTGATTGTAGACTATTTTATTATTATTATGTTATATAAAGTAATTCAAGCGATATTGTTTTGCAGGGGTCCCAGCTATGTTTGTGACAGTTTGGGCAAGTGTTCGAGCTACATTGGCAGACACAGAGTAAGTGACTGACTGTACTGTATGATGTTATGCAAGCTCTTTTACCCAGTAACATAATGAAGTGTAATAGCATTTACCCACTTTTTACCCTTTCTTAATGTTGGAATTCACACTCATCATTTTACCGTCAAGCATTTACCCACCTTTTGTATGTTCCACTCCTGCTCCTAGCCCAAGCCCAAGTCTGAACAGTCAAACAGATATACAAGTACACCCACAAACACTTACATTTATCTGACTTCCTCCTATCTAAATGTCCTGTTCATCCTTCGCAGGTGCTGGGATCTAAGTGCAGGCAATATGAAATGGATAGTTCAAGTGCCCATTCTCACAGCAATAGTCGTGAGTAAACATTTTATTTTCCACCCAGTTCAACCCAAACGTTGTAAACATTTCCCAGTCTACTGTGTGTTGATGTATGCTCTGCATCGGTGGTTTTTATTAGGCCTGTTTGTATGTCCTGGTTGTTTGTTGTGTTGTAATTACAGTGTGATCAACTGAATGATGATGTCATGTCTGTGTTGTAATTACAGTGTGATCAACTGAATGATGATGTCAATTGTGTCATGTCTTCCCTCTAGGTTAATTTTATGCTGTTCCTGAATATAATCAGAGTGTTGGCAACTAAACTAAGAGAAACCAATGCTGGCAGATGTGATACGAGGCAACAGTACAGGTAAGGCAAGTCCATGAGATAAAACTCAACCTTCCAACCATGACTGTCATGAAAATTGTAGTCGATGTATTTAACGGGATGTCCCACTGAAAACGCAACCTGACATTTTGATCCATTCCTTGGCTGTGGTTAAGATTTTTTGTGATGTTTAGTTTCCCTTTACTGAGATACTTAACAGCCATATATTGTTGAGTTACACATGAATGTTTAAGGTAGGAAATATTGAAGGTGGTCTTTGTAGCAGGAACAGTTTTGAACATTGGCTCTGCTTCATAGAAAACTGCTGAAGTCCACGCTGGTCCTGATGCCACTCTTCGGTGTCCACTACATTGTGTTCATGGCCATGCCTTACACAGAGGTGACTGGGGTTCCCTGGCAGATCCAGATGCACTATGAGATGCTGTTCAACTCCTTCCAGGTACAGTATGTCATGACTGTTTGACGTGGGGCTTTACTCATTGTCTTGTCAGCCAGCAATTGAGCATGTGGAATACACTGTACTAGAGTCAAATAGGCCAGATCAACGTTGGCCAACCCTGCTTCTGGACACCTATAGGATGGTGTATGCATTTTTATTTCTACACAACCCTAAGACACCTGGGGCCCTATTATGCACTTCTTAACTTGCCGTCTTAAGTCTTAATTAAGACGCACCGCCAGGTTAAGACCTACCGCCACCCTTATTATGCGCTTCATACGCGCTACTGCTATTATGCCGGTGTCGATAGGCGCCCACACATAAGACGTAATACTCCCGTGCATATATTACTCATTGTGGGAGTGTTCATATGTTAATGAAGTGCACTAGGCGCCCCTGCTATTATGCGATCTGACTTTGCTCCTAGCGCTAAGAAGTGGTTTGAAAAGTTCTTAAGTTTAGACTTCATGCACGTTTTGAAACACGAGCGCGCCTCCGCGGTTTGCGCATGCATGTGGGCACACATGAACACGCACGTGGCTCCACGGCAAGACGTCAATTACGGTCACAGTATAAATGCTTTATTTCAGAAGGGAGAGGCAGAGAAGCGCGCTGACCTCCTTCTTAGGACTTCCATAATAGCATAGCGCTAATGACTCAACGCAGCCGGTTCTTAAAGGGAATGGCACCTGGCACGCTGATTGGGTTGATTGAGAAGACGCCCAAAACACACCCATGACTAATTTCTTTGCTTAGCGCCGGGTTTTAGGCGCCCACTACCGCACGCATAATAGCAAAGTGGCCTTGACCACGCCTCCACGTCTTAAGTTTAGATCTACCGCCTCGTCTTATTGCTTAAGACTTATGAAGTGCATAATAGGGCCCCTGATGTTCTAATACAATTGTTTTTAAACAATCTTGATTAGCTGACTCTGGTGTGTTAGTGTAGGCCTAAAACAACATACTCAGCGTCTTTGAGCCCCGGAAAAGCACTATATAAATAAAATGTATTATTATTATTATTAGTAGTAGTAGTAGTAGTAGTAGTAGTAGTAGTAGTAGTAGTAGTAGTAGTAGTAGTAGTAGTAGTAGTAGTAGTAGTAGTAGTAGTAGTAGTAGTAGTAGTAGTAGTAGTAGTAGTAGTAGTAGTAGTAGTAGTAGTAGTAGTAGTAGTAGTAGTAGTAGTAGTAGTAGTAGTAGTAGTAGTAGTAGTAGTAGTAGTAGTAGTAGTAGTAGTAGTAGTAGTAGTAGTAGTAGTAGTAGTAGTAGTAGTAGTAGTAGTAGTAGTAGTAGTAGTAGTAGTAGTAGTAGTAGTAGTAGTAGTAGTAGTAGTAGTAGTAGTAGTAGTAGTAGTAGTAGTAGTAGTAGTAGTAGTAGTAGTAGTAGTAGTAGTAGTAGTAGTAGTAGTAGTAGTAGTAGTAGTAGTAGTAGTAGTAGTAGTAGTAGTAGTAGTAGTAGTAGTAGTAGTAGTAGTAGTAGTAGTAGTAGTAGTAGTAGTAGTAGTAGTAGTAGTAGTAGTAGTAGTAGTAGTAGTAGTAGTAGTAGTAGTAGTAGTAGTAGTAGTAGTAGTAGTAGTAGTAGTAGTAGTAGTAGTAGTAGTAGTAGTAGTAGTAGTAGTAGTAGTAGTAGTAGTAGTAGTAGTAGTAGTAGTAGTAGTAGTAGTAGTAGTAGTAGTAGTAGTAGTAGTAGTAGTAGTAGTAGTAGTAGTAGTATTATTATACTGACATAATCTAAAAAAAATTGCCTGTCCACCTCAAATCATTCTGCTCAAGGCCACTACAAGACAGTAGCAGTGCATCTAGTCTGGCTGTACACATAATTAGGTTTTGAGTTGAGATTAAACTGTGAGGAATATCAGAGAGAGCTGATAGCTGCCTGGTACAATCATCTAGTCTCACTATACAGCTCTGGTCCAAACATCAGCGTTAGAAGGGTAAATAACGTGGAGTCATTGGGGTTTTCATATCAACATTTACCTATTCATACACCAGATGAAGTTTAGTATATCTACATTTACCTATTCATAGACCAGATGAAGTTTAGTACAGTAGCAATCATTTGACACATTTGTGTTTCTCTTTTTCAGGGATTCTTTGTGGCAATTATATATTGTTTCTGCAATGGAGAGGTAAGAACTTACTTGGTTAACATCTTTACCTGCTGTCTGTGAGGGTTTTTGTGTGGTAATCCCATCAAAGATGATTGACAAATGTGATTACAGAGAGCGACATTTGGTCTTGATGTATACCATATCGGTTTAGTGCAGGCATAGCATTCACACAAGTACTACTGTATACAACGTTTAGCATTATGCATCTTAGCAGATGAGATCCAGTGATTTACTAATTCAATCTATTTTCTTGTGATAATCTTTGTTAAGATTGTGTGATCATATTTGTTTTCCGATGCTTCTTTTTCAGGTCCAAGCAGAGATCAAGAAATCCTGGAGTAGGCGGACACTAGCCCTGGACTTTAAGAGGAAGGCCCGGAGTGGCAGTAACACGTACAGTTATGGGCCGATGGTATCGCACACCAGCGTGACCAACGTCACGGCCCGGGGGCCCCTGGCCCTCCACCTCACCACACGCCTGGGACCCGTCGCCGTCAACGGACACCGGAACCTCCCGGGCTACGTCAAGAACGGCTCCGTCTCGGAGAACTCCGTCCCTTCCTCCGGCCAGGAGCTCCACATTCCCGAGGAGGAGCACTCGAACACTACGCGCTGCTGCGAGGACGAGAAACCCTCGCCCGTGGTGGAGGAGGAGAGGGAGACGGTCATGTGACCTCCCGGTCCAGCAACGACGACGCCACCAACGAGGACGATGTCTGCCAGGGTTCGGCCCCCTGAGACGAGGCACGAGACGGTCATTCTTCTCAGGATGTTTTACGACCACGGCTGCGTTGACATTGCCAGTGTTTTCTGTCCTGTGAATCAAGCCAGGGTTTTGGCGGACAAAGGACAAAGGCTCGTGGCAAAAGGCGGCACCTGAGGTGGAACACCAAAACAATCACCTACTCCATCGTCGAAAACCTTTCCCCCTCTCTGAGACTATTTCTACATGCCATACGGATCATTTTGCAGGCTGAGAACAGACTGGAATTCATATGTCGATGATTCAAAACAGCTTCCACGTTTAAACGTTTTTCAATTCAAGTGCTTTTCGACTGTCCTCCTGGAACCTGAATGTGCGTTTGTAGAGAATCGTTGGAAGGGAAGTTAGTAGTATCTGACTCCATATGTAAAGCCATTAGAACATAATGGGTTGTGTGCACTCCAGATTGAACTAAGAACCGCTGGCTTAATTTGTTTGACTGAAACATAAGCTTACAGAGTCAACAGGTCAGTGATTAGAGCTGTCTACACAAAACAGTAAATCCTCGTTGTGGAATAGCAGGAGTTTACAGCTCTTCTGGGTTATAGGTATGAATGCCTGCAGTAGATTATACCTGATTGAGAAGCTCTCACACTTGTTTCCATAACTTGGAATTCTGGATGTAAATGTAAATAACCTAACCCACTTCAATGTAAAAGGGAGTAAGACTCAGGTAATCCAAGCCTACCATTATAGTGCATCGGTTTTTAGTACAGTATTTTGTTTCATAGCCGTGTAATGGCTAGTGTTAGAGAACGTTCTCAAGTAAGACTTTTTCCCATGATTATCAACTTTTTTGTACAGTTTTTGCTATTTAAAAGAGACTATCCTTGTATTCAACAGTGGAATGGTGATGGAAGTTGACTTTGTCTCGATGATGTTTTTGATGAATGAATTTTGCAGTGATGATGTGATGTCACATTATGTAAGGCCACAATGATGATGTGATGTCACATTATGTAAGGCCACAAAAGGAAGATTGTCTTGGAGACCCACTCTCCATTTCTGGGGTAAAAGGGTCATAGAGATAGTGTCAAGGGAGAATGTTTCGACATGATGCAGTTGTAGCAAACGTCCTTCTTTGAAAAGGGAGACATTCCCTTCCCGGTGCAGGAAACAGTCATGTTTTCCAATGGAATGTTAATTAAATGAGGAATTCCAAGGGAGACTCAAACTCGGTATGAAGGAACTCCAGAAGTGAATAGCAACAACAGGTTTGATACGGTCCAGAGTTATGCTGCTCTTTTTGTATATATGTATACATTTACATAGAAGTCACAATGTTTACAAAGATCATAAATCCATTCTCATAGTGAGCTAAAATAGTATTCATGTTCATAGATAGATATGTATTCTAATTTGACATTGTACAGAGGTTGGAAATAATATGGGATGTGGAATATTTGGTATTATATATGTTATACTGTAATAATAATAATAATAATAATAATAATAATAATAATACAAAATACATTGAAACTGGAGAATATACTGTAGGTAAGGCAAAGCATACTTTACAGTATCTGGAGTGTTGAATGAAGATTTCCATCAAAAGTCTGACAAGCATAATATCCTACTGCTATTACTCTAAACTGTCCACACTCCTGTCACATGTGTCTGTGAAGGTGGCGGTTGACTGACATTTAATGGTATTCAAGCAACAACACTGGGTAACACTTTACATTAAAGTAGCCTTCTGCAGTTGAGAATTAACTGGTGCACCATTCTGGGTAAACAATGTGGAAAATATGGTGTTGTGTTTAGTAAAAGACGGTTTATCAACACAACAACCCTGTAACGTTTAGGTTTGTATAGCAGTTGTTAAAATAGCAGTATATGTTACCTGAGTGCAATATGCATCCTCCTGGCTGCTCCGCAGTCTAAAGGCCAATGCACACGGCGGCGATTTTGTCGCACCGCCGAATTCGATTCCATTGTTTTGAATGCATCTCAATGAGACAATGCACACGGCGTGCTATGCGATATTGTCGCACGACAACATTCGATTCTCCATTCACATTCATTCATTCATTGGTGTGAATTGAGAATCGAATGTTGTCGTACGACAAAATCGCACGCCGTGTGCATTGGCCTTAAGAGGTGGTGTGTGATTTGACTTCTGATCGTATTGTTCTTGTAAGCTCCAACACAACGCTTTTCGGTTTGTAAACAAAATCCTGATTGAACTTCTCTATTACAACATCTACACATTGAACATTCCTCACTTGAGAAACCTTGGTTCTGTTAAGGGCTCTGCACACAGCGTGCGATTTCTGTTGCGCGTCAACGTTCCATTTTGAAGTTTGAATGGAAGTCTATGAGAACATCGCATCGCAATGCACACAGCCCCGCACGGCGAAAATTCGATTCCATTCATAACAACAATGGAAATTATGGAACGTTGATGCGCAACAGAAATCGCACGCTGTGTGCAGAGCCCTTTACTCATAACAAGTATGTGTGTCTTTTAGTGAGTGTCAACATCAACAGTGTAAATCCCAGTATGTAATGTGCATTTCAGTAAAAGCTGGCAGGTATAGTTCATTATGATTTAGTCATAATCCCATATGTCCCTCATCATGATAAGCCATTTTGTGTCAGTCAGGTAATTGAGACATAATTGAGACATAACACATTATTACTACTACTAATTAAACGTATTGTACTAAACATATTATATATAAGTACATGCTTATAATAGGTAATAATGCATTATATCTGTTTGAATTACAACTCATTCCTAATCTCTCAATGTGGTTATTCTCACAGACCTTTTGATTCAATTCCGAGGTTATCCTGTTGGACGATGTCATGGTCATTAGGGATGGTTGGAGCACCTTAAGGTTTATACCAAAGAGTAGAGGCAGGAGTTGCTGACTTACTGAGATCACAGGTGTGTTTTGTGTGACTTGGAGATTACAGGAGATATCTCACAGGAGATATTTAGATAAAGTCTCACTTAACGATACCATCCAAAATGGGGGTAAACAGGTGTTGATTAGTCTATTTCACCCACTTAAAGGTGCATTTTGTAACCATCATTCTCCAGGCGGGAACTCAAAACATTACAAACACTTTTTAGCAGAGAAACAGTTGCATTCAATACGTCCCCACCCCCTTGGTTTTTTATAAATAAATGGAGCATTTTTGACCAGAAATTAAAAGTTACAGATTGCAAAGCCAGGCCAGCAAACAACATGCTACTAGTTACATATCTTGGATAGGAGTATAATGTACAGTGAATATGCCAGTCTGATTGGAGTATGATGTACAGTGAATATGCCAGTCTGATTGGAGTATGATGTACAGTGAATATGCCAGTCTGATTGTTACTGTCCAGTGATTCAAGCAGTTTTGACATGTATTTTATATTTGAGCACTTTAGTACCGTATTATATTTCATGTTGATTGTACCATGTAAATTGATTGATTGTGTTTTGGAATTCAGTATGTAAATACACCAAATCTTACAGAGCTAATATTGTACTCTTCTTTTTTGAATTACCTCTCCTGGAAGTATGAAATACACTTTTGACATGTTAATTGTTTTTATTTATCTCATATTAAAATGTAATGGTCCTCAGAGAAATAGAAATTGGTATTTTTATGAATCTGCCTAATGACAGGTACAGTATGTTGCATAGGATACATCATACCTACAGTAGCTGATATCACATCATATTGATATACTGTACTGTAGACAAGTCAATGTAAATGTAAACTTGGATTGAAAATGAAGATGTTTTCCGGTCTCTAATGTTCATTATTGTATTGTGAAAAAAACAATAAATGTGTTATTGTGTGTGTATTACTGTAAATCTATTGTCCATTGAATTTGAAATGGTGCTATTTGCTCACCATCATTATTTACTTTAATCATCTGAAATTATATCTAATATTATATGAAGCTTGTAACTAATCGTGTGCAATCCCATACTTATTCTTTTTTATTTTTTTTATTTTTTACTCTACACATATAAGACAAAGCATTTTAGTTAATATATGCTTTTTATTATTATATACAATAAATATACAAATTTCATTTTTAGAAAAAGTATCCAAAAATTGACACGTAAAAAAAACCAACGTTGATATGAAAAGTTGTTTTTGAGCACAGTTAGTGTTAAGGATCCAATGTTCACTTTTTTGCTGGGGGTTTCTTGCCTCCTCCCTTTGCTCCTCCTTTACCTCCTCCTTTATCTCCTTTCTCCCCTTTCTCTCCACTCTTCTTTCCTTCACTTTCCTTCTCTCCTTTCTTCGGTGCCCCCTTTTCACCTTTTTTCTTTGGTGATTCATCCTTTTCCTCACCTTTTCCTTCTTTGGCACCCTTGCCCTCTTTTTTATTGCCGTCCTTTTTCTTATCCCCCTTTTCAGCATCCACTTTTCCTGCAACAGTTGGAACTTCTTCTTTCTTCTCATCTTTTGCAGCTGGAAATGAAAGAAAAGCACAAGGCAACAATCACGCATATGCATACCACAACAACATTAGTTAGCATCAAAGCCCTGCCTGCAACAATCTGTTACGTGGAAAGGAAAATAAAATCCCAAATGATCTGGGTCACATTCTAATGAAAGCACATCTGTCTCTATCCATTCTAATGAACATCTAATGCTTTATTGACTTAATGAGGTTTCAGTGCAAGTGCAGTGGCTGAGAAAGCAATGATCAGAGATTTATCATTAGCTGATGTTGGTTTAGTCATGGTCCAAGTCTCAGAGATGGCAATGCAGAAGCACTCCAGAGAATATTTCTGTTTATTGATACGATGATCATCACAATCTAAATGGCCCTGTACAACTAAGCATCAGAAGAAAAACAGAGTGAAATATAGAATAGGTTCTGCACTCTTTACTGTACATTCATTAGCCTCATAAAACTAGCCATATCTGGCTGGTTTGATGTGGCTAGTACTGTGTAATGAGTTTCTTTTGGAACACCTTTGAAATGTAAGGTAGGCTGGAACATGGACAAGATCTAGTAAGATCAATGAGAAATAGTAAATATAGCCGCAAGCGGCAGTTAAGGGTGCGAGGGTTAACCTCAAATTTGGTACACATCTCTGTTATGGCACACTAACTTTGAGACTGATAGACTAACAAACTGATAGTCTAAACAATCAGACTTGCGGTTCATATATTTTTTAAATGTCTGGAAATGCAGAATATTTAATGGCACGTAATTTAATGGCACTTAATGGCAAGTGTTGTTGGAATTTCATCATGTTGGAATTTCGTAGATATTTGTCATACAACTGTCTTCAAGCTCACCAGGTAGCCTCATTTGCATACTGTATTTCATGAATGATGGTGCTGATTAATTTGGATGTAGCGTGGTCATTTGACGTGTGGACTTTTCTTTCTCAAACTTGTTAGGGCCCGGTACATCCTTCTTATGTAACAAGTTTAATGTCAATCCCACTTACGGTATATTTGGTTTAAAAAAATATATAATAATCATGAAAGTCAAAATGTTCATCCTGGGCAATGGACCAGGCAGTGTTGATTTGGTATCTTTATGACAAACGGTTCAAAAGTTATGGCCTCTCGAGGTTTAAAAATGTAACGTGTTGCTATAGTGCCCTTTATATAGGGAACTTTTAATTGTCAAGCTTGTTACAGACCGGTTATACTTCTTATGTGATCAACATAACCAGTGCTATGTCGATAGGACACTTTTTTGTGTTTTTCCCAAAATTAAAAATATATATTTAAAAACACTAGCTTTTTTGTTTGTCTGAAGGAGGCGGATCTGCCAGTGTTGGTGTCTCTAGGACAAACGGTTAAAAAGTTAGGACCTCTCAAAGTTGAAAAATTCAACGTGTTGCTATAGCGCCCCCTTTTGTAATTCTGGCGTCAAAATTGTTGTGAGGGTGTGGACTGGGGTCCTCTAGTGCCTGCCAAAAAGCAAAAATAAGTTACTAATATTTGTGGGAGTCATGGCCATCTTGGCTTAATTATATCAATGGTGCCAACTATCTCAGCACTGATCCAGCTCGTCCATACTGTACACATTCAGTACATATTCTGTCTGATCCAGCTGATCCATACACATTCAGTACATATTCTGTACACATTCACTGTATTTACTTCTATCTGGATTGGACACTTAAGACCATTTTTAGACATGCAGTAAAGGGGAGATGAAAATATTGAGATGATTTAGACACAGACATAGATGTCAACAGACGAACCAAGCATGCACACCGTATCTGCGCCAGATGTCCTACATCCCCACAGACGTTCGAGCATTTCTGTTGTGAGAAATTCCACACCCATGTCTCGTCACACCATATTACCGTATTAGCATGACGGGTCAAAGTTGGACGTCTATAAGGCAATACCTGCTTTACATTTTAATTGGTTTTCATTAATCCGTATAACAAGGGGGAGGAAAGGTATGCTTCGTTGCTAATGCTTGATAGGGTCTCCTATCAATATCACCCACTGGACTGAAAATGTCTCCTTATCATTATTATCTCATTATTGCGTCTATGGCTGTGACATGCTGTTTATTTGTTGAACTTAAGTCTTCAGTGAATCATACGGGAGCTCTTCCTTCATTTCAATGCTGAAAAGGATGTGGGGTCGATTGTTAGATGTCGACAAATGTGTCGGATGTGACTCATAAAATATTATTAATAACAAATATGCCATTGGTGGGAGACATGATGTTTTATCTGCCATGGAAGTAGAAAAGTGAAATTATACAACAGTTAGTTCCGACCAAGTAATTTGATTGGACAAGAGGCATTCCATGAGTGCTGATATACAGTATAACAGCACTGGGACTTTTAACTATATGTATCACTCCGCCGCACAGATGTTCCGTTGATGATGACCGTTAATACAAAGTAGCTCGCCTGCGGATGTTTGTGTTCAGGTTACTAGGCAACAGTCCAGTTGAAGTTCATTTGTGGAATTTTGTTGTTGTTGAAATATAACAAATAAATGATTAAATAAACAAACAAATCATAATCTGTTGTCGCTTACTGTTAACTAATAAATGGTGCTGTAGAACTGTTAACTGGGCCTCCTACCTACGACCGAATCACAGTATAACACACTCCCTCTCGTGTGATATTGCTTAATTGAACTTGTCATAATTGGATACTCAACTAATGAGTATGTAAATGTAAAAGACTTATGAGTACAATAAATAAAGTGAATTAAGGATACTTATATTAACAATGCAGCTGCAGTTTGCAACTTTTGTTTGGATATGGCCCTAATTTCAATTAAGATATACCCAACACATTGAATCATATTCTGTTTTGTCTGTCTGACTGTTTTTCAGTTTTTTTCAGTTTTTCTAAATTTGTTAAGTGCCCTTGGGTTCTGTGAAAGGGTATATATAAAACCATTATTATTATTATTATTATTATTATTATTATTATTATTATTATTATTAGTAGTAGTAGTAGTAGTAGTAGTAGTAGTAGTATTGCTATTGTTATTGTTATAATTATTGTTATATTGTAAAACAATATGTATTATGTATTAATATTAATATAATTAAGATGATGTATGAGTAAACAATGTCTGAATTACTGTAATTGAGTGCAGTGTAACATGGTCTGCGAGACGCATTCCCCTCCACCAAGTGTTTGCACAAAGCTACCAGGTCATTCATCACACACACACACACAGTTACATATTTTAAACTCAATTATTTATGCCCGGCTTAATGTGTGGAGCGAGGCCTTGGGACATAATTTGCATAGTTACTGTGTCTCCTTTGAGTGAATCCAGAGAGAAATGCCACAGAGAGCTATTGTAGGTAGTTGTTGGAGTTCATGCTTGAGTGCAATGAACTGATATCTGTTCATTCCTTTACTTTATAATGGTTAGAAAGCCCCCCCCCCCAGTCTCACTCCACAAATGCATTTGTTCCTGTCAGGGAGGAGGGTACAGTGCACAGATCCACTGGCCCACCGGACATTCTCCCAGTACTCCAGATGGCCAATCCACTACTGGATCCCGTTATAAATATTGAAAATGACAAATCTGAAATGTTACAATTGTATACAGTGCCCTCCATCAGTAATGGAATTTTTAACTCTATACTCCAACAGTTTGTGTTTGAAATCAACCAATTACTATGAGGTTAAAGTAGAGTGTCTCAGCTTTAATTCAATGTTTTCTTTTTCTCAGATATGTCGAAAAAAAGAATTCACCATTTAGAAATGACAACCCCTTTGATACATAGTTTGTTACATAGATCAACTCCAACTTGTACAAAATTCAGCTGCTCGTGTTTTAACCAGGACCAGAAGGAGAGCACACATTACACCTGTTTTAAAATCGCTGCTCTGGCTACTTGTTAGTTGTAGAATTGATTTTAAGATTCTTTTATCGGTCTACAAGACACTACATCGTCTCGCTCCCGATTACATGTCTGGCATGGTTTTAAGACATGTACCCACTAGATCCCTCAGGTCCTCTGGTACTGGTCTCTAGATCCCTCAGGTCCTCTGGTACTGGTCTCTAGATCCCTCAGGTCCTCTGGTACTGGTCTCTAGATCCCTCAGGTCCTCTGGTACTGGTCTCTAGATCCCTCAGGTCCTCTGGTACTGGTCTCTAGATCCCTCAGGTCCTCTGGTACTGATCTCTAGATCCCTCAGGTCTTCTGGTACTGATCTCTAGATCCCTCAGGTCCTCTGGTACTGGTCTCTAGATCCCTCAGGTCCTCTGGTACTGATCTCTAGATCCCTCAGGTCCTCTGGTACTGGTCTCTAGATCCCTCAGGTCCTCTGGTACTGGTCACTAGATCCCTCAGGTCCTCTGGTACTGGTCTCTAGATCCCTCAGGTCCTCTGGTACTGCTCTCTAGATCCCTCAGGTCCTCTGGTACTGGTCACTAGATCCCTCAGGTCCTCTGGTACTGGTCTCTAGATCCCTCAGGTCCTCTGGTACTGGTCTCTAGATCCCTCAGGTCCTCTGGTACTGGTCACTAGATCCCTCAGGTCCTCTGGTACTGGTCTCTAGATCCCTCAGGTCCTCTGGTACTGGTCACTAGATCCCTCAGGTCCTCTGGTACTGGTCTCTAGATCCCTCAGGTCCTCTGGTACTGGTCTCTAGATCCCTCAGGTCCTCTGGTACTGGTCACTCGATCCCTCAGGTACTCTGGTACTGGTCTCTAGATCCCTCAGGTCCTCTGGTACTGGTCTCTAGGTCCCTCAGGTCCTCTGGTACTGGTCTCTAGATCCCTCAGGTCCTCTGGTACTGGTCTCTAGGTCCCTCAGGTCCTCTGGTACTGGTCTCTAGATCCCTCAGGTCCTCTGGTACTGGTCTCTAGATCCCTCAGGTCCTCTGGTACTGGTCTCTAGATCCCTCAGGTCCTCTGGTACTGGTCTCTAGATCCCTCAGGTCCTCTGGTACTGGTCTCTAGATTGTTCCAGGGCTCCGGACAAAGACCACTTTTAGCCACTATGGCCCTAGACTTTGGAACGGCTGTCCAGAGGACTTGAGGGTGGCAGAGAGTGTGGATATTTTTTAAAAGTAAGCTTAAAACACCCTTCTAGCCTGGCCTTTACCTAGTGTCTTTGTCAACTTGCACTTTTACCCTTATTGCTTTCTCCAAATGTTTTGTTTTGTTTTTGTTTTAGTTCTTCATTTTATTCCTGGTTTTATTACTGTCTATTTTCTATCTCCTACCTCTTGTTTTATTGTATTGTGGTTTGTTTACAATTATTCAGCACTTGGAGTTGCATTCAACGCATGACTTAAAACGTAAATAACGTTTGATTGATTGATTGATTTCTGGTTAGTCAGGTGTGTTCCATCACATAATTTGTGCGGACATAAGAGAGCTGTCAATTTCCAGTATTGATTGTAGGCTTTGCATTTGCCTTTGGAGTCTGCTATTGGTGTTTGTCAACGTGATGACCAAAGACCAAAGTCAAGGAAGCCATTATTGACATTGTTAAAAAGAAAAACAGCCCTGGTGAGTACAATAATTGCAAACAGCCTGTATGACTTCTACATTGGATGACCGAAGTATGCTCACCAACAAAAGAAAACCCCCAAAACAACTGTCCCACAGACCAGGAACACTCTCCAGGAGGTCGAACAACTGTCCCTCAGACCAGGACCACTCTCCTGGAGGCAGGCGTAAATATGTCAGACTACCATCCGCAGGATACGTCACCAGCCGAACTACAGCGGCTTCACTGCAGGGTGCAAACCCATCATTCAGTCAGTCACACTTACATGGATTTAAAAAGTTGAATGAAAACAAAAGATGGCTGCAGTACAGGCCTGGCAGAGCATCCCTAGAGAAGATACCCAGCGTCTGGGGGGTCAATGGGTTGCAGACTTCAGGGAGTTGTTGCATGCGGATTGTCAAAGGAATCTATCGGATTATGGTGCCCTGAAATAGGGAGACTACAGGATGAATACAAGTGTTGTCATTTCTAAATGGGTTACCAATAAGTACACAAATACCATCAATAAAAGGTCAAACGCTATACTTCATAGTAATTGATTTATTTCAAACGCACGCCTAGAAGCCAGAAAAAGAAAAAAATGCTTTGCTCCCCCATTACCTATGCAGGGCACTGTATGTGAAACATTAATGTTTTTACTAGTGCTTAAGAAAGGAAAGAGATATACACTCACCGAACACTATTAGGAACACTATACAAATACTGGGTAGGGCCACCCTTTGCTTCAACTCTTTGTGACATTGATTAATTCTGGTCCATGATGACATGATTGCAATTCATTATGCAATTCCTGCAGACTTTTCAGTTGTACTTTCAGGCTGTGAATCTCCCGTTCTACCACTTCCCAAAAGTGTTCTATTGGAGTCAGATCCGGTGTCTGGGAAGGCCACTGAAGAACACGGAACTCATTGTCATGTTCATGAAACCAGTTTGAGACCGTTTTTGCTTTGTGACATGGTGCATTACATAGCCATTACATAGCCATTAGAAGATGGGTAGATTGTGGCCATGAAGGGATGCACATAGTCAGCAACAATACTCAAATAGGTTCAAGTGATGATTGATTGGTCTTAACGGACCCAAAGTGTGCCAAGAAAACTTTCCCCATACCATTACACCACCTCCACCAGCTTGGACTGTTGACACAAGGCAGGTTAGATAATTACACAAATGAGAAGGTGTACAGGTGTTCCTAAAGTGGCTGGTGAGTGTATTTGTTTTATTCAAAACCAACCTTGCAGACAAGACATAGTCATAGACATGCATAATAACTCACAGAAGCTTTGAATATTCATTTCTAGTTGTTACATCCTAAATAGGCTAATAAACCGATTTGTCTGATGTACAACTGATATGTCATCAACATACAGTATGTATGTATCGAGTAGCAGACCAGGCTTATGAGTAAACAAAATACAATGATAAGATATGAAAGCTGAAATTTATGAAATACGTTGGACAGTTGGCAACTTTCTGGCAACATTCTCGCAACATTCTCCACATTCAAGTCGGTCTGTCTGGGAAGCGAAGTGAACGCTGATCTAAATGTTTCTCTGGTATTCCCTCTGTGGCGGATTCCTCACTACGGTATGTCAGTTATAGAAGCAGAGAGAGACAGCGGGGAAATGAGCAGAAAGTCTAAGGAGAAGGACAGGAAAATCATCCGGTCTCAGGCTGAGTGAGGGGCCTGCTGTGATCATCCTCCTCTCTGACCACAGGGAGCTGGGTGCTGCTGGCGCTCTGAGCCTGCACCTGCTCAGAGACTGTAGGCAGGGCCGCAGTATCCAGGGTGGCTGATAGAGGGATGCAGAAGGAAGAGAGGAGAGGACAGGCAGGAGGCAAGAGAAGAGGGGGGAGGTGAGCAGGAGTAGAAAGGACAGGGAAGAGGAAATAGTGTGGGGAAGAGAAAAGGGGGGAATAGATGAAGGAGAGAGAGGACATGGTGTGGAGCAGAGGAAGGCAGGAGGTAAGAAAAGATAGGGGAAGATAGGAGACCATTTAGAGGAGGCAAAGGTGAGATAAGGAGAAAAGAGATGAGACAGTGTTGGAAGAGAAAAGATAAGGGAGGAAAGAGCAACAGGCAAGTCAAGATAGGAAAAGATCTGAGGCTGTATGTGAAGTCATTCGATTCCTGCTTCCTTCTCTCACACATTCTCCTACAACACTTTTTTGGAAGGAGTCGAGGAGAAAGGATGCAAGGAATCAAAACAAAAATGTTTATTTAATTTCCATACACCGAAATAGAGAAAGTATGTAGTAAGGGGTAGTGGTGGTCTAGTGGATAGTGAGTTGGACCTGGGATCGGAAGGTTGTGAGTTCAAATCCCGCCTGAAGCCACACCACTACTAGTGTGCCCTTGGGTAAGGCACTTAGCCCTCAGTTACTCCAGGGGGAATGTCCCTGTAATTCGTAATTGTAAGTCGCTTTGGATAAAAGCGTCTGCTAAATGGCAAAATTATTATTATTAATTATGTAGGTAGAGTTCTGTAGCAATCAGTTATTTGAATGTTGAACGTGTGTTCTATCAGAGAAACGTATCTTTAAGGGCATTTGCAGACAGAGACAGAATTGTCTGCAAATTCTCTGGATACTGCTAATTGTATCCTGTCTTATTTGTCACTTATGTCCTGTACTATTGTCACTTCTTTATCTTGACTTATGCCTATTGCCTTATTGTCTTGTGCTGCAATGTCAAGAACCGAAGCCTACGAATTTTACTCTCTTACACTTGTGTAATGTGACCTAACAATAAAACTTGTAACATTATTTTTTAATGTAATGCTTATGATCAGCTGAAAATCAGACAGAGAAAATCTTTTAGCACAGTAGCATGTGAGAAACCCAGCTGAGACGATGGTTGGAGCAAAACCAAACCTGCACACACCTCTAACCCTGCTAGACTAGGGATCACACACCTCTAACCCTGCTAGACTAGGGATCAGTTAGATTAGGCTAAATCAGGTTAGGGCTTGTCATATGACCTACTGTGATGCATGCATGTTAGGCTAGATGCCATCTGATTTTATTTTAGCTACTGTATTTTTGTGTTTATTTTAATCATGACTGCATCTATATGATTTGTTTATTTTACCCCATAACCTGATTTCTTCCATTAGGAAATGTAGCCCTGTTACTTCTGGCAGGGGGACCACCAACGGAAATTAGCCTATGGCTATAATTGGGTACATTTACACTGATGATATGTGCGCATTCCATTTAAGTGTTCATTAATGTACTGTGTCCCCCTTGAACAAATAAATACAAATCAAATCAATCAAACAGAAAACTAACACAACATCAGTTCTATAGTCAAACCCTCATAGAAAATCCATCAATCCACAAATAGGTCTAGCAGAAGGCTTTTTTCGTCAACATCATCGCCTTTACTCTCCTTTGTAAAGCTCCATATAACATAACAGGGGTAGGAGTCAGCACCTAATGACTCTACATTGTGCTCATCGAGGGGGAGGCTGGTGGAGGCAGAAATCAGAGGACGGGCTTATTGTAATGCATGGACCAGAAGGAGAAATGTTATGTTAAACACATTTGATACCATTCGTCCTTCCATTCCATGAATTGAAATGAGGCCGTCCTCAGATCGTGTCCCTCCACCAGCCTTCCTCGCTGCTCATGGTGGTGTGGTGGAGGCAGACAGAGCTGCTCATGGTGGTGTGGTGGAGGCAGACAGAGCTGCTCATGGTGGTGTGGTGGAGGCAGACAGAGTAGAGGAGAGAGAGGCACTTACATCCTGGGATCTCTGTGAGCTCGTTCAGAGGAGGCACCGTCTCGAGTGTGTTAGCATAGGTTTTCGCCGCCTGTCTCTGGGCACTACGCGCCTCTATCTCCTTCTTGGTCCTGGGGATCCGGCATTTGAAGATGCAGCATAGTGTGATGACTTGGCAAATGGTGAAAGAGAGAGAGAGGGAGAGAAATTGACAATTATTTTCCCATGTATATTCTTAACTTTGTGCTTGAAGTGCATATTTTACAACATAGCAAACAGTTTTGGTCAATAAAGCAATTATCAACACATGATATCATGGCCATAAGTACCTCTCTCGTAATAGTCATTTATGACAATGCGGCATAAATGATATTACAGTGCTGTGATACATGACTCTGTATCGCCTCAGTATACAAACTAGTTGGACCAGCCAAATAGCTGGCTTTGTTTATCACATCAACCATTTTTTCATGACTATGAATGTCATTTTGGGACAGGTTTGCAATGACTTACTAATTGCTAGAATAAACATGGAGAAGATCCCAATGACCTGCCATAACCGCAGCCCCCAGAAGACCACCGTCTCTGAAGTGGTAGGATCAGGCTTCTTTGGGGGGTCTGTTGGTAGAAGCTAGAGGGGAAAGAAACAACATTCATTATGATTCATGTATTCTAGAAATCTGTTATAATTCAAGGCAAATTCACTTGTGTTTTTGTTTAGGTTTTTATGTACGCTTTAGGACAGTACTTTCAGGCGGGATTAGTATTATCTGGGGACCTCTGGTTATGTGTAATAATTACGGATAATTATGAATAATAATCGTCTGTGTTCTTAATCCTGTGCGAATCGGCCATGTCCGTAAAAAGTCCACCACAAATTACCTACCATAATTCGCTAAACTCACAGGTCCTGTAATAATACTTATCCCGTGTGAATCTACATCAATCGAATCGTCAGTAATTTGGGGTGAGTCTGTTTTGCTTTTTTCTGCCACGTGTTCGAGAACTAACCAATGCCTGTTGCCCTAATCCTGTCCGAGTAGGGCTTTAGAAAGAAGGGTTTAAAAAGGGTTCTTGGCAGAGATCCTAGAACCTAGAACCATTTTCATGCAATTAATCTCATTGGAAGAGAGAGTTCCTTGAGAGTTACCACCCTTGATGGTTCTACTTCGTCCTTTTGTAGTGTGTAGTTTAGGAGCAATTAGTCATAAGTCATCAACCCTGTGTTCGCCTGGATGTTCTTTAAAGTCATATCAAAATGATAGATATATCCAATTGAGCTTGTGTGTCGCATCGGTTTTCAAAAAGATACTATGACATTACAACTGGAGATTATGCAAAATTTGTAGGGGGGGAAATGTAAGACTCTCTCAATAGGGAAAAAACACAAACAGGGAACAAATGTTTATAAAACATACAGAAATTATTAAGTATTTAGCTCCATGCTAGTCTGGATTGACCCCTTCATCTAGTGAAAGTGAAAATCAGTTTTGAGAGCTACCATGCGCCTAAAAGTGCCTAAAACTGAAGAAAAGAAATCCAGATCTGCATGTGATTTATCCAACTCTGTTTATGATTATCATTTGGGCTAAGCAGTTACAGACAAGTAAAACAATGGGTGCAGGCCTAACTACTGGTGGCCAGGCTCACACAAAGACATGGTAAGATGACACAATCAACGAGAAAAAAGGAGAGAGAACACACAGAGAGAACAAGAGAAAACAAGCTAAATATTCCAAAGTAGCATCATGTTTACAATGGCTAATCGAATTCTCATTGTTTGTTCGCATTTCTCTTCAGAGAACTGGCAGGGAAAACAAAAAAGGCTTCTGAAAAGCGTCGGAATGCTAAAACCCGAAGAGAACAACATAATTGGCCTTTGTAATTGAATTGCACTGTTCAAGACTCATCATTTATAATGACACAAACTCTGAATAGAACCAAGAAGAAGCTGCCTCTAAACCAAAAGTGAAAACTGCTCTCTAGATGGGGAGAAAAGGGACACATTTGAACATATATTTAACATTTTGCTTCAGGAGACACCCGCAGCTGATTTTGTGAGTTTACCCCCTTACAAAGAAATGAACAGTCTATAAGTGTAATGGTAGGTTAATTTTAACAGTGAGAGACAGAATATTAAAATAAATCCCAGAAAATCACATTCACATCACAAAATGATTTGTGTTTTACTAAGTAAAATAAGTATTTCACAAAAAGTAGATCACAAAATCAGCAGGGGGTGAAACACTTATTTTCCCCACTGTATGTATTGTATGACTGTTTACAGTCATTTTGTACATCATTTCATAATGATCCTGAGCTATTATCTGCCATTTCCCGTCAGTTAAAAAAGTCTTATTAACAGACATACCATATTATGCAATGAATACATTATAAGGCGTCATACAGTACATGCCTATAATGAGTTATAATGCATTTTATGTTTGTACCTCATAGTAAGTGTTACCGGATGCCCTTACAGATGTAAAGGGTTCTCCCTCCATGGTGACAGCCTTCTGAGTAGTGTATGTTTAGCAAAACTTAAAGCCACTGTCAGTGATATTTTCTGTATTCTCAAATAATTGCATATACCCCTTATTTATGATGAATATATTTATTTATTTATATATATTCTATGTATTGCTACTTAAAATGCATACAATTAGAATCAAGTGCACCACATCAGGTGTAAATGATTAGATCAGACATTTTAGTTTGGTTTGCTCTTGATTGTTGAAGTCAGTAATATCACCATAGCGAGAGGCGTTCAGAAAGAAGGTTGTAGATGCATATGAGTCTGGGAAGGGATTTAAAAAGATCTCCAAACAATTAGAAGCCATTCCACTGTCCGGAAAATAAGAGAAGAAGAACATTAAATATTAAAACAACTGCCAACAAGGCGAGGTCAGGCCTTTCTAGCAAGTTCAGCCCAAGAGCAGACTGCAAGATTAAAGAAGTCTCCAACCATGCTAAAATGTCATCACGGGACCTACAGGTAGCTCTTGCCTCAGTTGATATCAAAGTACATCTACCATCATAAAGAGACTGCACAAGTTTGATTTTCATGGGAGGTGTGCAAGGAGGAAACCATTGCTGTCAAAAAAAAACACCAGGGGCCTCATTCATAAAGAAATACTTGAACGTCATCTTTGACTTTCACGTAAGCACATTTTTCTAAACGGACGTGAGCATTATTTATAAAACGGGCTGAGATGGTTTAAAGTTGCGTACGTGCTTCCTTCTATAAATACCAAACATACTTGGAATTGAACGCAGGTGAATGAGGTTTGTATTAACGCCCTGTGATAGAGGCTCAATCAGGGGTGAAAGTGGTTTGAGTTTCTTACAGGAACTGTAGGCTACTACCCCAACCTTCATCGTTTCCTATTGTTCTCCTCCTGCCCCCAGCTTCATGCATCCCTGAACACACACATCGTGGTGTTGGTGTCGAAATTAGAAACACTTTAGGGCTGCCAAGTTTCACCAAGAGTTTGGAGTGAGAGTTTTTGGTGGTGGAGCGACCCAAAACTGTGCACGTTTTGGTAGCGGCGGCCCCTCTCTCCCACACAATTATTTGTGCTAGTTTCCTGCAATTTTAAACCAGCACAAGAAATGAAAATAATTGTAACATTTGATAAAACAAGAGAAATTCAGATAATATATCTTAAGTCTTAATAAACAAATACAGTAGCCTACAGAGTCTAAAACAAAATTGGGCCTCATCAAGTGAACTCAACCCCTTGGTCAGCAGCAGAAAGACCCTTGGTCATCATCTTATATACAGTGCATTGCTCATAGATGGCTATCATGTTATACAGTACATACCAGGGTTTTTCCTGGGTCAGAATCAAGCCTTGGAGGTTGATGTTGTGCGCGCGCAGTGCGCCCAAATTTTCTTTGAGGGACCCCCAATTGTTGTATTTGTATTGTAAATTGTAATTATTAATAATAATAATAATACAATGCGATTTGAAAGTACCAGTAGGCTACCAGATACGTATGCACATATTTTGCTACCAGGGTTGCCAGATGGAATTGACAATTTCCAGCCCAACCAGTCTAAAAGCTGTCGAATCCACCCGTCCAGTGTGACCAAAAGTAGCCCAATCTGGCAACACGGCTTGCTTATGGAAGCATATAGTGGACTAAATTCAAATATTAATGCAATTTGAGATTGCATTTGCATGTTCCACTTTTGCATGCATTCTTTCAGACAATATTCAAATTCAAATGCAATTCTAAAGAGCGTATGTGTTTCCTAGAACATATAAATGCAATTGCTAATCACATTATTGCATTACAATTTGAATATTGACTCAAATAACGCAGGCAAAAGTGGCAAATGAATATGCTATTTTGGGATTGCATAGTCATTTTCACATTAGAATGAAAATTTGAATTTTGTCAGCTACTAAGCGGATGTGTTTACTAGAACATGTAAATGCAATTGCGTATCACATTATTGCATTACAATTTGAATATTGACTCAAATAATGCAGGCAAAAGTGGCAAATGAATATGCTATTTGGGGATTGCATAGTAATTTTCACATTAGAATGAACTTTTGAATTATGTCAGCTACAAAGCAGCGCATGACTTTGAAAATTAAATGTCAAATGGCTTTGCATTATCATTTTAATATTGACAGCGAATGTGCACATCAGGTACATGAAAATGAAAATGAAAATCATTAGAATTGCATTTGAATTTGAATATTGTCTGAAAGAATGCATGCAAAAGTGGAACATGCAAATGCAATCTCAAATTGCATTAACATTTGAATATAGTCCACTATATGCTTCCATACGGCGCGACTGTAATCCCGGTCGGACTGTCTCAGTGCCCAGTGCTGCCCACCCAACCACGTCGCGTCGGGTCTACTGTAAAGCGGGTTAACATGTCCTTTTCAAAGGTATTAAAATAGACGCAAGGAAACATAACGTCAACCATGTGTTTCCTTGTTGGAAATTATGGATCGTGAATCGTGATTGCTTCTGCACTCTGCAGCAATCGGATTTTGATTGACAGGCAGCTGCATCTCTTCCCCCAACGGCGTTCAGGCACAGAAAGTCTTGCCGGAACGCAGCACCGGACCGTTCCGGCCCACTTTCACCTATGGGCTCAATTATAGCGGCTGAATGAAGCCAAGTGCTATAATATAATATAATACAGACAGACAATACTGACAATATTATATACTGTCTGTATTATATTATATTATAGCACTTGGCTTCATTCAGCCGCTATTTGAGCCGCTATCACAGGGCGTTAATACTATATTATAGGGTAGGCGTGCGTCTGGAAGGGGAGAGGGCAGTAATACCACGTTCATTGATAAAATGACATAAGGGATGGAAAGGGGGGATGGCAGTTTTAGACGGGGGATGATTTGGACCGTTTTTATTTCAGGGGGGATGCCATTCCCCCTCATCCCGACTCAACTCGAAATCCAGTATAATTTAGCGCGTGGCCGGGCAAGGCATAGGCATGTTGAAGAGAGATAGACAGCTCCGGAGGGATATAAAGAAAGACTGAAATACAATCATAAACATTAGTTCCCTTTCAATCTTGAATTAAACTCATTTTCTCGGCTGATAACAACATCGTTAATTTTATTACGAGCCACTTGCATGAATTACAGTAGGCAACGTTTTTCCAGTGCAGCTCACATGCCTGTAATAACTCCGCATAACCAGTAGGTAATGTACGTAAGCAAGTTGAATACTCGACGTCGAGCTACGATCGTTTCCACGATCAAATTGACTCACGTTGACATTTTATAAATCACTACGTTGACGTGGTTTTCTACGTACGACACGGGTAAGATCAACATTTGATCTAAGCACCCGTAATGAATGAGGCCCCAGGGCAATACAAAAGTTTGCCAGAGAACACATAGACAAACACCAGGGGCCTTAGTTATAGAAAGTATTTTGGATCAAATTTGATCTTACCCGTGTTGGACGTAGAAAACCACGTCAAAGTAGTGATTTATAAAATGTCAACGTGAGTCAATTTGACCGTGGAAACGATCGTAGCTCTACGTCGAGTATTCAACTTGACGTACGCACATTACCTACTGGTTATGCGGAGTTATTACAGGCATGTGAGCTGCACTGCCTACTGTAAGTGAAAGTGGCTTGTTATCAAATTAACGATGTTATCACCCGAGAAAATTAGTTTAATTCAAGATTTTAAGGGAACTGATGTTTATGATTGTATTTCAGTCTTCCTTTATATCCCTCCGTAGCTGTCTATCTCCCCTTCAACATGCCTATACAGTGCGTTCCACAACGGACCTTGCCCGGTCATGCGCGGTTATACTGGATTTACCCGGTGTCAGGGGGTTCGCAAAGGGAGTTCGCAGCCATGTTTTCAATGTCACTTGATAATAATAAGACCATTATATTATTACAGTATAAGCATTTGCCTGGTTAGTTGTCATGATCAAACGTCACAAATGCAACTTACCGAGAAGCCACCCTACTCTGCCCTCTCTCGCTTCCAGACAAACGGCTACCCTATATTATAGCACTTGGCTTAATTCAGCCGCTATAATTGAGCCACTATCACAGGGCGTAAATACAATAATTTCAATTATATTTGCCATTTATAGACGGAAGTACGTACGCAATTTTAAACAAGCGCAGCCCGTTTTATAAATAATGCTTACATCCATTTAGAAAAATTCGCTCACGTGCAAGATAAAGATGACGTTCAAGAACTTTTTTTTATAAATGAGGTCCCAGGACTTCTGGAAGTTGAATTATTTGTGCACACTGACAGAAGATATGTTTAGTGCAAACCAAAGACAGCATTTGAGCACAAGAGCCTCATACCAACTGTGAAGCATAGGTGTGGAAATGTCATGGTTTGGGGCTGCTTTGTTGCAGCAGGGCCTGGCCAGCTCACCATCATCACTGTGAATTTGTTATTGTATCAGAGAGTGCTTGAGGAAAATGTGAAACCATCTGTCCAAAAGCTTAAGCTGAAGCGGATGTGGACCATGCAACATGACAATGATCCAAAACATTCCAGTAAATCAAAAGGAATGGCTCAAAAGAAAGATGGAGAGTTCTGGAATGGCCAAGTCAAAGCCCAGATCCTATTGAGATTCTGTGGGGTGATTTGAAACGGGTTGTGTATGTAAGACACCCCTCAAACATCACACAGCTGAAATAATTCTGCATTGAGGAGTGGGAAACACTCTTCCAATTGATCAATTGAGACTGGTAGACAAATATTGATATGTCCATATTTCTTACAAAATATAACTAACCCTAACCCACATTTTTTGACATGACTTCGTTTAGATTAGACAGCACGATTATTCCACAGATGTGGCTTAGGCTGGTCACAATAAAAGGCCACTTTAAAATGTGCAGTGACAGATGTCGCAAGTTTTGAGGGAGCATGGAATTGGCTTGCTGACTCCAGGAATGTCCACCAGAGCTGTGAAATGAAAGTTCATTTCTCCATAAGCTGTCTCCAAAGTGGTTTCCAATTCCAATTCACGGAAACGCCTTTGGAGACGGCTTATGGTAGAGAAATTAACATTCAATTCACAGGCAAATACAACAAAGAAAAGCGGCGTCTGACTTGGGCGCAATGGGATTTCCCTTCTGGCTCAGGGCAAGGAAGACTTCCAGAGCATCTGTTCACGGCCTCACTCAGGATGTTAAGACTGGAAGAGGAGGTCTTCATCTCAGATGAGGGTCATTGGTTTGGCTTCACAGTGGTATGGTGAGCCACCTAAACACTGGTAGTCACCAGTGATGAGGAAGCTGCAGTGTCAGCAGGCGCCATGTTGGGAACGAGATCCTGATCGGGTTGTATCAGAATCGCAGGAGCATCAGTCCGGGTGTCCCTTGTGACCACGAACCACCACCTCGGCCCAGGACGACTGATGGTTAGGTGTTGAGCAGGAGGAAAGCTGTGGATAAGTGGAGGGGTCCCACAGAACTGTGTCCTGGAAGGCTGCACTGAAAGAGGCAGTCTGTTTGGACTGCCCAGAAGCCACGTCCATGAAGCTGGACAAAAGAGAGTCTTTTCTTCATCGGAAATCCATCGAATAACCTCCTTAAGGTCAGCAATCTTTCTGTTTGCTTTCTGGAGTAGTACACACTCCTCACAGAGCGTAGTTGGCAATGTATGTTCCATTTGGTTGAAAATGTTGTTTCTGTTGTTTATCTGCGTGGGTGTCCGATGCTTCAGACTTCTTTCCTCTGGCATCATCTTGAGTGAGACAGTTAGAGTGGAATGGTGGTGCCAGTCGAGACAGAAAACTTTGGCCAGTAACAGGATATGTTGCGGAGGGGTTGCTGTTTGGCTGGTTAACTGATGGAGCAGTAGGCTAGTAGGCTAGTGGGTTACTTAGCTGGCAAGAGATAGCAGGCTCTCGGGTGGAGGGGACAAAAGGAAAACAAAATATGAGCAACAAGGCTCCGTTTACTAAAAGCAAACTTCACTTAAACACAAAAAAATCAAAACACACATATAGTCAATAATACCTGGAAGTAGCGACAGGTAAGGTAAAGTCCTCCAGGACCGAAAGGACAGGGACAAGTATCATGCACAATATTCTTAAGGGAAAGACGAGGGTTCACAAGACGCTAACAAGTACGAACAACTGACAAGGGAACAGGGAAATGGGACACACCTAAATACACATACAAACACTCACAGGTGACAATAATCACGTAATTAGTCCAGGGCTGGAGTGATGCTGCTCTTCAACCAGCAGAGGCATCGGGGAGTCATCCTCGCTGACCCCCCTCGTAACAAACGTGCTCTAAAAAACATTCTAAAAACATTTGCTTATAACCTTCTTAAAATGTTTACTGAAAACCCTGTTAAAACATTATGCCCAAACATTCTTAAAATGTTTTTAGCTAAACGTATTAACACATGTAAAAGTTTGATAACATCAATATTCAAGTCTTTCAACCAGTGGCGGCTGGTGCTAAACGTTTTGGGTGGGGCACAGGTTATGGGGGCATGCTCCACAGGGAAGAATATCAACTTTAAAATCTGGATTTACAGTCGATTTTAGCATGAGAATATTGCTCTACCCCCCTGTACAGACCTCGCCATCCCCTCTACCCCCCTGTACAGACCTCTTCATCCCCTCTACCCCCCTGTACAGACCTCTTCCTCCCCTCTACCCACCTCTACAGACCTCTTCATCCCCTCTACCCCCCTGTACAGACTTCTTCATCCCCTCTACCCACCTCTACAGACCTCTTCATCCCCTCTACCCACCTCTACAGACCTCTCCATCCCCTCTACCCCCTGTACAGACCTCTTCATCCCCTCTACCCCCCTGTACAGACCTCTTCATCCCCTCTACCCCCCTGTACAGACCTCTCCATCCCCTCTACCCTCCTCTACAGACCTCTTCATCCCCTCTACCCCCCTGTACAGACCTCTTCATCCCCTCTACCCCCCTGTACAGACCTCTCCATCCCCTCTACCCTCCTCTACAGACCTCTTCATCCCCTCTACCCCCCTGTACAGACCTCTTCATCCCCTCTACCCCCCTGTACAGACCTCTTCATCCCCTCTACCCCCCTGTACAGACCCCGTCATCCCCTCTACCCACCTCTACAGACCCCGTCATCCCCTCTACCCCCTGTACAGACCTCTTCATCCCCTGTACAGACCTCTTCATCCCCTCTACCCCCCTGTACAGACCTCTTCATCCCCTCTAGCTGCTGGACTGGAAAAAATCAGGTGTAGTGCTGAGGCACAAATATGTAAATTTCAAGCCTGCAAACTTTAAATAAATGTGCAATAACACTATTGTGCAATATGACAACCCTAGTCGTCTATCTGTACAGTATAGTATGGTGGATAGTGTACATAGCCTTTATTTATGAAACCAGCTCCTTCCCTTCTTGTGTTTTTTTTTTTTAAGTTTTTTTTTTTTTTCTTTCCTAACACCAGGGGAGCCACCCCTCCTAAATTTCGTTGTTTGGTACCTGTACTGTAGCAATGACAATAAAGACCATTCATTCATTCAATTCATTCTACCCCCCCTGTACAGACCTCTTCATCACCTCTACCGCCCCAGTTTTCTCTACAATTTCTACAATTTTCTCTCTACAGTTTCTACACGTCAACGTGTACCGAAACACTTGTTTCCAACGTGGTCCTACGTTTCTCCTACACCAAGACACATACAGAGCATAGAAACATACAAAGACCATAGAAACATACAAAGAGCATAGAAGATACAATCAGAATACAGTCTGCCATTCCTTCTCCCAGCATCGATTTGGTTTTCCTATCATGACTGAAGGACAGACGATTCACTACCTTACACTATTGTAAGTCGCTTTGGATAAAGGCGTCTGCTAAAATGCCAAACATGTACCGGTAAACAAATAAATCATGTAAATGTCGGCTAAGGTGATCAGCTGAGCTTGACTTGGGACTTGACTAACAACAAGTGACACATTTCCCATCTCACACGCTGTTGTTGCACAATGTTATTGTGTGTGTGTGAGTGTGTGTGTGTGTGTGTGTGTGTGTGAGTGAGTATGTGTGTGTGTGAGTGAGTGTGTGTGTGTGTGTGTGTGTGTGTGTGTGAGTGTGAGTGTGAGTGTGTGTGTGTGGGTGTGAGTGTGTGTGTGTGTGAGTGTGTGTGTGTGTGTGAGTGTGAGTGTGAGTGTGAGTGTGTGTGTGTGTGTGTGTGTGTGTGTGTGTGTGTGTGTGTGTGTGTGCGTGCTGGGTGAATACATAAACAAACAAGCGAAAAGACGACATTAGAAAACGTACCATGCTGACGATATTACTAAATGTTTGAAGTAGCTTTTATCTTAGCTGACTCTCTTACCTTCAGGTCGAGTTTGTGTATTCTGGCTTCGCAAAAGACCAACAGTAGC
This sequence comes from Nansenia antarctica, assembly GCF_963989245.1. Classification (NCBI taxonomy): domain Eukaryota; kingdom Metazoa; phylum Chordata; class Actinopteri; order Argentiniformes; family Microstomatidae; genus Nansenia; species Nansenia antarctica. The sequence continues at coordinate 4,271,566 of NC_137686.1, read as the reverse complement.
AGGAGAAACACGTCTCGAAATACATGTCGGGCCGTGCAATGGTGGCTAACTAAACCAGCTAGGTGTATACTAGTGATATACCGTTGTGTGTGTATGATATTTACTATAACACTAGCTGGCGAAAATAGGATATATTTTTCTCCCAAACTATTCTGCTTCCCTAGTAGACCTTCTTACTTCCGGGTACAACCACGACTTACACGTCACCAGCAGAGTGACGAGCAACGCCCACAACACGTCAGACTTAACAACCGGATATTCAGGGCGCAAAAAAAGAGAAATAGGAGACAGCCAATTGGAGCGCTGCTACAGCTCACGTGGAAGCCAAAAGTATTTGGCCTGCCAAAGACTTGCATTCGGCTGGCGCCCCGACTCCTCCCCCTATGTGAATGAATGAATGAATGGTCTTTATTGTCATTGCTATAGTACAGGTACCAAACAACGAAATTTAGGAGGGGTGGCTCCCCCGGTGCTAGGAAAGAAAAAAAAACTAAAAAAACACAAAAAAGGGAAGGAGCTGGTTTACATAAATAAAGGCTATGTACACTATCCACTATACTATACTGTACAGATAGACGACTAGGGTTGTCATATTGCACATAGTGTTATTGCACATTCATTTGAAGTGTCGCAGTTTGCAGGCTAGAAATGTACATATTTGTGCCTCAGCACTACACCTGATTTTTTTTTCAGTCCAGCAGCTGCCATCAATCCGTCCAGACTGTCCAGGGCCCAGAACCTAGGTCTTTGCTGTGTTCAGGGCCTGGATGGCCCTGGGGTAGAGGCTGTTCTTCAGTCTGTTTGTCCTTGCGGCCGTGGTCCTGTACCGCCTTTTCGAGGGCAGCTGGGTAAAGTGTACGTACCCAGAGTGGGTTGGGTCTCTGGAGATCTTGGAGGCCTTCCTGAGACAGCGTGTGTTGTACAGCTCTTCCAGAGAGGGGAGGGGGGCGCCGGTGATCTTCTGGGCTGTTCTCACGACTCTCTGTAGCGCATTTCTCTCCGCGGTTGTGCAGCTGGAGAACCAGTTGCAGATGCCGTAGGTGAGGATGCTCTCCACTGCGCCGCGGTAGAAGGCCACCAATATCTCCTGCTTGTTGTGTTCCTTCCTGAGGACTCTCAGGATGTAGAGCCGCTGTTGTGCCTTCTTGATGGTGGCTGTTGTGTTGTTCTTCCAGGACAGGTCATCCTGTATGTGCACCCCCAGGAATCGGAGGGTTGAGACTCTCTCCACGCTCTCTCCGTCGATGAGCAGGGGCTGGATCTCGGACTTTTTCCTCCTGAAGTCCACGATGTATTTGAACAGTGAATTGTACACACACACAGATAAAATGTTTATTGTATTGGAGGATTTTTAATGAATGCTGATAGGCGCCGACAGAATATCAGCCGCATTTTGTGAATAAACAATGTTTATTTTTTTAAAAAACTTTTATAAATCGCAACTAGGAAGTGAAGGTGGGGCGCCCTCTATCGGCCCGCCGCCACTGCTTTCAACATAATGTATCATTATTTATTAACATTAACAACAGAGGTGAGACAGGGAGAGGCAGCCACAGCTTCATTTGAGAACATATAATTTTAAAAAAAAAGCAAAACATCATATACCGTATTTTCCGCACTATAAGGCGCACCGGATTATAAGGCGCACCTTCAATGAATGGCCTATTTTAGAAATGTTTTCATATACAGGGCGCACCGGATTATAAGGCGCACTGGATTATAAGGCGCATAGAATAGATACTGCAGTCAAACGTTTGACTGGGGTTGCGTTACGCCCAAGCTCCACCTACTGCGTTGCGTCACCTCTCCATCTGTGTTGTGTCAACTTCCCGTTGTCCAAGCTCCACCTGAGCGTTGTCACCATCAACGTTCTACCTGCTCCACTGTCAAAAATATATATTTTTCCACCTCAAGTATCAGCCGTTCGTCATCCATTTTTGCAACAAGCGTCAAGGACCTGCGGTGATTCACAGCTGACTCGCGTGAATAGCAATTCGCAATAGCTGCAACCACGAGATATAGAGTAGTTAGCTACAAGCATTTTCAATCTGCTATTATCTCTATTAGTGGATTAACCGCTGTGGTGATTTAACAGCTGATAAAAATACATCAAGTAGACTACAAACAGAGCAAAACAACACCAGAAAACAACCAATAGGCTATACAATTATAACCAACAACCAATATGTGACAGCTCCTGGTGAAATGTGCAACGTACTTTTTCAGTTTTTACACATGCTTAAACTACAGATTGTAAGCTTTCAAATGATGTGTCATACATTCAAATCAGAGATTGAACACGACAGGCGTATTTGAATGTTGGTTCATCTCAAACACTGAATGGGAGAAAAGTGACTCTGACCAAACCACAACAAACGCTGCTAGCGGCTAACAGCTAACAAAACACATCGCTACGAAGGTCTAAACTGTATTTTAATAACATGACAACATACTGGGAGAACATCGACATGCTAAAAACACATAACTACACATAACTAGATGAACACACAGTTCTTGCTTTTGAACACGAGCTAAAACGAAAGTATGTTTACAAATCAACCCTCCCTTACCGGTAGCCTCCGGCAAACGAGAATAATGAATCCAATACACAAATGATAAGTGTTTAGTGATCGTTAAACTGTTGTTTATTATATCGAGTGGGTACTTTAAAACTTCAAGTTGAAAGCACCAAGAATCTCACTTTGTTCCCTCGGAAACTCTGTTTAGTCTTCTTTACTTGGGGTCTTGTGGTGTGGGACTGTGAGTAAGCACAACACCGGTGTTTACTGATTACCGTAATGCTGCAAGCGGTGCGGCTTTGTAGTTTACCAGTCGTACTGAAACATTTTATTATTATTAAATTGTTTTTATTGGTCATGTAATTTTTACATTTTGATCCATATATAAGGCGCTCCGGATTATAAGGCGCACTGTCGTTGTTTTTTTTTTTTTTGACTTTTAAGTGCGCCTTATAGTGCGGAAAATACGGTACTGTACATACTGAAAACATGGAAGTCAGAACCTATCATCACTGCAACAGTACATATCTCTGACAGTACATATCCTCATGACAGACAGGCATTCCCAAAGTGTTGATTGCTTGATTTAGTCCTCGGACAGTGTGGGGCTTCTGCTCCCCTCAAGTCCTGCTGCTGCACCTGGACACATTCTTAAACATCATCCCTGGACACATCCTTACTCTGAACTCTGTCCTCAGTCACAGATGGTCCACCTGTATCACTGTCCTCAGTCATGGATGGTCCACCTGTATTATCCACCTGCATTATAACAAAAATAGTATTTAAAATCAGAATAGTTTCTGATTCATCAGAAGTCTTTTTGGTAGCCCTTTAAATTACAGGCCATTAATTATGCAGTAATTACTGTAAATAACCAAGTAATATCCATGTAAAATAGACATGTAGAATGCTAGTAATTGTGCTAGCTAGATTGCTATAGCTTGCTAGCTAGCTAGCTAGCTAGCTCCCAAACCTGGCCCAAACTTTTGGGCTGGTAGATTTGCTTCACTCACCAGCCAAAAAAACAACAACAATTACGTTAATCTATTGAGTGGCTGGTAAAATCTGAACGTTCACCAATTTGTCGATTTGGACGGTGGATAAAAGTTAATTTTGCGCCCAGCTTCCTAGCAATTTCTGACAACACACACGCTCGACGTTATTCGCATTAACGGTTAGTTTGTGGTCAAGAATGTAAATGTATCCATACAAAGTAACGTTAATCAATTAAAAACAGTTATTGTAACCTTACCGTTTAATTCACAGTGTCCCGTTCCCTTGTGCTGTCTTCAACTAAAACCGTCTACCTGTGTGTTACGTCTGTGTTTACGACAGTTTGGGCTTTACGACATGTGCCGTATTACGTTTTGTGTGACACTCGTGTTTGATTAAACGGAGTCGCCAGCTCCGACTATAAGCTCTGAGTTCGACTCCGTTATTGAACATAACATTGGCGACGAGGATGGCTGATTGTTCTCTACCAACACCCCCTCCTTTCCTAGCAGTCCCGGCAGAACCACCGATTCCGTGGGGCCGCTGGATTTCCTCTTTCGAAACATACATCCTAGCTGCCGGCTTGGAGGATGTATCAGACAAGAGGAAATATGCGCTGTTGCGGCACTGCCTGGGAACGGAGGGTCAGCGCGTGTTTGAAACTATCGGCCCTGCGGCGAGATACACAGACGCTGTGGAACTATTGAAGCAACACTTCGCCCCTCCACAAAGCGCTCTTCTCCGCCGCGTCATATTCAGACGAAGACACCAACGAACAGGTGAGACAGTGACACAGTATGTGGCTGATCTGCGGGGTTTGGCGAGCGTATGCAAGTTCGGGACATTACAGAACGAAATGATAAGAGACCAACTCATCTTACACACGAACTGTGACAAGATTAGGGAAAAACTGTTACTGGAAAATGATGAACTTACATTATCAGCAGCTCTGAACATGGCGGCCCAGGTTGAAACAGCTTTAGAATGTGCAGTTAGTTTTTCAGCCTCTCCCAGCTCACCGGCAGAGGGCGCGCACAGCCTACAGGTGCCCCTCCTCCACGTGAGTGCAACCAGCGGCGGGGAGAGCATTTTACTGGCCTCTCGGTCACGCGACCAGCCACACCAGCCGTGTGGGAATTGCGGCTCTTCTGCACACAATTCAAGAGCTCAGACATGCCCAGCCCGTGGTAAAACCTGCTCCAACTGCGGGAGACTAAACCACTTTCACAAGGTCTGCAGGTCTGCCCCAGCTAGAGCTTCCCAGTCACCTACCACAGTCATCCATAATGTCAGCTCAGGACGAGCGCCATTCAAAACATGCTCGTTGATGGTTGGTGATGTCACTCTGCCGCTCCTCCTAGACACTGGAGCCACAGTGTCCCTTGTGAACTTGACGACCTATACACAGTTCTTCTCCCATGTGCCCCTGGGGTTGCCCTCCACCACCCTGCGTGGCTATGCCAACTCTAAGATTGACATTGTGGGCTCTTTTCAGCTGCCTGTGAAGTACGGGGAGAGGACACTGCCGGCTTTCAGGTTCAACGTTGCACGCCACGGGACCAACTTGTTAGGCCTCGACCTGTTCAACGCCCTCGGTTTCACCCTGCTAGACACAGCTGGCTCAGAGATTCACACCGTTTCCATCCCCTGGCAGCAACAGTGGCCTGCGCTGTTCAGCGGTGTAGGCTGCCTCGACACTTTTGCCCACCAGCCTCTGTTAGATCCTACAGTGATGCCTGTTATACAGCCCCTCCGCCGCTCCCCCCTGGCTCTCCGCGATGACATCTCCTCTCAACTACAGAGCATGCTCGATAGCGACATCATTGAGCAGGTGAATGCATCGCCTTGGATCTCCAACCTGGTGGTGGCGAACAAGAAGTCTGGGGGGCTGCGCATCTGCGTGGATCTGAGAGCGGTAAACAAGGCCATCATCCCTGACAAATACCCCCTGCCAACGATAGAGGAGCTCACCGCCCAGTTCTACGGGTCCAGCGTGTTCTCTAAACTGGACCTCCGTCAGGGTTACCTCCAAGTGCCACTACACCCCGAGAGCCGCAACCTCACAGTGTTCATCACTCACAGAGGGGTTTTCCGCTACAAACGCATGGCTTTCGGTTTAAGCTCCGCCCCCAGCTGCTTCCAAAAGATCATGGCCTCCATCTTCGCTGGGATCCCAGGTGTGACCATCTATCTTGATGACATCGTGGTTCACGGGGCCACCGTCGAGAGCCACGACGAGCGTCTCCACAGTGTGTTCAGTGCATTGGCCAAGCATCACCTGACACTCAATGGTGAGAAGTGTGTATTCGCCGCCCCAGCCATCGACTTTGTGGGGTTCCGCCTCTCAGCTGATGGCACGTACCCGCTGCACTCAAACACCGAGGCCATCCATCATGTCCCGGAGCCCACCACAGCCGCTCAGGTGGCCTCCTTTCTAGGCATGACGGCGTACTACCTCCGTTTCCTGCCACAGTACTCGGCCACAACCACACCGCTGCGGAAGCTGTTGAAGCATGACGAGCCCTGGCTCTGGCTCTGGCCTGCTCAGACGCCGTACGCCTCCTGAAGGCCCAACTCACCTCGCCACCGGTCCTGGCGCATTTCGACCTGGCCAGCCCCACTCTTGTCACGTGCGACGCCTCTGCCACAGCCATTGGTGCGGTGATGTCCCAGCTGCAAGGGGGGGTGGAGAGACCGATCGCCTTCGCCTCCCGTGCTCTCAGCCCCACGGAACAGAAGTACTCGGTGGGGGAGCGGGAGGCCCTAGCATGCCTCTGGGCATGTGAGCGCTGGCACATGTACCTCTATGGACGGCTATTCACACTGAGGACAGACCACCAGGCCCTCATCACCCTCCTGGCCACGTCTGGCACCGGTCACAAGCCACTCCGCCTCCACCGCTGGGCCGACCGCCTGCAACAGTACAACTATCGGCTACAGTTCACGCCAGGACGAGACAACGTGGTAGCCGACTTGCTATCACGCGCAATCCCCAGCCCACCCACAGCCCCAACCTTGACCCCCGGACTGGAGCAGGCTGAGCACGACCTCGTCCAGCTCCTCCACACACCCCTTCAGGAGACGGTGTCGCTGAAGGAGCTCCGGGATGCCTCAGCCGATGACCCCACCCTCTCTACACTCTCAACCTACATCACGCAGGGGTGGCCGGTAAGAGTACCTGACGAGCTACTCACCTACTCCAGGATCAGGGAGGAGTTGTCGGTTTGGAATGACACCTGTGTCGCTCGCGGGTTCTGCACTGTGGTCCCAGGTGTCCTTCGGGCGCGTATCCTTGCTATGGCGCACGAGGGTCACCTGGGCATAGTCAGGCTCAAACAGCGCTGTCGTGAGGTTGTGTGGTGGCCAGGCATCGACAGGGAACTCGAAACCCTGGTCAAGGATTGCACTGCCTGTCTCCTTAGTGGTAAGACCAGGGCTCCAGCTCCACCCCCGCCCATGCAGCCGTTGGACTGGCCATCTCAACCCTGGGAGCACCTGCAACTGGATATCTGCGGCGAGCTGCATGGGGTACCACATCACCAGCGTTTTCTCGTTGTGACCTACGACCTCCACTCTAAGTGGCCAGAGGTGACACCTGTGGGCTCGGTCACAGCAAAGGTGCTGATCGACATTCTCGACGCTCTGTTTGCGCGTTGGGGCCTGCCCAAGAGGATCACGACTGACAACGGTCCTCAAATGGTTTCCCATGAACTGTCCTCCTATCTAGTGGGTAAAGGGATCCACCACATCCGCACAGCGTTCTACCACCCTGCTGCGAACGGGGGGGTGGAACGGCTGAACCAAACACTGAAGAATGGCATCAGGGCCCACCTGGCACAAGGGTGCACGCTCACCACCAGCCTCCTCCAGACGCTGTTGCATTATCGGGCCACGCGACACGCCACTACAGGAGTCTCCCCAGCCTCCCTCATGCTGGGGCGGGAGCTCCAGCTGCCTCTCGATAGGCTCCGCCCTATACTAGCTCAGCCCCCGGTCCATCCAGTTCAAGCCACAGTCACCAAACACCAGCGCTTGATGAAGGATCGTTTCGACAGGGCCAGACGTGCTAGGCCACCTGTCATCGCTGTGTCGGACTGGGTCAGGATCCGACGACCTCATCGGGACAACAAACTCCAGTCGTTTTGGTCTGACCCTGTCCAGGTCAGCAAACAGCTTGGCCCGGCCTCGTTTAGGCTCGCCGACGGCACTCGCTGGCATGCTACCCGCCTGCGTAAGGTGCAGCCTCCCCCTGGCCCAGCGCTGAGTGTGGCCTCTTCCACAGTCTTGCCAGCCGCACGGTTGGATGAAGCAGCAACCCCGGCCTACCAGGCTCAGCCCCAAGGCGTGGAGCCGCCACCAGTGGCTGTGGCTGCACCAGAGCCACGTCTGGTTCGAGCACGCAACAGGCCCGAGCACTTGCGTGATTACATGACTGAGTATCACACCTAGGTTGTGTGAGGGGGGGGGAAATGTTACGTCTGTGTTTACGACAGTTTGGGCTTTACGACATGTGCCGTATTACGTTTTGTGTGACACTCGTGTTTGATTAAACGGAGTCGCCAGCTCCGACTATAAGCTCTGAGTTCGACTCCGTTATTGAACATAACACTGTGCCCGACCACTGAACATCTCATTCAGGCGTGAAATCTAATCAGAGTCATTTGATTGGTCTGCCACGTCCTCAGCCTCCTCGGTTATTGGTGCAAGTCTGAAACTTGAATTTTTAATAACATCCCAAAAACATTTTAAGAATGTTTGGGCATAATGTTTTAACAGGGTTTTCAGTAAACATTTTAAGAAGGTTATCACACAACATTTAAAAAATGTTTTTAGAGAACATTATCTTAGAACATTCTGGGAACTTAAAGAAAACTTCCCGCTGAAAACATTTTCAAGAACATTAGGGCATAATGTTCTAGCAATGTTGTCTGTGTTGTCCGGCAACACTTTCTTTATTTTCTTTAGGAAAAGTTAAAAAGTTCATATTTGATAACAATGTATATAAATATTTTAGTTAATATTTGATGTAGTGACACCACTTCCGGTTTACCGCAAATCTACTTCCGGTTTGGGAGTTCGTCCTTTGCCAGAGAGAGACCGAGACGTTATGTGTGTTCTCCATTCATCATCCAACATCCACGTTCAGATTTACACAAAGCAATGTTGTAAGTACGAAATATCAAGTGTTGGATTGGTAGCTTTATATATTAGTCATCATTTGTTGGGAATATTATGTTTTTAGTTATTATTTTGTAGCTAGATTGTTAGGCCAAAAAAGCGGACTTTCTAGCTAACCACTGTTTGTGTACATCCTGTTGAAACATGTTTTGTGCTGTTTGTCTTGCAGTTTTTACCAGTTCAATATACCTGATTTGAAAAGCCACTCTACGCCTCTTTCTTTGATGAACTTTATTGACAAGGTTTAGCTAGATGTTACCAGAGAACATCACATTGTCACTTAACATTTTAAGAAGGTTATCACACAACATTTAAAAAATGTTTTTAGAGTTTTGATTGATTGAAAACTTTATTAGAAGATTTGCAGAAGTAGGTACATGAAAGTACATATTACATACAAGGTCAACTAACAGGATAAAAACCCAAGAAAGCCACTGGCTTATTTCAATTGGGGTCCTTGGGAGAACATTATCCTAGAACATTCTGGGAACTTAAAGAAAACTTCCTGCTGAAAACATTACGAGAACATTCTAGGTAACATTCTTTGAAAATTTTTAGAACAAAAAATTGCTAGCTGGGAATGTTCTTCCTTTGTTATCGTGTAACATTGTGGGAACATTTTATAAAAGAACATTCTATAATCTGTTACCTAAACAATGTCCCCAAAACATCCTTGGAATGTTGCAGGTAAAACGTTCTTCCTTTGTTTACATATCACATTACAGGAACATTCTAGAAAAAACGTTTTGTGATCTGAGGCATCAATAACATCCAGAAAACATTATCGAATGTTGCTTTGAAAATGTCCTTCCTTTGTTATCATGTAACATTGTGGGAACATTTTATAAAATAACATTTTATAATCTGTTACCTAAACAATGTCCCCAAAACATCCTTGGAATGTTGCAGGTAAAACGTTCTTCCTTTGTTTACATATCACATTACAGGAACATTCTAGAAAAAACGTTTTGTGATCTGAGGCATCAATAACATCCTGAAAACATTATCCGAATGTTGCTTTGAAAATGTCCATTCTTTGTTATCATGTAACATTGTGGGAACATTTTATAAAAGAACATTCTATAATCTGTTACCTAAACAATGTCCCCAAAACATCCTCAGAATGTTGCACCTAAAACGTTCTTACTTTGTTAACATTTAACGTTATAGGAACATTATTTGAAATGGTAAACATCCTTAAAATGCTCTTTGAACATTAGATGAAAACGTTTTCTTTAAAACATTAGCAGAACTTGTAGGGAATGTTAGCCAATGTTGTGGGAACATTCCCTGCTAGCTGGGACTATTATTCATATCGCTAGCATTTTAGTTGTTTTCAGAGAGGCCTCTAAACATTGGAGAAATGCAGTGCAGGCAAGTGATCTAAGAAAGAAAGATACACATTTTTGGCGGACACATATATATATATTTTTTTTAACAATAATTTGTAAGTTAGTTTATTGCTGATGAACAAGATGAATGAATGGACTTTATTGTCATTGCTACAGTACAGGTACCAAACAACGAAATTTAGGAGGGGTGGCTCCCCTGGTGTTAGGAAAGGGAAAAAAAAAAAAATAAGAAGGGAAGGAGCTGGTTTACATAAATAAAGGCTATGTACACAATCCACTGTACTATACTGTACAGATAGACGACTAGGGTTGTCATATTGCACAATAGTATTGTTTCACGTTATTTAAAGTGTCACAGTTTGCAGGCTTGAAATTTACATGTTTGTGCCTCAGCACTACACCTGATTTTTTCAGTCCAGCAGCTGCCATACAATCCGTCCAGACTGTCCAGGGCCCAGAACTTAGGTCTTTGCTGTGTTCAGGGCCTGGACGGCCCTGTGGTAGAAGCTGTTCTTCAGTCTGTTTGTCTTAGCGGCCAGGGTCCTGAACCGCCTTTTCGAGGGCAGCCTGGTAAAGTGTACGTACCCAGGGTGGGTCGGGTCAAAACCTGTTTTAAGCCAGAATTCAAATGTTGTATGATTTATCACGTGTGCATTCTGTTCCCAGTACATACTCTGCATGCCTTGTTGCATTAAAGTGATTGACAGGGATCATTTGTATCATTGTAGCTACTAATATGCACACAAGAGTCAAGAGCAACGTGTCAGTTTCATACATGTCTATGTCCCACTCACACTCCAGCTGCACGTTAATGACTGAAACTAGTTATTAATGGATCTTATAGTTAGTAAAGCCATACTAGTTATTAATGGATCTCATAGTTAGTAAAGCCATACTATCACTAGTTATTAATGGATCTTATAGTTAGTAAAGCCATACTAGTTATTAATGGATCTCATAGTTAGTAAAGCCATACTATGAATGAATGAATGAATGAATGGTCTTTATTGTCATTGCTATAGTACAGGTACCAAACAACGAAATTTGGGAGGGGTGGCTCCCCTGGTGCTAGGAAAGAAAACAAAAAACAAAAAAAACAAGAAGGGAAAGGAGCTGGTTTACATAAATAAAGGCTATGTACACTATCCACTATACTATACTGTACAGATAAGACGACTAGGGTTGTCATATTGCACATTGCACATTCATTTAAAGTGTCGCAGTTTGCAGGCTTGAAATGTACACATTTGTGCCTCAGCACTACACCTGATTTTTTCAATCCAGCAGCTGCCATCAATCCGTCCAGACTGTCCAGGGCCCAGAACCTAGGTCTTTGCTGTGTTCAGGGCCTGGATGGCCCTGGGGTAGAAGCTGTGCTTCAGTCTGTTTGTCCTTGCGGCCATGGTCCTGTACCGCCTTTTCGAGGGCAGCCGGGCAAAGTGTTCGTACCCAGGGTGGGTTGGGTCTCTGGAGATCTTGGAGGCCTTCCTGAGACAGCGTGTGTTGTACAGCTCTTCCAGAGAGGGGAGGGGGGCGCCGGTGATCTTCTGGGCTGTTCTCACGACTCTCTGTAGCGCATTTCTCTCCGCGGTTGTGCAGCTGGAGAACCAGTTGCAGATGCCGTAGGTGAGGATGCTCTCCACTACGCCGTGGTAGAAGGCCACCAGTATCTCCTGCTTGTTGTGTTCCTTCCTGAGGACTCTCAGGAAGTAGAGCCGCTGTTGTGCCTTCTTGATGGTGGCTGCTGTGTTGTTCTTCCAGGACAGGTCATCCTGTATGTGCACCCCCAGGAATCGGAGGGTTGAGACTCTCTCCACGCTCTCTCCGTCGATGAGCAGGGGCTGGATCTCAGATTTTTTCCTCCTGAAGTCCACGATGATTTCCTGGGTCTTTGACTTGTTCAGCAGCAGGTTGTTAACCTTGCACAGCTTGCTCAGCTGCTCTACCTCATCCCTGTACGCCGCCTCGTATACTAGTTATTAAGTGGATCTTATAGTTAGTAAAGCCATACTATCACTAGTTATTAATGGATCTCATAGTTAGTAAAGCCATACTATCACTAGTTATTAATGGATCTTATAGTTAGTAAAGCCATACTATCACTAGTTATTAATGGATCTCATAGTTAGTAAAGCCATACTATCACTAGTTATTAATGGATCTCATAGTTAGTAAAGCCATACTAGTTATTAATGGATCTCATAGTTAGTAAAGCCATACTATCAATACAGTATTCACTGGAAGCAGACAAAGCTGTTTAACGCATAACTGAGTTTCAAATTGGTGTTTCTATCACGACAGAGGAAAGGAAAGGAAAGGAAAATTGCTCTAGGAAAAATTATTTATTACAGCTGACAATGCATTCATCTGTGAATGTTGCAGTAGTAGTAGCTGTTGTTGTTGTTGTTGTTGTTGTTGTTGACGATGACTATGTGTTCAAAGTAATAGCCCTTCAGGGATAAATCGCATATTTTAATTGAATTTAATTGAATGTGACAATGAATTTAATTGACTGTGACAAACTACGTTACAAGTTCATTATCTTACAAGAACCACTTCTTGTGCAATTCAATAAATCAATGGAATGTCCCCAGGGCTCTGACAAGGTTGTGTCTGTCTTGACGATGCTGTAGACCTGGGGCGCAATGTGACCTTTCTAGCATTACAACTGTGTGTGTGTGTGTGTGTGTGTGTTAGGTAAAATTATTATATAAAAAATAAAATGTGATTACTGGCACCTGAGATTCACCCGATCGATGATCTGATACGCTGGAGACAACAACGTTACACGTCCTTGGCTACACATCAGTGAAGGAGCCACCCTGTTGATTTAGCTATCGACCCGCTTTTTTGATGAAAACATACACTCTGCGTTGTCTGGCAGAAGCCCATATATAGTTCACGTTCACAAATATAGACATGATGGCGCACACAAAATAGACACTTATCACATTTCCCGTCATTGTAAAATAGTCTCGTCGCACACAAACTTCTTGAGTAAGGACCAGCGTCCTTTGGGTTGCTAAAGCAATTACAGTGGCATTGAGGGCCTTATTTATGTGATCTGTTTGTTAGTTTTTGTTGTTGTAAGCAACAGATCTACATACAGTACTGTATGTGTCAAAAACAAGGGCTTCAGGATATGTTTTGAGCTGTGCATTGTACACGTTGGATGTTGTTGACATACTGTACATTATTTTGCCACACAGCAACATTGTGACAATGACGAATTGTACATCCGTTGTACAATTGAACAGTGATACTCTACTCTATCCTGTAAAAGGAGAACATGCACTAAGTAAGTAATAATAATAATAATAATACATTAGACTTATATAGCACTTTTCTAGACACTCAAAGGCGCTTTACAAACTGAAAAGATCGAGTAGTAAAATAAAAAGAAACAAAAAAGAAAAGAAAAGAAAATATAGGGGTCTAATACATTTTTTGATTACTAAATCTAAGTGTCTTTGTAGGACAATCTAGTCTGTATACTACAATTACACCTAGTAGATTTCGGGCGGAGAAGCGGCAAACAAGCAACGCCAGCGTCCTCTTTCGACCGGCATTTTTTGAAAAGTGGTCATATCATATCTATCATATCTATACATCATATCATATCATATTTTTTGGATTACTGAATCTAAATCTAAGTGTCTTGTAGGATAATCTACTCTCTATACTGCAATTACACCTAGATTTCGGGTAGAGAAGCGGCGAACAAGCAACGCCAGTGTCCTCTCTCGACCGGCATTTTAAAAATAAAAACATAAATGCTGCTCTGAAGGGCATAGGATCGGTGAGATGTTTTTAATCCACTGATAATCAAGTCATCTAAATGTGAGTACTGTTCCATGTCATTGAGCTCTTCAATCCTCTTATCTTGTTGTTTGATTATGGTTTTCAGCTGACGCACCTCTTCCATTAGCTCAAGTAGAGTGGCTTGTTGCTTTACCCCTGTTGCTCTCAAGTTAAGCGAAGTAAATGAGACAAAATGCAAGCAGTCCTAATGAGCTACAGAGCGTGGGTCAGGTGTTCAGCGTGGGTCAGGTGTTCGATACCTTTGGTATTGCATTCTGAATTTAAAACAAGCACACTTCCAAGATGCATCCTATTTCCAATATGAATTCAGGGGACGCTGGTCCTTACTCAAGATGTTTGTGCGCGACGCGACTATTACAATGACAGGAAAGGTAATAAGTGTCCATTTTGTGTGCGCCATCATGTCTGTGAACTAGCTAGTAGGCTAGAGGGTTATTAGCAGGTTAGCTGTAGTTTATTGTAGAACCTATGATGTAATCCTGTAGCATCAAGTGAACATTTGTCATGAGGTGGGATATACACTATATGGACAAAACTTTGTGGACACAATTATGGTCTGGGGCTGTTTTCATGGTTTGGGCTAGGCCCCTTAGTTCCAGTGAAGGGAAATCTTAATGCTACAGCATACAATGCCATTCTAGAGAATTGTATGCTTCCAACTTTGTGGCAACAGTTTGGGGAAGGCCCTTTCCAGTTTCAGCATGACAATACCCCCATATACAAAGTGAGGTCCATAATGACATGGTTTGCCGAGTTTGGTCTGGAAGACCTTGACTGGCCTGCACACAGAGCTCTGACCTCAACCCCATCGAACATCTTTGGTATGAATTGGAACACCGACTGCAAGCCAGTCCTTCTCGCCCAACATCAGTTGCCCGACCTCATTAATGCTCTTGTGGCTGAATGGGAGCAAATCCCTGCAACCATATTCTAAAGTCTAGTAGAAAGTCTTCCCAGAAGAGTGGAAGCTGTTATAGCAGCAAAGGTGGGACCAACTCCATATTAATGCCCATTGTTATGGAATGAGAAGGTGGTTCAACAAGCACATATGGGTGTGATGTTCGGGTGTCCCAATACTTTTGTTCATATAGTGTATCTAGTCTTGAGATCCTTATCTTGAGGCATATGTAAGAGTTGAGGAATTGCATTGGGTCTTTGTATTTCTACATGCTTATACTCGTATGTGTAGTGTTCCTGAATCCTAGATCACCGTCTATACCTTACACCTATCCAGTTCTCTCAGATCTACACGAGGGGTCTTAGGGTTCCCAACCCTAACTTGCGGGCTATGCCAACATGTAATAATGACATCCAAGTGTATTAAGATTCGCCTAAAATATGGAAAATGTTGGTTGGATTTGAACCCAAAAACTGCAATATGGCTCAGGTGCAATAACCAAACATTGTTTGTCTTAATAAGAAATACAAATGTTTGTGTCTTATTTATCAAATCATAAGAGGTCAGTTCGATTTTGCTCAAGGTACCCCAATTTGAAATCAGTGGACCCACATAGGGTTCCGACCCCAAGTTTGGCAACTGCTGGCCGAGGAAGTAGATGTAGGGATTGGGTCTCAAAAATGTAGTTTTGCAGTGTACTATGTGTGCTATGTGTCCAACTTGATTGGCTTAAGGGAGGCAGCATGTTAACAAGATGTCAAGGGCCTGTCCTTGTGCAATGCCGCTCTGCCCTTAATTCATAGTAGTGAGTTCATATTAGTCCAATGTAACTATATAAATACAAATAAAAGAAAAAAGAAAAGATGTCCTCACCGCGTTGGACCTGCTTCAGGTGGTAGGATTAGCGGTTAAGACACATGACATTTATCACCATATTAAAACAAACCCAGACCCAGTGGCATTTTCACTTTGTACTTCATATGGTGAATGGATTGTTCAGCTTCAAACCTGCCTCAGGATAGGACTGTTTTGGATGATTTTGGCTTTGTTTCTTATTAGGAAAATGTTAGAAAGAAGTGTTGGAGACAAATCAGATATCCCTGGACAATAAGAATTGCACCACTTTCAAAACATCCCATGTGTTGCAATTCAAAGAGTTTCACAAGCAAATAATTATTTACAAGCTTTTGTCTCTCTCTTTAAATGAGAAGGTTTTGTCTTCATTAACTCTCAGAATATCACAAATGATCTCTTACTCTAAAACAAAACAGAGATAGTGTTGAGTTTTTTTGGTTTGTTTGTTTTTAAATGCTGAAAATAGACAACTCAATCACTAAAACACAGTTACAGACAGTTATAACAGCCATGTTAACGTTTGCAATTTCATTGTTATCAGTCCAAATTTTATGGATGATTTATCAATAACTCCACTATTCAAATTATTTGCTGAGGTGTTTAGAGGCACACAGATGTTAGGTAAATGAAGTGAGAAATGAAGTTAGCCACCTAGAAGAACTGGGATGAAATCATCCTTGGCTTGTTGTTTGTTTGTCCATCAACGTGACGTCAACAAACCACATGAATATCCAAGTGGAGCTCTCTCATCCATCTGTCACCATCATTTAACACCCACAGACCTCAAAGGCTGAGGCAGGCGGGACTACATATCAACATGAATAATTATTCAGGCAATAAACCTTCTGGTAACACTTTCTATAAGGCGCACACACACACACACACACCACATTCTAAGTTATTATAACTCGTAATAGGCATGGATGGTGCCTCGCGTAGGCATACCTGCCAATCACATTGTTCTTACGCCTCTTTGGGACTTTTAGATTGGCTCTGCTGACTTGGGTTGAACTGGACGGAGCGATGGGGGAACGGGTGCTCACAGGTTCAGTGGAGGTTTCATTCCAAGAAGCCTTCCCACACATGCCCGTAGAACGGTTGCTTGTTTGTTGTGGTCATGGTCTTTTCCGACCAGGTAGGACTATTTTGCTTTTGAGCTCTGTCCAAGATATTTGATTGGTTTAACGTGTCGCGAGACGTCACTCGTTTCAAACAGGTTTCCCATCCCTTTGTAGCTACAGTACTTTCTGCAAAAGATTCCCCCAGGCTTTCCAAATATGTTCACATATCACTGACTATGTCAGTCTATAACACTTTTTCTTTTTCAATTGATGGAAAATGGCTGATAATAAATCAGGATCATCATGAAATGATTTAACATGTTATAATGCAGTCATACATGCTTATAATGTTCTATGAATGCATGTATGCTCTAAAGTGTTAGGATAGGTATTTTAGGATTAGCCTTATAGAAGAGCGGATGCATTGTGGTGTTAATTCCACCAAAGTATTCTCTTGTATACGGCCACTTCCCTTGTACAACACCCAGACCATCGTATCATAACATAACATAGCTGATTGTACAGACGATCGTATCATAACATATAAGTTATGTTTCGAAACGGTGCGACCTATGCCTTGGCACTCAAAACTGCCCAAGTCAAATCTAATTTCGGATACTTTGTTATTATGGTATCATTGCCGCCTTATCATCACATTTGCGCATCTCTTAACCCCGACCTAGCCACGCTAGGAGCATAGAAAGCCATTAAGTATCACATTACGACACATGTAGATTGACCATTGTCTATGGTCAACGCCACATTTCGCAAAAACAAAACAAACGGCATACACAAATCACTTGAGGCAACGCCACGAAACAGGCGAGTGAGTAGCACACCCACACTTCTTGTCTGCCGTAACTCGGTGATCTCCAGAACCTGTGGATGAACACACACACACAAACACAAACACACACTCTCTCTTACCTCTGGATCCGGTATCTGGGAGAACACAGCAGAGAGGAGAACAGTTCCCAATCCCAGCAACAGCAGTGCTGGCTGGGGAGGATATGTAGGCCGACCCCCCGCCATTCTCTTTCTCATCCCCCCCCCGTTCTCCCTTCAGCTCCCTGCCCCCTCTCCCTCTTCCCCCTCGCTCTCCTCTGCCTGCACTGCTAGAAACTGCCCCCCCTCTCCCTCTTCCCCCTCTCTCTCTGCTAGAAACTGGACAGGACTACAATGGCCCCCGGAGTTGATTGATGGTCACTATGGTGCTGACGCTGTCCTCTTATCGGACTCTCTTCCCTCAACAGAAAACATACACGCACACTCACAGACACACACACACACACGGACACAGTGACACACGTCTTCCTGTAAGCAGCTAGCTACATGACGCTAGCTCCACTAGCTCCAGGAGCCAAGCCCTTCCACTTTAGGGCACATTAATTAATTAATAGGACCGGTGTATGTTTACAGCCTGCCATGAACAGGAGGCGGGGAGAGCACAGAGAGGTGGGGGGATGGGAGCAACTGGCCAGGACACTGGCTTAGCGCAGGACGAAAACCGTGACGTCATCTTTCAGTTAAATAGTCCTGTGGAACACAGGCGTAGGTTTGTAGGTGTCTGGTTACGGGACTCGCTGTTCCATGTTCAGAGTTGGTACTGTATCCTTGGCTTGCTTCCAGGTTCTTCCGGTATTTCTATCTTTATCTGGTATTTATCTTTGTTTATGTTCATCCGTGATCAAAGACATTCACAAACCTAGTTGGTTCATTTGATTGGTCGGGCCACTGCATCATATATAACTATATATATATATATATATATATACTGTATATATATATATATATATATATATATATATATACTATACTATAACTATGATGAGCTGTGACCCGTGAAATGCAGTCTTTGACCTCAATTTGACCTCCTGGCCAATAGAAGTCAAATTAAGAACAATATTGAAATGTTAGTTTTTATCCAGTTGTGATTGCTTTATAGTAGGGCTTTGCAGTGGTGTCAGGTTGTCAACTTAATATCCCCCCTGTCAATATCATCTCGTCTGTCATTGTGTGTGTACACTCACACAGCGCGCCCTAACGCTGACAGAACAAACTGACCGCTCTGTTGCGTCCTGCGTCACAGGGAGTAGGACTGGATAGGGGGGGTCCCTTTCCTATGATTCACAGCAGGCT
Source organism: Nansenia antarctica (assembly GCF_963989245.1). Lineage (NCBI taxonomy): Eukaryota > Metazoa > Chordata > Actinopteri > Argentiniformes > Microstomatidae > Nansenia > Nansenia antarctica. Next base: position 4,252,749 of record NC_137686.1, on the reverse strand, counting down.
CACCCCCCCATATCAGGGTGATGGTGTCACTCTGTTGTCCTCGTTAGCTTAACCAACTCACTTGAGCCCTCAATGCTTCATGTTCGTCTCCATAACATCATTATTTGCTGTGCTTCACACGATGCGTGATCAGTCCCTTTGAAGAGTCCATATCCTGAGAGATCCCAAGGAGGATATTGATTGGGTCTTGTGTTTGGAACAAGCAACACAATTTGCCCTGAGGTTACTGGTGGTTAGATGGTGAGATAAGTAGGGGTAAATGACCTGCACCATTAGCTCTGGGGTAGCCATCCTTGCTGCAATATAAATGTCTGTTCAAGGTCTATAGAAAGGCATACTGGCAGCCAGTCGCTCTTGACATTTTTTAAGGGTCTTGTTCATGGAAAATAGGTACATTTATTTTTCAAATCATGTTTGACATTTGTGACAGGTCTAGTGAAAACATCCTGAAGTAGGGCAAATTCATTTTCCAGTTTTACAGATTATGGAGGTGCATATTGTAAGCTTTCAAATGATTGAAATGATTGAAATGTGAAAATAGTTGAAGAAGATTAATTCAAGAATGCTTATTTGAATGTTGGTACACCTCAAACTAAATACCGGAGAAAACTGCTCTGAATCAAAACAGACACGCTTTCTACCATCACATTGGTAGCTACCTAGCAGCAAAGAAAGAACATCGCTATTAACATCTAACTGCATGTGTAGCACATCACAACTTTCAACACTTCAACTTTTGTAATATGAAAAAAACATGGAAAAAACACAGAAAACTTTTTTTTTTTTTAAAGAAGCTTTGTGGTCATTTGCGAGACTTGAGTATTGCCGGCATGCAGACCTTTTCACCAGACCGTGTCACATTTAGCAGACGCTTTCATCAAAAGTGACTTACAACAGGTGCATTTGTCTGAAGTAAGTGAATCATCTATACATCAGTCATCATATGAAAACCTAGTTTAGGTGCTAGGACCAGGGGCCATTGGCAGTCACAATGCTGAATAGGAAGAAACAATTGCAAACTGTTGCAGGCAGATTAGCAATTACATTTCTAAAACTCCCAAAGGATACAGGTGCATTCATCTTCTTCGCTTGCATTGAGTACAAGCTTAAGGCCAATGAGCTCATCTTGCAGAGCATTCAATGAGAGTTGTAGATTGTCAATAGCTGATTGTACAGAGTCCGCAATGCAGTAGATAATTGTGTCATCCGCGTACAGATGAGCTTGACAACCACTCAGGGATAAAATAATGTCATTAATATAAATAGTCAAAACACAGGGCCCAGGGTCGACAGGGCTCTCCCCACTTTCACACATTGTCATCTACCAGATGAATATCTCTGGAACCAACTGCAAGGACTGCTACCAAAACCAACACTGTGTAGTCTATTTAGAAGAAGAGAATGATCAACCGTATCGAATGCTTTTGACAGATCAATAAATAGGACAGCACGTTGTTTCTTTTTGTCCAGGGTGGATACTATATCATTAACCACTAAAGTGGTGGCTGAGATTGTACTGTGATTGTACTGTGATTGTACTGTGATTGTACTGTGATTAGCTCTAAAACCAGACTGATGAGGGCATAAAACGGAGCGGTTAGAGAGAAATGCTCTAACTTGGTCAGTCGGCGATGATTTCAGGATTTTAGCTAAACAGGATAACTTGGAGATAGGTTGATAGTTATTAAGGTTGCTTCTTTCCTCACCTTTTTGTAATGGAAAAACATGAGCCGTTTTTCCAAGTACTAGGAACTATGCCTGTTGACATAGAAAGACTTCCTGGCATCAATGGAGCAATAACTCAAAACAACACTAGTAGAAATAGGCGCAAAGGAAAACGTAGAGGCCTCACATGACATGTATAACCAGTGCTCAAGTTGTAAAAGAAAATCAGGGGGGATGGTGGATTTTATCATATGGGGACAATTTTAGCATCCCCACAGCGTCAGTGACTTCAGTCACCAGACTTGGTGAAAATGTCATTGTATGTGTGCGTGCCTCCTTGCCCACAGTATTTTACTCAATATGCACAAAACTAATGTTGAAATAGCAGTAATACCACGTTCATTGATAAAATGACATAAGGATGGAGTGGGGGGATGGCAGTTTTAGAAGGGGGTGATGCCATCCCCCCTCAACTGGAGTGCTGTGTATAACCACAATCACCAGGAGGAGGCTCTTCACAATCATCATCATCAAACAAACGCCTCGGGAGGAGTGGCTGTTGACTACCAAGCAAACCTCATTCTTTTCAGTTATCAAGCAATCATTATATCTGACCATTTTAGGTAAGGAGACAGTACCGTAGTCTTGGTTTTGTTAGGGTTGACTGCCTTCCAAAATTGTGTTGGATCTGAATACGAGCTTGTAATTGAATATAAAATAATAACTTGATTTAGCATTCCTCACAGATGATGTACACTTGTTCCTAACCTGTCTACAAGCTAACCAGTGGGATGGATCCCCAGAGCGTCTGGCAAGAGCCCGGGTTCTATTTCTTTCTCTGAATAAGGATGAGAGTTCAGGTGTAAACCAGGGGGTTGACCTATCCTTCACTCTAAATATCATATGTGACAGGGCATGGTTAAAAAGTCTGCAACTAGGGCAAAATCATTTTCCTGTTTTTTCCAGATTATGAAAGGGTAGATTGTAAGCTTTAAAATGATGTGTCATACATTGAAATCTGAAACAAGTTGAAGAAGTCATGGATATTTGATTGTTGATACCCCCTGAACCACCGTACTGAGAGTCTTCAGAGACATTTCAGAGACATTTTTCACAGAGGTAATGGGTGGGAACAATAGCTGGTTAACTCCACCCTAATCACTCCCTCAAGACAACCACACCCTCAAGACAACCACTCCCCCATTACACTACCTGTCATTACCTACCTGTCATCTGTCAGTGGGGTTGTCAGCTAACCCTCAGGAAGCAAAATTGCAGGACTGACACGTTTAAATAGCTAAATAATATTAATAATAATAATAATAATAATAATTCAAGATTCATGATTCATCATCATTTTATTGCCATGTGTGCCAAAAGTGTATTACGTCCCATTACAAGTACAAGAGAGTAAAATTCATGGCAATGGAAAAAATTAGGCAAGATACAACATTTACATTTACATTTTGGGCATTTAGCAGACACCTTATTCCAAAGCGACTTACAATCAATACATTTGAATACTAAGCATGAGAATCATCAGTCCACCATTCGTAGCAGGAAGAGTAATCTAGCTCAGGCCCATTGATAGAAGGAAAAACCTTCTCCTATCACCTTCTTCTAAAACCTAGTTTTTTTGTTTTTTTTTTACTCTGGAGAAACAGAGAAACAGTACAAGGGGGGCAATAGAAGTTCTTAGGGACACAGTAGAGGGGAAGGCGGGTGTCTTTAGGAGACGTAGTGGTGAGGGGCAGAAGATGTCTCAGGAGGAGCAGTTAAGATGTAACCTGAAGAGATGGGTCTTCAGTCTACGACGGAAGATGGGTAGTGACTCTGCCGTTCTGACAGCCGTGGGGAGATACAATTGAGCAATACAATAATAGAATGGTAAAAAAGTATAATGTTGTGTCCGTGTGTATGCATTTATCATTATAGTCCATAAAGCATCTAGTGGGACTTGGTGTAGTTCCTTCCCATCCCATCTGGGCATCAAAGCTGTAGCCTAATAAAAAAAGAAGACAGTACATTTAAAATGATTGCCCACTGTTACCAACACCACTTTTACAAAATACTACTATGTTCATAAAATAGAATTGCTTATACAATGACAATGACAAATACCTGAAGTGCTGGTGACTCATCAAGGTGTCATCTCTCAGAACCTCTCACCTCGTCATTCTGTAACACAGATGTCAGGTCAGAGGTGTGGACACACTGCTAGTGTAGGTTTTCCATAGACTCTCAGTGTACTATTGTTGTACTGTAAGGAGTAGGCTAGTGAAATCATTTCAATTCACAGTATTATTCTACAGCAAATCTACATATCAATGAATTAATCCTTATTTTTGATATAAGGATTACATTAGCGACAACATTAGCGTTCATTACAAAAGCATTTACTTTTTCTATAATCTATTATATCTCTAACAAAGCTAGCTAGCTAGCTAACAAGCTAACACTTGTTTGGCTAGCTGGTACACACAAACACACTAAAATGGTGCATGAAACATACTGTACAGTATGTTGCATGTTTAGTAGGTCTGCAACAAATGTATTCATTCATTATGTTTTATCTTTGACAACGTATTTCTTCCTCCCACCATCTCATTAGTTTGGTAGAGGGGTGGCATAATTGTGGTGAGCACAGTTTCAGTGGTCTGATAACTGATGCTAACAACGGGGCTATCTACCTTACTCATAAAACAACAAATAACTGTTTGGCTATCCTAAGTAAACAATACAAAATCCTAGTAAACAACACATGTAACTCACTAAAACTTACCCAAGAACACAGCAGAAGGTCTGTCTGCAGACGACTGTCCCAAGAATAGTGAACTGATGTGGAGATTAGGGGTGGGACGATTAGAAAATGTCATGTCACGATTATCGTGGGCAAAATAATCGCGATCCACGATATTATCGCGAGAATTAAAAAAAAAAAAAAAAAAAACTTTTTTTTAGAATGCCAATAAAACACACTGTAATCACTTTAACTTAGATTTTGTTGTATTTTTATTGAATCATGTTAATAACATTAACATCATTTTAAAAACATCTTGACAAAAATAAAAATCTTTAATAAAATCTTAAATAAGGTCATGATAAATTATAAGGTATCACTGCATAAATAAAGGAAAAAAATACTGTCACACAAAACTTGAACACTGACACTTTTCTGTCATCAAACTGAGTGCTAGCCTTGTGGCTTAGAGACTTGAAAGCTTCAAGATAGGTTAAAGTGCAAAAATGTCAACAAAATGTTCACTTTTTCTGCCTTTAGCTGTGCTCGGAGAGGTGTGAGTATGTGCCCACTGGCACTAAACACTCTCTCTGAAGGAACACTAGTTGCAGGTATGCATAGAAGCCTGCGTGCAACCCTGGAAAGGTGAGGCAATGGACACGGGGCCGATGCAGCCATGGTGAGAAGGCTAGCATACGTTAGTGACTGACTGACAAGGCTGACTTGACAGTCACGTTACCCATGCAGGCTGAACAATCGCGCGAGACAAATTTCTGTGAGGATATTCGCGCGCGGCTCATGTGAGAAATCTCAATTATATTACTATTTATTTATAACATACGATTATTACATCCTCCCTCTCGCCAGTTTGGGGCAACATAGACTTCTCCCCTGGTGCCACGGATAGGGGTTTCAAGCGGTGGGACAGCAAAGGGATGGTTACTATCGGACATTTATATGATACGGAAATACTACTTTCATTTGACCAATTATGTAAGAAATATGACCTACCACGAAATGAGTTTTTCAGATACCTTCAGATACGAAGTTTTTTAAATAGCCAAAAAGACACTGGCCTCTGTCACCAACCCTCTCCGCTGGAGGAGATAGTCTCTGCTGGAAAGACGAGAGGCATTCTGGGGCTTGGGTATAGAGCACTTTCGAAATATGATAAAGGCAAACCTGCATTTACGCCCAAAGACTGGAATAATGACCTGAACATTAATACTGATGCAGCAACTTGGTCACTAATATGGCAATCGGCAAACGACATCTCAATCTGTAATAGGACGAAGGAAACGCAATTTAGACTACTACAACGTTTGCAGATTACTCCCCAACTTAGACATAAAATGGATCATAACAAATCGGAAATGTGTACAAAGTGTATTACCGAGGTTGGGAGCTTTGTTCATTGTGTTTGGACTTGTAGATATATAGATGATTACTGGAAAGGTATAGTGGATAAAATTCATCTAATTCTAGATGTTACATTGGATAAGGACCCCATGTGTCTATTGTTTGGGTTGCCAGACAAACAACTTAAAAGTATGCATTCCAAAAGACTTCTGTGTATCCTCACTTTTTGTGCAAGGAAAAATATATTGCTGAAATGGATAGACTGCAAACCGCCTACAATAGCTGGATGGCACAAGGTAATTTTTGATATGATTCCTATGGAATATCTGACATAAGTGTAAGATAAAGACATTCTATAAGATTTGGTCTCCGTTCTTAGATTATATTGGTACCAGACTGGCTGCCATTGTAATGAAAGGTTTGGTGGATTACACTCAAGAAAGTACACAAGACTAATGTGTAACAGATCTACAATGTATGGGTCACAATATTATTTACTGTGCTGGTGTTGTGCTGCCGCTGTGTTTAGGACTGTAAGACATGGATGCTGTCCATGGAGGACGGAGGATGGGGGTGATCCCCCCATATATTATGGCATTTGTTGTCATTTTCTTTTCTGTTTATTTCTGATATGTGACATGGCCTCCTCCCCCCCTGTTTTTTTGTTTTTGTTTTGTTTTGTTTGTCTTTGTTTTTTGTTTGTAAAAAAAAAGAGAAAGAAAATTTTCTGTTATTGTTTATGGACAATGTACTGCATAACAAAGTGCAAAACTAGTTTTCTACTATTAATGGGACAATAACCTCCCCCACGGATACTAGTTGTTGTTGTTATGTCCTGTTGTGTACATGTCTCTGTGAAACTCAATAAAAATATTAACAACAACAAAAAAAAAACACATAGGTCACATACATTAATACATACAATAAAAACAGACAGATCAAATCATGATACAGGTGATGGTACTCCTGCTGGGCATTGCTGCCTGACGCACCTCCAACAGTGCCTTTAGAACAGGTGTGCTGTGACACCTCACTGAACACCTATGTGGGCCTAACTGGGTCATCAGCTGGGGACCACCAGTCAGACAAAGCAGTGTTTATAAAATGTAGTGCCTATTTAAAAAGTCCAGTCATTTAAAAAAAATTGAAAAAAATAAAAAAATAAAAAAATAAAAAACGATTATGACGATTATTCAACTAATTAAAATTCTCCACGATAAAGTTATCGCGGGTGTTTTTATCGCGATTAACGATAAACACGATAATCGTCCCATCCCTAGTGGAGATCAATGTCTGACATTCTGTTGTCATCTGTCATCGTCAGATTCGGAGTTCGGAGTTCCCGTTATGTATAATAGTCCAGTATGAAGGAGTTCATTCATTGCCCACTGTCGATATTTCTGCCTGCTTTTGAAATTCTGTTGATAGCATTAGCTTCAGCTCCATCTTGTAAACTTGTAAACAGATCCACATCGCAGATGGCTCCTTACATACAGCTGGGGTGGGCGTGGCTACACACACTGCCACAGTAATACGAATAATACCCCCCCCCCCCCCCCCCGACTTTGCTAACTAAATGTAGGTACCGTATTTTCCGGACTATAAGTCGCACCCGAGTATAAGTCGCAGCAGACCAAAAATGGGTCATGAAGAGGAAAAAACCACATATAAGTCGCACTGGACTATAAGTCGCATGGTTCAAGGGAACGGGCTTGGCGGAATCAGCGGGGAAAGAAGACCCTGTTGAGCTTGACTCTAGTCTGGCACTGTGAAGAGACATGAGAGGATTTGTAAGCCCAGGAAGGACATAATTCACGTTGAAACTTCTTCTGAAAGGTTAAGGAATACTTGTATTATCGAGTGTAAAGTCCGCTAGCTAGCGCGGGGCTAACAACATGGCGTCGCGGAGGAAAAATGAAACTTTGAACAGCCTCTAAAAGGTAATAAATGACTTTAACATCGTGTGTAACGTTCATAATAGCGTGTATAACGTTGATAATATAGTGCTTAATGTCCACATTGTCGAGTGTAACGACTATTTATCGTGTATGAGGCCATGGGAAAAGATAGCTTGGTGAAAAACGGAAGTAGGTAGGATGCTACAAACAATGTAACATTGAACAGCCTCTAAAAGGTAATAAATGACTTTAATGTCGTGTATAAACGTTCATAATATCGTGTATAAGGTCCATAATATAGTGCTTAATGTCCACATTGTCGTGTTTAATGTCCACATTGTCGAGTATAATGGCTATTCTATCGCGTATGAAGCGCTACCGGAAGTATCAAAATGCTACTCGCGGGTGCAACATTGCAACGTTAAATAGCCTCTGGAAGGTATAAATGACTTTAATATCGTTTCTAACGTCCATAACATTGTGTATAAGGTCCATAACATCATGTTTAATGTCCACATTGTCGTGTTTAATGTCCACATTGTCGAGTATAATGGCTATTCTATCGCGTATGAAGCGCTACCGAAAGTAGCAAAATGCTACTCGCGGGTGCAACATTGCAACGTTAAATAGCCTCTGGAAGGTATAAATGACTTTAATATCGTTTCTAACGTCCATAACATTGTGTATAAGGTCCATAACATCATGTTTAATGTCCACATTGTCGTGTTTAATGTCCACATTGTCAAGTATAATGGCTATTCTATCGTGTATGAGGCGCTAGCGGAAGTTACTCCTTGGTTCATGTCAGTCAGAGATTACCGTATGTCAGTTCATGTCAGTCAGAGATTATGAATTATTGATATATAAGTCGCACCTGACTATAAGTCGCAGGACCAGCCAAAGTATGAAAAAAACCGCGACTTATAGTCCGGAAAATACGGTATTTAGTGAATGTAAAACTGTTGGATATGATATCGAGTGGGTTCTTCATCGCTTCGTTTGTCGTCCTATGCCAAAAACCGGAAAATACATTTTTTCACAACAAGACTTGTTTGGCTCGATTGCGAGCTTTCACAATTGCCGAGATGCGGTCCTTTTAATGAAACCCTGTCGCATATGTGTGTGTTGTACCAAGGACAAGGACACAGCCCTCACCAAGGAAATAAAGTCAATGGTCCTTGGCTACATGGAGAATAAATACAGCGAACCAGCCACTCAGGTAAGGATGGGAATTGATATGGTTTCAACTGTTTTATAATCTCTGAGAATGCAATTAGAAAAACATGCCTGCATTGATGAAAGGAATTGATAAGCTTGGAGGCATACAATGTAGATTCTCTGAGTTAACTATTCTCTAATGATTCTACACACAGGAGCTTCTGGACATCACTTTGTTCGTTGATCCAAGATTCAAGACAGAATACATGAGTGCAGAGAATGTCCCAGACATCAAAGCGAGAGTGAAGATCGAAATGGAACAGGTGGCACGAAAGGCAACTTGTATGTATGTGCAGTTTAGTGAACACAAGATGCCACATGCAATGGTATATGTGTTTACATAAAATGGCCAATTGCTCAGAATTACATTGATGCAAAACTTAACAGCTCTCATCTCTATGCTCATCTCTGTGTTTTGCAGGAGAAGAGGGCTCATGCCAGCACCACAGACGCCATGCTTCAGAGTGCAGGAGAGGCAGCTTCTTTAAGAGAAGCACTGCTGTGGCCCCCTGCTTCAACCACTGTGCAGTTGATGGGTGCCATAGAAAATGAGGTGAACACCTACCTAATGACTCCCACCATCGATGGAGAGGAGGATCCCCTGGTTCACTGTGTTAACTTTCCGATGCTGAGCATGCTGGCTCGCAAATTCTTGTGTATACCAGCCACAAGTTCCCCATCAGAAAGAGTGTCAGCGTTCATGTCTGAAACTAGCAAAGGTTGACATGCTGGTTTTCTTGACCAAAAATCTGTAAAGATAAAAAATGTGTGTTGAGAAGTAGAGGTAGTAGATGTCAGGGAATTACTATTTTATTTGTTCTGCGTTTTATCTATGTTTACAGAAAGGACCTATTATTTTTTACTGGATAATTTTTATTATCACTTTATTTAATTTGATTGCAGTATATGCAATATTTAGATGCTGCTCCTGAGCCATAATTGAATAACCTTGTTTGTAGAAAGGTCCTATTTTATTTTGATATTGGAATTGTTGGACATTCTCTCTGCTGCGGTCAGGGAAAATGTACCGCTCTCACATGGCGAACACAGAGAGACTCAATAACAGCTTCTTCCCCCAGGCCATCCATGACCTGAATGACACCACAGCCAGGCAACTGCCCCTGCCCTCAGCAGGATGCCCCCCCACCCCCCACCCCCGCAATATGGACTAACTACAGCACCTTATATCTATTTTAATTTATATTAATAGTATATTATATATATTTATAAAACTGTATATTGATTTGTAATTTGTAAATTGAATTTTTGTATTCCACCTTCTTACTCTTGTAGCACTTCTTAGGAGCCAGCAGTAACATTTCACTGTACATTGTACCTGTACGATATGCACGTGACAAATAAAATTGACTTTGACTTTGTTCCAATATGGCAGCTGTTTAAAAAACAAAATAAATATGTTGTTCCAATTCATATCTTTTAAGTTCTCATCCTTGCATTAGAATTAGAGCAGTTAATAGTTTGATGGTATCATGTGGTAATGCTCTCTGAAAATAGAAGGTGATAGACAGATTCATCCAATCACCTGCCAAGTATTTTTTTAAGTACCTGTCCTCTCCCAAACAGCTTCCAATGGAGCTTTCCTAGATGGTTGTGTGAAACAAACCATCTGAGTCAGGTTAGTAATGCTCCATCACATGTTTTAAATCTATTACACGGTGAATCTTAAACTGAAGCTTGACTTTAAAGCAACCCAATGTAGGTTTCAGGTAAGTTTAGTTCTTTCACTCGTAGCTCGGGCTGCTAGAGAGGAGGAGACAATTTGTGCTCCTAAGTCCCCTGAAGACGTACAAACAAACTGCACGTTGATACGACCTTACTAGCCGGAGATATGGCCGCATTTTACAAAAACTTCTGTTGGGTGGCTTTAAAAATAAATAAACGCGAATTAAATCGCAATCACAATATCTGTCCGAAAAATCGCAATTAGAAATTTCCCCCAAATACATACAGCCCTACTATGAAGCCCCTCTGGCGAGGGTTAATGGGACAGGCTCGCACCAGTCTCTTTGTCATTATCCTCGAAAAGAGTCTCAATACCATTGAGCCGATGGTGATTGGCCGCCAGCCTCCCACCACATCCAGTTCTGCTTGGGCTGAGGACATAGTTGTTGTAAATTTCTTTTATTAGGATAAAACCCCTTGAGATGAGCCATAATGCATTATACATCATAATACAATACAATAATACAATACAATACAAATATAATAATACATATTGCATAGGCCTAATACATAATCAATACATATTACATACCAACAGGATAAACAATATTACATACCAACAGGATAAACAACCATGACAAAACACAGACAAACAAGAGACAAACAACAACACACATTGCCAGTTGAAAACATTGAGAACATCACAACTATAACACGACCAAAATGGATAACAGAACAAGGGAAGGTGGATCTACATACAACAATATACATACTACACTTTACAATAAACTTAATAGGTGTAAATGTAAGTGGTGACAACTTCAAAGGAAACACGAACAATCAGTCAAAAGTTAAGAAGACAGTGCATACTTAAAACTAACAAAAGATGTGATGGATTTAATGTGAACCGGTAAATTATTAAAACATTCTAAAAGAAAAGGAACTGCGGTGGGGTGAGATATTATTAGGAGAGCCAGTAGATAGGTAAGACTCAGACAATAAAGTAGAGCAGACTTAGGTAGTAGCGTAGTTCTGCATTCTTTGAAAGCGTTTGGAATGATCCCTGAGGCCAGCCACGTATTGAACAGCCACGAGAGTTGCTCTCCCTCCGGGTCCCAGTTCAGTACTACGCTCTTACTGATCCTGTCTGGGCCGGGGGCTGAGCTGTTCTTCACTGCCTTACAGGACCCAAGTACCTCTGCAGCTGAGATCAGGTTCGTGAATTCGGCGTTGTCGACACCCCCTGCGAGCGGAACTGACCTAGTCCTTCGTAACTATCCGTGGCCCCCCATCTAGCTTTGAATGCCTTGGTTAAAGTCACCATGGGGATAGCACACAAACGGTTCTCCCTTCCATCAAGGACTAAGTCGGCCAGTCTGGATCTATCGCGGGTGAACAGGTCGTCATACCACCCAAACTCCACCGCTTCAGACCTATTCAAATCTATCAACCCGGCCCTGAGTTGTTCCGCTCCGGTTCGGCCCCCACTGTGTCGAACCCCCATCACCTTCTCCAACTGTTTCAGTACTTTACGCGCTGCCGATTCGACCAGGTGAGCTCCCCGATCTGCGAGCTGTAGGCTGTGGACAAAGGCATTGCGCCCAACAGCACCTGCTCCACCCGCCCCCGTTCGTAGGGCTTCACGAAGCCGCTCTCTCACTCCTGTTTGGGGCGGTAGCGCTTCAGCCGGTGCCATTAGTGTCAGACTGGTGTCCTCTGGACTTGCGCTGCCTCCACACGCAAGGGTCACCCTGTCCAGATTTCGACATTTGGACCTCACCTGCTCTCTAGACTTGCCGAGTTCAACCGCCATATGCGCGTACATATCCTTCATCGGCCTTTCCGCATATAGGGCCCTCAGCCTTAGCAGGGCGTCAACTTCCTCAGAGCTCCATAGCCGAGACCCTTTACCCACCCTCTCATGTCCCGTCGACCTCCCAATGCACGCCTTGTCCCACTCCTCTCTGTGCCTCTTATGTTGGGATACGCCGACTTGCGTCGCAAATGTGCCTCCGCAGAGTTCACATAGGAACGCCAGGTTCCTCCCCTCGACCCGGGTCTCTGTAGTCCCAAAACATTTGGGGACATGGCAGGGGTGATTCTTTGCGCCGGTTTTCCCATATCGTCGACATGCGAACACGATTGTATGGGCCTGAGCCACAGAGTTGGCAACAAAGTTCAGCATCGGGCAACCAAACAATGAGAGACTGAGAGGCGATCCCAGCCCCAGAGCCCAATTCAGCTTCAGCCCTGCCGTACTGAGTATTGTCAAGAGCAGGCTGTGACGGCATCACAACGGCGTATCGGGCCGAAGTCCTCTCTCCCAGGACATACTGGAGGGGTGACACACCGTGCCGGGGGGGTATGGAGGCTCGCAACCTACTCCTTCGCCTCTCGCGCGAGGACCCCAGACTAATCCGCCGCGGGAGTGTGATCAATCTGTGCGAGGGGGTCCTCACTCTCTTCCCTCCCCTTTGGGGGGGAGTAGAAGACCCGCTCCCCGGCACGATGTTGGACAGGGGTCGTGCTGTTCTTCGACGCCTTGAGACAGCCAAGAGCTTGGCCATCCTGCCCGTGCCACCAGAGCCCATCCTCCCACGCCTGGGCGTGGATGGACGCTCATTTTCGTTCGATTGGCGAGTCGCCAACTTAACGCTGAGGGCGTTTGCCTTCGGTCCGACCTGCCAGCCCTCAAGGCAGTCGAAATCAGTGCTTTGCTCTCCCCACTCAGGCCCACTGATAAGCTAGGTGGAGGCCGCTTTTGGAGAACCAGAGCGCGCTAACTGGCCGGGTGAGACAACTAATTCGTCCATCCTCCCCCAGACTAAACGGGGGCTCTACCATTTCTAGGTCATCGCCAGTCCAATCAACATCTCTCGTGCTACCACCAAAGTTGTCTCGATAACTGCTGCGTTTACTCGTTAGGTAGTTGACGGGTTAAAACCCACCTTTAACCAGGGGTTTAGGGAGAACTGGGCCTGCACACAGTGACTTGGCCCTCTCTGACCCTTCGCTGGATCACCAACCATAGCTAGCGATCGCCCAACCATAGAGGCGGATCCACAAGCAAGAGGAACCATTCCCCAGAACACAGCTTATATAGGGCCCTCTCTGGGTGGATCACGATTGTATGTCGATCTGCAGGACAACACCCTAGCTTATCCACACCCACTAAAGGGTAATCCATTTCCAGAGTTAACCGCTCCAGTCCAGCCAACTACCTCAGTGCTTCCACCAACGCTGTCTCCGGTCCGGTGCAGTCTACTCATCAGAACACGTCTTAAGCCGAGGGTGTGGAACACACATGCATTGCTAGTGCATGATGACTGCGATTTGGCCATCACTGGTTCGCCCCACCATAACCGCCAGAACAGTGTACCTGCCATATTGACACTGATTCCCTGGCTTAATCAGAGGCAGATTCAAAAGCAAGAGGAACCGTTCCCCAGAACACAGTTTATTAGGCTGGTCAGCGAGGGCCCTCTCTGGGTGGATCACGATGGCATATCATTTTTTTCTGGCAGCAAAGTCCTTAATGAGGCTGGTATAATCCATTTTGCGCAGAATATCACATTCAGTTGACATCAGGGACAGGTAATTAAGTCTTTCTTGGCCCATTGTGGATCTTAGTCTGTTTTTAACAAGTGCCAGTTTTGAAAAAGACCGCTCCCCGCTGGCATTGGTTACAGGCAAAATCATAAATAGTCGGAGTGCTATATCAACATTTGGAAACACTGACTGTACGTTAGGCCTAGAGCAGGGGTCGGCAACCTTGAATGTTGAAAGAGCCATATTGGACCAAAAAACAAAAAAACGAATCTGTCTGGAGCCGCAAAAAATGTAAGCCTTATATAAGCCTTATAATGAAGGCCAGTGGCGCCGGCAGGATTTGATTTCATGGTACGCACAGAAACGTAACAAAACTAAATAGCGCAGACTAGCCTACAATATACATAGGTTGGATGATTGTATCACCTATTCATAGTTTGCAGTCACGTGACAGGCACAGAGCCCTGGCGGCCAAAACATAGTGGAAACTCCGTAGAACTGCAGCACTGACCTGTCATTTTCCCACCTGTTTCAAGCAACGATTATTTAGATCACCTCTCAAAAGAAGAAAAACTAAGATATGTGAACAAACTACACATTTTGGACACTTGCGATCCATATAGAGCACCCGCCGCAGTATTTCAATCACTAAAAACAGCGAAGTCGCTGCCAGAGCTGCAGTTCGGTGATGTTTACATACATCTTGTGGAGAATCATTCCCCTCACACTGCCGCCAGGATGAAAGCGTACAAAAGTACAGACAGTTATCTGTTTTTTCGATCTGGATGGGTCAATAATGCTAATGTTAGCTAGCTAGGTAGCTAAAGGACCTACACAACCAACTCCAAGCTGGTAGCGTCCACAAAAACAAACCATGTCAGAACGATTATGCAAAGATAATGACTAAAAATAGAATAACTAGGCTAGTCAAAGTCAAAGTCAGCTTTATTGTCAATCCAATATATGTACAGACATGGATTATATGTACAGTCAATCCAATATATGTACAGACACAACATTAAAAAATAACTATATATACAAAAAATACTAGATAAAAGATTTGAAATGTGCGGTACAATGTACAGGGGTGGAATACAATATGAACAATGACAATAGTGCAATAGTGGTAATTGGCCTATTTGGTGACACTGTGACAGCGCACCAGTACATATACACCTCGTTCCAAATTATTATGCAAATTATATATTTCTCAGATTTTCCTAAATAGTCGATGCAAAGGACAATCAGTATAATTTTCAAGTCATCAACCGTTAGAGTATAATTCAAATTTTATTGAACAAACCTCCCAATGATAACAGTATTTTTTATTATTATAAAAAACTCAAAATGCACTGTTCCAAATTATTATGCACAACAGAGTTTCAAAACATTTTATAGGTTGTAAAGAACTAAAAATGGTAATTTGATGAATTGAGGGTTAGGAGGTCACATTAGGAGGTCATATTTACTGAAATCAAAAGCTATTTCAAACAAAAACATCTTAACAGGTCAAGTTACATGTTAACATAGGACCCCTTCTTTGATATCACCTTCACAATTCTTGCATCCATTGAACTTGTGAGTTTTTTGGACAGTTTCTGCTTGAATTTCTTTGCAGGATGCCAGAATAGCCTCCCAGAGCTGCTGTTTTGATGTGAACTGCCTCCCACCCTCATATATATTTTGCTTGAGGATGCTCCAAAGGTTCTCAATAGGGTTGAGGTCAGGGGAAGATGGGGGCCACACCATGAGTTTCTCTCCTTTTATGCCTATAGCAGCCAATGACACAGAGGTATTCTTTGCAGAATGACAGTGGGCTCAGAAATACATGAAGACTAATTTCCAAACAGTCTTGTTTACTGATGAGTGCCGTGCAACCCAGGATGGTCCAGATGGATGGAGTAGTGGATGGTTGGTGGATGGCCACCATGTCCCAACAAGGCTGCGACGTCAGCAAGGAGGTGGCGGAGTCATGTTTTGGGCCGGAATCATGGGGAGAGAGCTGCTAGGCCCTTTTAAGGTCCCTGAAGGTGTGAAAATGACCTCGGCAAAGTATGCAGAGTTTCTGACTGACCACTTTCTTCCGTGGTACAAAAAGAAGAACCGTGCCTTCCGTAGCAAAATCATCTTCATGCATGACAATGCACCATGTCATGCTGCAAAGAATACCTCTGTGTCATTGGCTGCTATAGACATAAAAGGAGAGAAACTCATGGTGAAGCTTTTGATTTCAGTAAATATGACCTCCTAATATGACCTCCTAACCCTAAATTCATCAAATTACAATTTTTAGTTCTTTACAACCTATAAAATGTTTTGAAATTCTGTTGTGCATAATAATTTGGAACAGTGCATTTTGAGTTTTTTTTTTTTTTTTTAAATACTGTTATCATTGGGAGGTTTGTTCAATAAAATTTGAATTATACTCTAACGGTTGATGACTTGAAAAGTATACTGATTGTCATTTGCAGCGACTATTTAGGAAAATCTGAGAAAAATATAATTTGCATAATAATTTGGAACGAGGTGGTATAGGCTAGCACCGAAATTAGAGTTTTGCACTTACGACGGAGGACGAGGTAGCAGGCCTAGCTACACAGCTAGCTACCGTAGGGGGCTCGTAACCGTGTAGCTGACTGCTGCTGGCGCCTTCGCATATTTTCTTCCCTCTCCCAAATGCCTGAAGAAGGCTCAACTGTCTTTAATACATTTTCAAAATCACAGACACTAGACAGCTAATTAGGAAGCTAGTTGAGCTAGTTGAAAATAATTTGAGCGCCAGAAATCAAGATGAGTGACAAGTCAAGTCAAATCAAATCAAATCAAATGTATTTACAGTAGTGACAGTGATGTAAACACCAATCATTGGCCTTTATGTAATGTTTCAAACTAACGGGTTGGGTGATTGGCTGAAGGCAACGTGAAAGAGTTTATTAAGCACGTTTATTAAAAATTAAATCCTTTAAAGAAAATTGTACGCACAGTGCGTACAGCCTGGATTCCGGCTGCCGGCGCCACTGATGAAGGCAACACATGCTGTAAGTGTCTATATAAGCTATAATATTAGCCTACTATCAAAATTACTAAGTAGGCTAGAAATACATAAGCCTTAGCACATATGCATACAACCGAATGCAAACGTATTGTGCTTTACAAAAGTGAAAAGCATTTTTTTAACAGAGTAGATGCAATTTCGTGTATTCTGGTGCCTTTTAACAGGTGGGTTGATACTTTTATCTGGCTATACTAGCCTGAGAAAAAAGATGGATAAGTTTGTAATTTCATCCGGAGGAAGTGAGCAAACCAAGAGATCGTCAGCCAAAAAATAGACTAATCTACAGACTGTAGACTACAGTACCAAATGAAAACTAGCCTCCCTCGTCCTCTTTTCACTATTTTAAGTTAAACCCTCTCAGACCCACAGGAACGCCGGCGCTCCCAAATATCATACCTTCTTTAGAAGTTCATAATTCGGAAACGGTTTGAGCTAAAGACAAGCCGCTTTTTGCATTTAAAAGTAGGCAAATAGCGCTCACTGGGAAGCTCCCGTTCATCGATGTGCGTCGCCGATGTCTGTATATAAATCTAGCCACAAAGTTGTAGACAATGTGGATAGTTTCTTGCTTTGCCTGCCGCAGTACTTCGTCAATCCCTGTGGATATAGGTCTACTCTTGAAAAAAACCTGTCACATCCAGTTTCATGTTGGGTCCAGTCAAAATGTATAATACTAGTCATGTGCCAACATATCCGAATCCTATTGGCCCTCGTACAACATTACAGCGTAAACAGGGAGTTGTACTGTAGTTCAAGGAGAGAGACGCGGCAACGTAAAAAATAAATAATTGTTGTTAATTTCCATTTGTGGTCAAAGCCACAGGGAGCCACTGAAGATGGGCAAAAGAGCCGCATGCGGCTCCGGAGCCGCGGGTTGCCGACCCCTGGCCTAGAGCTAGCTAGCGACACCCCGGGTTTTCAACCGCGCTAACATTAGCTATAAGCAGGCAGTCCACCTGCTGCTGTGGTGGCTATTTTTCTTGTCTAGGTGAAGATTCGGCTGTCTTACTAAAATATCCTGTCAATTTTAGATTTGTTTTTCAATAAGTCTTGGTCACATTGTTCCTTTTTCTTTTGTGATTTTCGCTTTTTAGCTCCGCTGATATGTTTTCTCTCCGACATTTTGCCACTATGCTCCAGGCTGGAAACGTGAAAACCAAACTGACGTTATGAACCACCTGTCACGTACACATCTGCCCAATGAGCTGATTTATCACAAAAAGTTTTTATGGGCCAATAGGGGTCAAGGTTTTTATTTGCAAGGCTACATCATAGAGCTATAATTAGCCTAGAGGCCTTTATCCGAAATTAATTCAATATCATAATTGTACTAAAACTAAAAAAATACCAACGGTCGAACGGAATAGCCTTCTCTCATGCTTCTCTTAAGTATATATATATATATAAAATTAAAAAAAAGCCTGGCCCATGCGCACGTGGGGCCCCGAGGCTGCAGCCCGTATGTTAATCCGCCCCTGGTTGTATACTAGAATAGCTCTGTTTAGAACCTCAACCTCCGCCATAGCTCTAACTAGCATATTGCTCAGCATTGCTTGGTTATTATTATTTTGTTGTAATAAACTATGCTAGTTATGTAGATGCATGTGGTTGTTTTTACAGTTATAGTGTAGTTTTAGTTGCTTATTGCATCTGTCTGTTCCATTTGTGTTCTATTCAAGGCCAAACTTGGTCAGGGGTACCGACACAACAAACTGAAAAGGAAGTCTCTGGCAGACAGCACAGCCCGAGAAGAACTAGAGCTGAAGAGAAGCATGCTGAAACTCATGGAAACAGACCTGCCAACCTGTACGCATTTTGCGTAGTAGGTCCGCATTTTAACGTCAATGTATGCTGGTACGCATTGTCAGCTGAAAGGTACGCAAAAAGCTGCCTGATTGGTTCCTCCTTCCTTCACTCACTCGTTCCATCAATCATATTCGCAAGCGTCACCTGCGTCACGTTGACCTGCTTCGGATTCTGCTCTGTTTACGGAATACAGATAAGCATGCCTACCGCCGACCGTTCCTCTTGAGAACTCAACTGTCAAGCACTTTGGAATAGTATGGAATACATCAGAGATGATTGTATTCCGTGTCAGAGCAGCTTCAACACCGAGTCTACTGTATATTAACGTAAGCTATTAGGCTAACTAGCTTAGCTACGTTAGCTTAACTGGACCTCAAGGTTTTCAGCAGGTTCGAGCAGTTCAGCCTTATAGCGTTAGCTAGCTGGCTAGATAAGTTAACTTAGGCTGTGTCCACCAACGAGCTGTATATTTAGCTAAACAGCACCAAGCTAAGGTAAATAGATAGCCAGTGTTAGCTAGTGCTAATGTTCACCATCTCTGTAGTCTGCTCTAAAATACGCAATCAAACAGTGCAGGCAACCCATTCTGTTCTGTGAATGAAACGAGCTATTGACTGATGGCTTTCTACTGCCAAATCATATTATTACAGCAAACATGTCGGTAGTTTGGCATCTGTTCTCTGAACGACAAGGAGAGGCTCGTTCCGACATCGACTTCTGTTTTTGTTTTCGCGATTTCAAAATAAAAGCGCACGCTAAGCGTTGTTGAAAATGAATGACACATCGCTAGTCAACTAACACAGCTTGTTTTGTGAGCCTGCTAACAATGTAAAGTAGTGTTCTAGTTAACTAGGTAGCAGTGGGGCTTACTCACCCAATAATTTGCAATAATTTGGCTTGACTAGCGAGTGTGATGTGATTTTCAACAATGTTGAAATGTATTTCCATTTTCAAATTAAAAGTCTGAACATTTTGATTGGTGACTTCTTCCCCCTTTCACCAGCCGCTGTCCCAATTTTTTGTGAACCATAAGTTCCCACTGTCTGACTTAAAGAAAATAAAAAAAGGACATGCTAGATTAATTGTGTATTATTCACAAAATAGATTAATTATGGGGGAAAGGGTGTGCATATCACACTGTCAGACAGAGCTCCACAGACAGAAGGTGACCACTATCATAACAACACAAAGTGTGGAACAGCTCCTCAGAAAGGAGACCCCACTCCCAGCAACCAAGCAGCTGAGAAGATCAGACAAAGTGCTGCACCTAAAATGCCAGCATATCCAATGCAGAGGTGGGTTGTGTGAGTGTAGAGAAGAGTAGCAACATTGACTTAATGGTTCTGTGAGAGGAGCTTCTTCAGGGCAAACGATTGATTTAAGTCATAATTGTCATAAAAGTCATAATTGATTTAAGTCATTGGGGCGGCTGTGGCTCAGGAGGTAGAGACGGCCTCTTATGATCGCAAGGTCGGCAGATTGGTGGTTTAAGCCCCGGCTGGCTACATGTCGAAATGTCCTTGGGCAAGACACTGAACCCCAAATTGCTCCCAGTGAGCGGGCCGGCCGGCGCCTTGCATGGTAGTTTGCTGCCATTGGTGTGTGAATGTGTGTGTGAATGAGAGGCCGTTGTAAAGCGCTTTGGATAAAGGCGCTATATGTCTGCAGTCCATTTACCATTTCATAACCGCTTTTTATAACACTAGCCCCCACCGAACAGCCCCTCCTGTCCGCAACGACTTCGGATAGTTCTCTCTTTTTTCACCATAGTTGTGTTTGCATCCCTGATTAGTGTAATGCATTAAGTAGCAGAAGCAGTGTACAGTGTTCATGGAAAGTAGTACAATTGCACTTTAAGTTGAGAAATATTGGCCCTGTATTGATAATATGTTTTACTTTTAATATTTAAAGAAATATTTCTAAAGAATATGATTGTATGATTTTCTTGATAGCTGATTTATTTGTTGAATAATGTGATGATATGGCTGTGAGTGGGGAAATGCAAAGCATAGTGGGGTGAAAGCATGTGAACCAGGGACAGGGCTAGGGGGTGGCTACTTCTCAAGCCCCTGATGTTTTCCCACAAGCCCCGGTGTATATAGTCAATATAATTCTAATTACTAATCGCCTCCATACTCTCAGTTAACTCAAGTTATGTGTTTTGCTTCACAAGCGTGCGTGTCTTAATTACAAACGCGCATGAAAAAAATGTGCGTGGTCAAGTGGTACTCATAAACATTTCTGAAGGTTGGCAGGTCTGTGGAAAGAGCGGAAACACAAAACACAGAGAATCTCAACACAATTTCCTCAAACATGTCACAGACAGCTCACAACCTCAGTCACTCAAGGGTTTAACCTTCTGAGACAAATGCTTCAGCCACCTATCCAGCCACCATATTACGCACCACAACCCCCCAACTTACACACAGTTGGATAACGCTCCATCTGTACCTAGCCGATCATACACACTGTCACTTCCACAACCAAATGCCACACCACAACAGTTCTCCTACAGGCAGGCTCTCTTCCCTGAAGACAATGAGTCATGAGTAAAGACTGTTTCAGTTAGGCATGCATTGTTACATCAATGCCTCATTGAAGCCTAAATTGTTATTTTAGTTTTGCACTGGAGACCTACTCTGTTTAGTTTAGTTTTCACAATTGTTATAACTCACATTGAATGTATAGTGTATATCCTATATTTGAGAGTTCAGTTATGTGTACTGGGGTAGTGGTGGTCTAGTGGATAGTGAGTTGGACTTGTGATCGGAAGGTTGTGAGTTAAAATCCTGCCTGAAGCCACACCACTACTAGTGTGCCCTTGGGTAAGGCACTTAGCCCTCAGTTACTCCAGGGGGAATGTCCCTGTAATTCGTAATTGTAAGTCGCTTTGGATAAAAGCGTCTGCTAAAAAGGCAAAAAAAAAAAAATATTGTAAGTAATATTGCACTAAATTCCTTTTTATTACAGTTTTCGATGCATTGTTATAATGTATGTTGCATGGTAAACCACAGCTATTAACCCGCAAAGGGTGCCTCCGGGCACTGTGTTTGTCCGTGAATAACACCGGCTATGAAGGTGGTACAAACACAATACTACTTTGCTAACTTCACCATCGGTATACGGTCATTTTGAGCCATCAACCAACCCGCTGGCACCCCGGGAAGTTATGTTTCGAACCCCAAGAGCATGCATAAATGTCTATCCGGAAAGAGTGCACTCTCCTCGGCCGCGGCACGCGCCTCTCCTCTGTAACCAGTGTGCGAATTAAATCACGGTGTGCGGGGGAGCCCAGGGATTAAAGCAAAAAAAAAAAAAAAAAAAAAACATCTCCTGACGGAAAAAAAATTTCAGGCCAGATCGGGGCCGGTGGCTTTCCGTGCGCAAAGCGCGCGTGTGATTTTCCGTTCTACGTTCTAATGCTTCGACTTTTCTTTCGAAAAATGTGAATACATTTCCGCGTTGTCGAAAATCAATGACACATCGCTAGTCAACTAACACGGCTTGTTTTATGAGCCTGCTAACAATGTAAAGTAGTGTTGTAGTTAACTAGGTAGCAGTCCAATCCATTACGTTGCAGTATTTTGGCTTGACTAGCAAGTTTGTGTTGTGATTCTCAACAACATTGAAACGTAGTTTCACCCTTTTCCATATTTTTGAATAATAAATGTGTGGACTGACGATGTAGCGCAGCCTAACTTATTCTAATAATTATTTAACATAGTTTTATTGTGATAATTATTCCCCCCTCCTCCCAGACTTACAAGGTCACATTATTATTGGATTGGTTGTTTGCGTGCCGGGTGAAGTTAGCTAAACATTTAACCTGCTAGCAAGAGAAACATCATGTCACTCTCCAAAGGTCTAAAGAGGAAAGTTGACGGTGGAAACAGGGCATTTAGGAATGGACAGTGAACTATGCGTTCATCCTACCTGGTTTCATCAATGCAAAGCCGTTGTGAGACTCACATTTTCCGTGCTCACAATGAATGTTCCCTTCCACCTATACATGCGAGTCGTCCTTTTCATCAATGCATGTGATAAAGACGCACTGACTAGAGGAATCGATTGGTGCATAAAAACCTTGAGAACTGCCGGATTAAAGTGACGTCCATAATAATAATAAATAATAATAATACATTAGACTTATAGCGCTTTTCTAGACACTCAAAGACGTCCATATCACCAGATAGCCAACAAATAGTGACTGATGGGAGATGCCAGTTTTTTTGTTGTTTTTTTTTGCGCCGATTTAGTTGTCAATGTTTTTCATAAAATTAAACTGCATTTGCTTTGTTACTGTTCACATGTGTGGTGCAGTCACATTCACATAGCCTATAAGTAAACATTAAGTTTGAATTATTTACTGAGCTGGCGTTACTTTTTTTAAACCACACACCGCATGTCGGCTATTTCAGCAGCACGCACCATGTCCACCTACTTATCACTATGAGGGGTTCAGCGTCAGTGCACCCCGCTCTGTTACCTTCGCATAGTTGTAGCCAATAAAGGCCTATATGTAGGCTATATAGGCTATTATATATCATTTATATACCTAATACCAACATCAAAATAGATTGTATGCCTCTACAAATCATATTACACCAGGTAAAATCCGTCACAACTTGGAATAAATCCATCGCAATTTGGAATATTTTAGAGCTCCCCCAAAATTTCACAAACCATGTTTCCAGGGGAGCTCATGTCACCACTAGGGGAGCTATAGCTCCCCGAGCTCCCCCTTATTTCGCACCCTGTCTGTAACGCGGAGGAACGAAAAGCTTACAGCAGGCGGTCTCCCATCCAGGTACTAACACGGCCCAACCCTGCTTGATTTAGGACAACAGTGCAACAACTTTGAGGCTGAACTTTAATTACATTTACGGCGTCATATGCCATCAAAGGGAAACATGGAAAAATGCATGACTTACAGATTTAATTTTATGACGTTACGAAATCCGATGTGACAGGAACGCCTATCATGCTGTCAAACACCACAGGTAATAATTTATTTCTAAATAAACATGATTGTACATCTCTGAAATGTGAATCGCGCACCGATTTATTTCTATTGGGAAGGCTGACGCCGGGGCAGCGTCAGCCTGTGACAAACGCGCTCCGGTGTCCTGCCCGCTGTCCCAAGCGCGCTGGACTGTGGAACTTTCTATGTTAAGCACCTCGGCATAACAGCGATTTCTTTTGTTATGCTTGTTATAAAGAAAAGGTCTATAATGCATTGAAATGACATTAGTACATCAGACATTAGACATTAGACATGGAAATATGTCAATGCGTGGCTGTCATGCACAAATCAGCTTGTAACGTTAGACACACAGCACATCGGCATAATAACGTTTTGTTGTTGTTGTGCTTGTTATAAAGAAAAGGTCTATAATGCATTTAAATGAATGATACAACCCATTAATAATATTACCTAATAACAACTGCTCGGATTAGATTGCGGGTGCTGCTACATGGAAATAGGTCAAAATGTGCATCATGTACAAGTCAGACGAACGTTTGATAGATAACTTTACATATGTGTACCATCATCCGCTGTCAAACGCCACAGGTAATAATTGATTTATCATTGTACATCTCTGAAATGCTCGACTGTCATGCAGCGTTGCGTTACTGTCACGTTAGACACAGCACCGACATAAAAGCGATTTTTGGGTTATGCTTGTTATAAATAAAAGGTATATAATGCATTGTATAGATAATACGATGGTTATCATAATTTTTCAAGTCTTTAATTACAAGTAATTCCAGAAAAAGTAAATGACATTTCAGGCTCGCTTCCGTATTACGAGAGCGAAAATAACATTTCTGTAGATGTTTCGCAATGAATGCCGGATTGATTGATTGATTGAAAACTTTATTAGAAGGTTTGCAGAAGTAGGTACATGAAAGTACATATTACATACAAGGTCAACTAAAAGGATAAAAACCCAAGAAAGCCACTGGCTTATTTCAATTGGGGTCCTTGATTTTCAATTCATTGTTACATGTAAGACAGACATAAGAAAAAAAAACTAGTACTATCTACAAGATAATACAGACAAATAACTATTATTATCTACAAGATAAACGTACATCCATCATGGGAAGAACAATACAACAAAACATAAGGTATGTACAGCGGGTAGGACAGGTGGGGACATACACCACAGGTGGGGGCGGGGGACAAAACACAAAGTATGTACAGTGGGTAGTTCGGGTCTTTAATCTGATTTTTGTTTTAGAGGGTCCAGTTACGGATTGCAGCCTCCTGTAAATGTTTTTTGAGAGTGGTTTTGAAGGTGGGCAGTGTTTTGCACTCCTTTAAGATTATAGGAAGGGCGTTCCACATTTTTACTGCATAGTTTGCAAACGAGTTTAACCCCTTGTTTGTGGTGCAACGCGGTTGAACGTGGTTCGTGGAGCTTCCTCTGGTGTTGTATGTGTGGACGTTGTTCACTTTTTGGAAGTATGTTGACAGGTACTTGGGTGTCTTTGTGGTGTAGCGTATCTTGAAGACCAGGCCCAGTGCAAGCTGCTGCACTCTGTCAACTACTCGTAGCCAATCAAGGCTAAAAAAATGAGCAGCGGTTAGATGTGTCCTAGGGTTGAGGCCTAGCAGAAGCCTAACCAGTTTATTTTGGGCTGTCTGGAGTCTTGTTTTATGGGCCTTTGTGGTTCTATAGTACCATGATGTTACGGCATAGTCGAAGTGACATTGAATGAGAGCTCCTGATAGGGTCCTCAGTGTGTTTTTACTGACAAGTGAGGATATCCTGTACAAGAATCTAGTTCTATGGTTCACTTTTTTGATTACTTTTGCTGCCATTTTATCTCCGGAAAGATTTGCCTCTAAGATGGAGCCCAGGTATGTAATATCCTCTTTTCTTGTGATATTAATGTTACCCACTTTTATTTTAAAATTTTCAGCCTTTCTGAGTTTAGATGGGGATCCGTATAGGATGGTTTCAGTTTTACCTAGGTGTATTGATAATTTATTGTCAGCTAGCCAGATGCAGATTCTACTCAGTTCAGTGCTTAGCGCTTTTTCCACCTGCAATATGTCCCTGTCAGAGACCAGCAGAGCCGAGTCATCCGCGAACAGGAACAAATTGCAATTACATGCTGATGACATGTCATTCACATATATTAGGAACAGTAAAGGTCCCAATATGCTTCCTTGTGGAACGCCGCAGGTCACCGGGAGGGGGGGGGACAGTGTTCCGTTCACACTAACCACCTGTTCCCTCCCCTCTAAGTAGGATTGCATCCAGCTCACCGATGTTCTATCGAACCCAATTGCTTTCAGTTTATCTAACAATATGTGGTGATCTACTGTGTCGAAGGCCTTCTGGAGGTCCAGCATGACCATGCCGCAGTACTTGCCCGAGTCCACCTCATGGTTGATGTGGTCGTTCAAATAGAGAAGGCATGTGTCAGTGGAATGGGATGTTCTGAATCCTGATTGAAATTCATACATCAGATTTTTTTCGGTAAGGTACCTATCAACCTGTTCATAAACTATTTTTTCCATAAGTTTCGAGATGGAATTAAGAATAGAAACAGGTCGGTAGTTGCCTGGGTCTAATTTGCTTCCTTTTCAAAGGGAGTCTCATGGCTCCGAATCGAACGAGGGTCAAGATTTTCTCCGAACGGAGCCAACCCTAACCCTAAACCTAACCCTAACCCTAAATTAGTAATGAATTGGGACGCCACTACGGCTACACGTGAACGCGCAAAACGGAGAGAGAGAGGGGGGGAGAGAGAGAGGTTTTCTTTATTCATCTTTCAGAAGAATACAAAGCAAAATAACATTTCATAAATAGAATATAAAACAACAACAAAATGAAACAAACTTGCAAACATGAAAAACAAAAAAAATGTCAAGTATAAAAAATGAAGTACAAGCAACTCTTCCTCAACTGAGCATAAAACCCCGCCAATACCCCACATTTATAAAAGCATCTATATTATCTGTCAGTTTATAATACACAAATTCCAGCCTGAACTGTGCTGCCAGCAAACCACCCATCATCAGGACTGGGTCCACTGACCTTGTATACAGTTTTTTCTTGTCTTCCAGATAGACAGTTTGGCCACTCCTGATAAAAAATTAAGTAAAACATGTACAGACCTCTTAGCAGCTGAGTACCGTGGACCATAAATAAAAAGCTTAAAAGAAAAGGCTGTCCCCAAACCCTGAAACCACTCCTCTAGCTGTCTAAAAAGGCCCTTAAGCCTGGGACACAGAATAAAAAGGTGCTATAAAGACTCCCCCCCCCCCCCCCCCGAACAAAAAGGGCAGCCCTCCCCTATACTGGGATCCAGGTGTACCAGATGCCACAGATTTGTGGCTATGGCCCCATGCACAATCCTCCACTGGAGGTCACCTGTCCGTTTATCAATAGGGGACAAGGACCTCCAGCAGCCTTTCGGGGAAGAGTCTGGACGAAAAAACTCGATGCCTCCATCCCTGCCAAAGAGTGTAGGTGTGACACTTTAACACAAGTGTAATAGATCGCTTTTTTAATTATGGTCTCAAAATCCCCCAACTCTGGGGTTTTAAAAGACAGAAAGCATCCCCCTCCTTCCTGCCACTCCCCAATAGCAGGAGAGACCGTTAATGGGGGAAAGACATACTCACACTCGTCATCCCATTGGTCTGACAGAGTGCGGTTGTCAAACACAAATGTTCTTAGAGGCCCTGGCAGACCTCTTCCACCAACCTCTCCAGGAGTCTAGAGGATCTAATGTTAGTTTTTTCTGAAAGTTGTCCCACAGACATCTTTTTCAAGTGGCCCAGCTTCACACAACCAGCTTCTCTCAGGCTGGACCGCAGGCTGGCAGAGGCCAAGATGGGTGTATTTATGAGGGCATTACAGAACAGTGGCTCCCCCGGTGGACCTCGAATGCCTGCCATGCCTGCAGCACTGACAAATAGAAAGGCGTCAGCCCAGTGAGGTCCACCAACTCAGGCTGTAGCAGGAACAGCTGCTTATCATAGCCAAGGCGACCAGCTCTCCTTAGCAACAATCGAGCTGTATCCTGCCAGTTCAGCCCAAAGTTGTACAGCAGCCTGTGCGCTGCCTGCAGCCTGAAAGCCCTCACCCTGTTGGCAATATCGATAGGGCCCTGCCCCCCTTCCTCAACTGGAAGGGGGACCTTTAGCCAGTGCTGGCCAGACCAGAAAAAACTAACAATAGTCCTCTGTACCTCCTGGATTAGGCCCCTTGGTGGTGATAAAACAATGAGTCTGTGCCATAAGGTCGAGGCAACCAAGTTATTTATGACCAGAACTCTCCCCCTATAGGACAGCTGGGGTAGCAGCCACTTCCACCTAGACAATCTGGCACACACCTTCTCCACAATACCCTCCCAATTCTGCAACTTAAAATCCTCAGTCCCTAAAACTTTCATTCTATATACTGTTAGTTTAAACAGCCCTTCCCCACCTGAGACCCCCTGGCAGACTGGGGTCTGCCCTCTCCCGCCACTGCCCTACCTGCAAGGCCTCACTCTTCTCCCAGTTTACTCTTGCAGAGGAGGCCTTTTCATAAAAACCTAAACTCTCAACTAA
Source organism: Nansenia antarctica (assembly GCF_963989245.1). Classification (NCBI taxonomy): domain Eukaryota; kingdom Metazoa; phylum Chordata; class Actinopteri; order Argentiniformes; family Microstomatidae; genus Nansenia; species Nansenia antarctica. Next base: position 4,224,199 of record NC_137686.1, on the reverse strand, counting down.
AAAATCCACATCCCGCTGCTCCTTTATAGAATTGATTGATTGATTGAAAACCTTTATTGTCCCCAATGGGGAAATTTTGTTGTCAAACAGCTCAGTTAGGGCAGAAAACATTCAGTACAGAAAACAGAAAAACATTCAATAAAATACATAAAACAGTGCAGGCTCAATAAGTAAAAAGTTCCAAAAGTTCCATCTCCAGGTCTATGATGACCATCTCCAGGTCATCATAGAAATATGAATATCGTCAGCCGACACCACCAAAGGTGGGCTCTGTGGTAGCCCCTTAACCATACAAGATGCCTCATTATACAGTAGTCCTAACCATGCCATAAAACCTGTCACCAGGGGAGTCTCGACTCCCCGACACCGCCTACTGGTGACTTGGATATTCATTATTTTTTGACTAATTGCTAATGCCTGTCACCTGTTGTATGTGGCTATTTAGGTGTGTCCCATTTCCCTGTTCCCTTGTCAGTCGATCATTTGTGTTAAGGCGTCTACACACTAGACGATTTTAACCCCGATTTAGCTGTCGCCGACCAGTTTTTGCGGTCGGCGACAAAATCCTCCAGTCGTTGCAAACCCGGGGACGCGCCGTCTCCGACGCTCGTTTAATGTGACAGGCTCAGAGACGCAATCGGAGGACCGCCGACCCCGTCGTTAGGGCCGTCGCAGGGCTCCAGATCTTTTCAAACATGTTTCATTTTATCGGCCGACGGAATCTACATTCTGCTAGTCTGAGATGGGCAACGACCCGTGTGGACAGCACAGCCAATGAGAGGTCGGGGAAATGAGTGATAATAGCCTTTAGCTACGGCGCTAGTTGTTGTGCTAGGTGCATTGACTGACTGTGTCCGCGAATGCTATGCTATTGTTGTGCCAGGTGCATTGACTGACTGTGTCCGCGAATGCTATGCTATTGTTGTGCTAGGTGCATTGACTAACTGTGTCCGCGAATGCTATTCTATTGTTGTGCTAGGTGCATTGACTGACTGTGTCCGCGAATGCTATGCTATTGTTATGCTATGTTGAATGGTGTACTAGTTTTCACTGAATAAATCGCGATTTCTTTCAAAGAAGGTAGCAGGTGTGTTTATGTCCATGTCAAGGAATCGTCCTGACCAAGTGAAGAATCTTGTAGTCTGTGAGCCCCCGTCGTTAACACATCCTGTAGTCTGCGCTGTGCTGCGACGTCTGCGCGCCGCTGCGACACGGACACCAGCACGACGGTCGTTTAGTGTGAGAGGCTCAGCGATGTTACAACTTGAAAAGTCGTCTAGTGTGTAGTCGCCCTTACACGTTAGAACCTTTGGAAGCCTTTGTATGTATTACCGCTTCATAAGTATCAGGTACCCGTGACGTTTATTGAGCCTTGATTTATTTCCCTTTATTTATATCTTGTACTTAAAATGGAGCCTATTTGCTCAACTTTATTTTTCGTGTGCATTGTTATGATTTCAGTTTTGTAGTTAGTAGTGGCAAACGTTGCTGAGCCCTACTGCTCCACTTAATGTTTTTCCTGTTTGAAGTTGTTATGTTTGAACCTGCGCACCATTTATCTCAGTAAAGAGAACCTTTTATTTGACTTACTCTCCGTCTCGTTGATTAACCTACACCGCACCTGGAACCGACACACTTGTACACAGAGAACCGTAATAGAAACGTAACAAAAACCCTCCCCAAAACCGAACGCCCTCAGAGTAGAAAATAAAAACACATGGTCAACACGGTCAAATGTCTTTTCCTGGTCGAGAGATAAAACACCAACATCTAGGTTGTACATTTTACACACATCAAATACATCTCTCATTAAAAACAGGTTGTCCATTATGGTATTGTGTACCTGTCCGGGACACAATATAATTGGTCTTTTTGAATTAGGATTGCCAGATAGTCTTTCAGCCTATTCGCTAGGACCTTAGACAGCAGTTTATAGTCTGTACATAAAAGGGCCACAGGTCGCCAGTTCTTGATCAGCGCTAGGTCTCCTTTTCTTGGTAGAAGGGAGAGAGCTGCACGCCGGCAGGAGACCCCCCTAGCACACTCCTGTAGCACTTCCAGTAAATCCATCCTCCAACAGCTCCAGAAATGTTTGTAAAAGTCTGCAGGTAATCCATCTATGCCTGGAGAGCGACCAGACGCCAGCTGCCCTACTGCAGCAGTGAGCTCCTCCAGGCTGATGTCCTTGTCCAGGGCAGAGCGCTCCACCGTCCCCAACTGTGGTAGCCCCTGGAGCAGCTCCTCAGCCAACCTGGTCTCACACGGCAGACGTCAGGATTCGACGTCTGTCCATCGCATCCAAACGTCGAATTCCGACGTGACCAAACGTCGAAATCCGACGTGACATTGGGGTAGCTCGTTCTGAAAGCGCAGGGGTGCGCCTGTTATGTGCGCCTGTCGGGCTGCACTCAGTGGCGTGTCCAGACCTTTTTCACTGGGGTGGCCCAGTGGTGGCACCTAGTTTGAGAATTTAACACTTAATTCCCTGCATTCTGGTCAATTTGTATGCACCATTTTGTGCTTTTTATTACCAATTCTGGTCAATTTGTATGCACCATTTTGTGCTTGTTATTACCATTTCTGTCTCCACTACCCATTGTATACTTTAATTAGGCTACTAACATTACAATCCCTGTTTAAAAGTCCCAGTGCTACCAATCACAACACAACAGAGTGGCACCTTACAATTGTAATATTAAACTCCCATATTTATTCTTTAAACAAACAAATCTGGGGGAGTGGTCGGAGTTAACGAGATACTGTTCCAATCCATTACCTGGCCATTACCTGCCTGTGAAAAGTATGAACAGTTTCAGATAGCTATAGATTTTAGAGATACTGTAACGTCCCGACTTGGACAGTGGTGAAATAATAAGAGATAGGTTGTCTTACAATCCGTGTGTTTAATTGCAAACTTCCACATACAAAACTGTCAGTTCACCGGAGCTCTCCTTTCCTCTACCGTAACAACAACAACACAACACCCGCCCTCCCCCGTGACCTCCACCAATCACAGGAATGCATTGGCACAATAATTTGTGACAATTAAAAAATATAACAAAAGTTATATTGAGTAAACTACAAGCATTAATAGGCAATAATAAGCTACTTTTGACAAAAAACTATTTACAATAAAAATTTACTATTTACTATTTGCATTATGGGTAATGACCCGAGGCACTGTTGAAGCTGAGTGTTGATTAAACTGGTTGAGTTAAACGTGCGCAAGTTGTCCGAGTCCAATAATTATATTATAACTTCACATTATTAGTTACTATTAATTAGTGAGGCAGGATGGATACATTTGTAACAGTAACGAGACCTCGAAACCTGTGTTTCTTGTATATTGTATGTTGTATATTTGATATTCAATATTTGTGAATATTGATTTGTGAGGACTGCCAAAATGCCAATAAAATATGTTTACAAAAAAAAAGAAAAAAGAAATGCTAGCAATGAACCAAGAAGTCCGTTAGAAATGCTAGCAATGAACCAAGAAGTCCGTTAGAAATGCTAGTAATGAAGCAAGCCACCCTCCAGTCTTCCTCCAACCGACATGTGTTGCAGATGTCAGTGGTGCGGACAGTTACCGTGGGCCTGTGCCTTACCGTCAGTGAAGGCCTGTGCTGGCTCTTCCGTCGCTTCTGGCTCAGGCGTGGCTCCAGAGGGCCCCTGAAAGAGGTGTTCTTCTTCCCTTCAGAGAACGGATGCGTAGAACACCTCTTCACTCCTTCAATACCCATACTGTGCACCTGTCCAATGCCACATGGTCAGGAGACTTCCTTCTCTCGCCTCCTGGGCCACATCCTGTCTGCTACCACCTCCTTGGACCTGTGTGTGTTTTCCTTCACCAACTCACAGCTTAGCCGTGCCTTGCTAATGCTACATAACAGGGGCGTCGCCATCCGTATCCTCACCCATATGGCCAACACACTCATCGCTGACTCCCGGATAGGGACCCTCCGTAGGGCAGGTATCATTGTGAGGTGTGACAAGGGCGGCGCGCTCATGCACCACAAGTTTGTGGTGGTGGACGGGCGCCGTCTGATCATGGGTTCCCTCAACTGGACCGCGGCCATCGAGAAGAACAAGGAGAACATCCTGGTCACGGAGGAGCCGGACCTGGTCCAGCCCTTCATCGGAGAGTTCCAGAGGCTGTGGGACGTGAATGACCCGGAACACCAATACCCTCCCTACAGATCTGAAGCTTGACTCTATACTCAATGACAAAATGGCTGTGGTGTCTATGTCTTTGTAGCGATAAGAGGAATTGGTGTGGATCAAGTAGTGATCAAGTTCGGTAGTACAGTAGTAGAAGACATTGCTTTTTACATTTTACAACATTCTTTCTCTTCGTTTATTTGTTATGTATGGCAGTTTTGTTGTGATTTATTATTAACTATTGACTGAGGCAGAAGTTATTTTCTGTGTTTCACATATGTGTATTTTCTCAGATTTTTAAATTAAATGTGATTTGATGATTTAGGTGGTGAAGAGGTAGTAGAATACCAATACTGTGAATTTAGTCCATCCCATGCTTCCTGACAGTTAAGAAGACATTGCTTTTTACATGTATGGCAATATGTTTTTATATTGTTTTACATTGTTATTTTGTATGTTGTATGTTGTTTTACAAGTTCTTTTGTTAAAGTTATTACAGTTTTGTTGTCGCCAGATCGTAACAACTTAATGGTTGGTTCATATGCTCGTTCCTGCTACTCTTGACGTTATCCGATACCCTAGCCTAACCCTATGTACGATCTGGCGATGACTGGAAGCAGGAGCAGAGCTTAAGTAGGAGCCAGTCGCGGTCTTATTCGTCCACACCTGGCACCACTGATTGATGGCTGATGAGCCAGGGGCGCTCTTAATCGTCCACTGATCGACGTCTGATGATCCAGGGGCGCTCTTAATCGTTCACTGATCGACGTCTGATGAGCCAGGGGCGCTCTTAATCGTTCACTGATCGACGTCTGATGAGCCAGGGGCGGAGCTGTGACAAGAAGTATAAACATTATACCATTCCGACACCCTATTGGTTTGTACGAGATGCATTCCATCTGCTGCACATGACACAAATCACACTCCAGCAAGGAAAGCAGATGTATGTAGCCAAAGATGTCCGTGACCGTGCCAGAGACTCAAAATAACAGCGAAATGTCCCAACCAAGCACCAGCATCAACCAGGTTGATAGCCAGGAAGATCAGCCAACCCTTCTCCATCCCTGGCCGTACCTGGAAGAATTTTTTGAAATGGTTGGATGCAAAAACAACTCCTTTCGAATGCGCTGCAAGCTCTGCGCACCCAAGTACCACGAGCTAATGGCCTTCAAAAACTCACCGTCTAATTTGAAAAAGCATATTGAGGTAAGCTGAAAGTTTGTTATTATCAGTCGACATTTTGTAGTAACCTAGTAACGTACTAATGGTAAATTTGCAATGTTTGCTATGGCTAAGAACATGCCATGGTTTGCTTGCTAGCAGTAGGCTATGATTCAATGTTTCATTTGTAATCCTTCATGTGTTGAGGTCGGAGTTTTACCGTTTGTTGCTGTAAAGAGTTAATTATGTTCCCACGGGAGAAGAAATGTGCGCGGTGTGTGCCATTAACAATAATGTTACTTTTCAGTCATGCCAGCAGCTGCTTGTGGTCCTAAAACAGCTTTAAGTGGCAATATTCTGGTCTGCTCAACATAATTGCATAGACCAGTGAAACTGCTCCCTAACTTGTAGTCTGACCTCCATTCATGAACTTCCAGTGTGACATTTAATACAGCGGAAGTCCTAGATAGTCTCAGCTTGTGGTTTGAGAGAAATAATATGAATCTCAATCTGTGCCTGTGCATTCATTTTCTCCACAGAAGAAACACCCCACTCGTCTAGAGAGGTACACGCAACTTTCTTCAACAGCCCTCAAAAGGAAGTCATCCACTGAAGGTTCTTTGACCCCACCCTCCAAACAAACCAAGCTGTGGGAGGCTCGAAGAGTGTCCCAGGCAAGTGTGGATGAAGTAGTCCTCAAATTCATTGTCCAAGGCTTGCACCCACCACACATTGTTCAGCAACAGGGCTTCATTGAGCTTGTGCAACATCTTCAGCCAAATACAAATGTCATGACGCGTAATACTGTTGTTAACAAAGTCACAAAGGCCTCTGTTGAAATGAAAAGAAAACTGAAAGCTGCCCTTAGTGAAATTGAGTTCATAGCAACAACAACAGACTGCTGGACGGCACACCGTCGCGGTTTCATTGGTGTCACTGCGCACTGGTTTAGCCCCCAGACCATGCAGAGATCCTGTGCTGCCCTGGCATGCAAGCAACTTAAAGGGTCACATACCTTTTCTGCCCTGGCTGGTGCCCTAAATGATATTCACACAGAATTCAATGTCAGAGAGAAGATTGTTCGCACTACAACTGACAACGGATCAAACTTCCTGAAAGCCTTCAGAGTTTATGGGCAGACTGACGAGAACAACAATGCTGAACCTGTAGGAGAGGGTGATGGAGAAAAGGATGATTGTGGCCAAAATGATGATAACGATGAAGAAGAGGAAAGCCTTGAGGGTGTTGAATTTGTTGATGCCGGAGCCCTGTTGGAAGAAGATGACTACTTAGAATACCAGCTACCCAAGCACCATCGCTGCGCCTGCCACCTCCTCAATTTAGTGTCCACAGTTGATGCTTCAAAAGCAGAGGTCAACCCACTGTACAAGCGCGTGTCAAGGTCCACATTTGCCAAATGCTCTAGCCTGTGGAATAAAAGTTCAAGATCAACCACCGCATCTGAAGTAATTGAAGACCACTGCAAACTCCAACTCGTAAGGCCTGTTGCTACAAGGTGGAATTCACTCTTCTCAGCCGTAGAAAGAATAGTGAGAATAACACGAGAACAAGGCGAGGGAGCCCTTGCAGCTGTCTGCAGTGAACTAGATACACCCAAGTAAGTGCTTGTTTTTCTGCCTTACAGTTAATGAAGTGATTAACAATAGATTAAGTCACAGTTTTATACTTGGAATACTGTAGAACACGTATGCACTATGCCAATATGCAGTCCCCATATTTACTATGAATGTGATTTGTAGCAACACAACTTCATTTCTAAAAGTCTCAGATGACAATATTTTTCCTTTTTAATGATCAGTTCCTCCAGTTGAAGGTGCTACATCAAGTAGACTTAATGTTCCATGTTGTGTTTTTCTCTTCTTCTTTGTACAGGTTTACTCCAGTGGAACTTGCATTTCTTGCAGAATATGCGAAGACAATGAGCCCAGTTGCAAAGGCACTGGATGTTCTTCAGGGAGAAACCAGTGTGCAGATGGGATGGTTGGTCCCCACCATAACTCTGCTAAGGACCAAGCTACAGCACCTTCAAGTCGCCTCCAAGTTCTGTGAGCCTTTGATTGCTGCACTTCTTTCAGGCCTTGAGAAACGCTTCGGAGAGATGCTTGCAGATCCAGAACTGATAGCCGCAGCCATTCTAGTTCCCAAATTTAAGACCTGTTGGACAAGTGACGAAAATATCCTCAAACTTGGTAAGTGTCTCACTTCCGCTTAATATGTGTAATTTCTATGAAGACAGTGAAATTAGTTTGAAATTACATTTAATGACACACACACACAACACTATCCAATACACAGTTACAATACTGCCATATAGTCTAAATTGTCATGATTTTTGTTTTTTATTCCACAGGCCTTCACTATATCAGAAGCCACTTGGACTGTCAGGACGAGAAACACTTCAGTGAGGGCTCCCAATCGTCTGAGGAAGAGGACTTCTTTTCCTCCTTGAAGAAGACCGGCCCTCTTGAAACGTCCCAGCAGTTGGATGCGTACCTGGGGTGCCCAGGAGACACAGTAGAGGTACTGAAGACCTTCCCAGCTGTGTGCCAGCTATCACTCAAACTTAATACGGGACTCCCTGCCTCAGCAGCCTGTGAAAGACTGTTTAGTGTCGCAGGGCTGATCTTCAGGCCAAAAAGAGCATGCATTGGCTCAAAGAACTTTGAGAACCTGCTGCTTTTGCGGCTGAACAAAGCTTATTGGTAACTCTGATGCTGATGTAGATTGTGTGTATGTGTGTGTTTTTTCAGGAAATATTGAATCACTACTTTGTTATGGTTTGTATGGTTTTGCCCTCACAGTTCCAATAAAGGCTATTGACTTTTGACGTTTGACTTTTGACGTTTGACTTTTTGCACCATTACAATACTTAGGCAACTAGTCATCATATCTTCCGTGTTCACATGTTAATGCTCAGTAGTACACATATATGGTTCTTTAATGTATTTGCATTGTACTAAAATGTGTTCATTTTCAATGGGCATAAATGCGTCTGAAATAAGTGCATCCCAAATGTTTCAACATTAACATTTTAATAATAACATAATAGTCATTATGGCCTTTAGAAAAAAGTTTTTTGGGGGGGAGGTGGGGTAGTGCACTATAGGCCCCTGTGGCGTGGCCTAAGCTTTTGTCCTTAATGGCATTTTTTCCCCCTTACATTACTTTTACTTTTATACTTTAAGTAGTTTTGAAACCAGTACTTTTATACTTTTACTTGAGTAAAAAGCTTGAGTTGATACTTCAACTTCTACAGAAGTCTTTTTAAACCATAGTATCTATACTTCTACTTGAGTAATGAATGTGAATACTTTTGACACCTCTGCAGTCCACAAAAGGAAGTGGAACGAACCGCGGTGGACAGGACCGTGGGAGGTAGTATTGACCACCTCACATGCAGTCAAAAGTCAAAGGTAAACCGGGTGCAGAGTGACCTGTCACACTGTACCAAAGCATACCCACCAATCTGGCTGAAATCAGAGAAGGCCTGAAAGATGTATGCAATTTTCAAATTCCTGGCGACTCTGTCAGCATACACCCTCCTTTCAATGGTGATGTTTACTGGGGTCCCAGGGGGGGGTTTGGGTTCCGATAAAGCATTTCATGACTTAGCCTCAAATAATGTGGAAAGATCCAATATAGTGGATTGTCTTTTGCTATAGTGGATAGGTATATTATTATTGATATTGATAGATAATCTATTGCATAATGGTATGATATTGTGTGGAAGGGGCAGGACCAGATGGGCTTTGCTTCTTTCTGTCCCTTCTCGAACAGGGCCATTGTCGACTGTTGCTTCCAGGAAGATATATTTAGTATATATATATATAATAGTATATAATAGTGTTGGTAGTGAGGGTATGTACTGTATGTACAACTGCAATTTGTTGATGGGCCTACCTGTCAACCACTCTCTCTATAGGAAAAACTGTCCCGGTATGAATAGAACTAAAAGTCCGATGTTATATGAGGGTCATCACCCCTTACATTTAGAAAAAGGCTCTGACTGCCTTCACAGGACGGGCAAGGGGGGCGACGCAACAAAAAAAAAAAAAGAGAAAAACGGAGAAAACAAACAAACAAACTGGGTCTCTCAACAAACTAACCGAGACCCCCCCCCCCCCCCCCCCCAATGCTCCAGAACTGAGCATTCCCCCTCCCACCTGTTCACTCCCGTAACGCTGAAAACTACTCCACACCGAGTGAGGAGTAGTGAGGCTGAACTGAATAATCTCCTTATAAAGAGTAACATTCTCCCTCCACTAAATGTGAAATAAAAACCTAATTAACAAAGTTGGTATATTGGTCAACCACCACTAAATGTTAAGTATAGAAGCCCATTGTGAATTTTATATTAGAATAACTAAAGAATGTGGATCAGCAGTTTACACCCAGAAAATAACCAGAGTTTGAGCGGCATGTTATGGGGTGTTGCCAGTGGCGGATTAACGCATAGGCTTACTAGGCTGCAGCCTAGGGCCACCACCACTAGGGGGCCACCTAACATTGGAAAAAAAAAAATATATATATATATATATATATATAATAATAATAAAATAACATATTATTTTCTATCCTGAGGCGGCGAGGCCCCCCCATATTTTCTATCCTGAGGCCCCCCTATATTTTCTATCCGCTTGTTAAGTCTGAAGTTCAAAAGTGACGTTTAGCCATTTCCGTTTTGGAAACCAAACCAAACCAAACCAGAAATTCAAAAGTTGCAAAAATGAAGCGGACGCACATGAGTGGGGCCAAAAAACGAAAAGAACTAATGAAAAAAGAACTAAATATAGCAAAGTTGCCCAAGATTTCAACATTTTTTTCTAATAATGCTGCTGCGCCTGAAACGACCAATGTTGTCGAGAGTGAGAGCCACGAAACGGTTAGCTCTGGGTCGGGTGTCGCTAGCACAAGCAGCGCTGAGGCGAACATGGGGGGGGAGATGCAGGCTGTCGAGGCTGAGCGCGGAGAAGAGGCACTAACTTTACCAGTACCACCACCAGCTGACAGTGACACTGATACCGAGCAGGACAATCAAGAAGAGGAGGCAACACGTGGACCACCAAGTCCAGACACAAATCCTACCACCACTTACAGCTCGGATCCTGGATTGTGGGATACAGTTGGTGAAGACATGAGAACATATTGGATTAAGATGGGGCCACAATGTTGTCAAAATGAAGATGCTAATGTCGCCGCTTCAGAAACACAGCACAAGCATCAGAAGAGGTATTTTTCAAAAACACTATTTAAAAGAAAAAAGTCAAATGGCGAAACCGTGCCTCGAGAATGGTTAATTTATTCACCTGCAAAAGGAAAAGTATTTTGTTTCGCATGTAAATTATTTGGTGACGGTGCTCATAAATCAGGACTCAAAACAGGCTACAATGACTGGAAAAACGCAGCAGTGTGTCTGGCTGAGCATGTGATGCGCAGCGCTGCTGCTGGCTGTATTGACTCAGAACTAAAAAAGCAGTTTAACAACGAGTGTGCTTATTGGACAGATGTGTTAAAGCGAGTGGTTGTAGTGGTGAAGTTTCTTGCAGAGCGAGGATTACCATTGAGGGGACACTGTGAAACCTTTGGCCAGCCTGATAATGGGAATTTTATGGGTGTGTTGGAAGCGATCAGTGTGTTTGATCCATTCTTGAAAGCGCACATAGACAAATATGGAAATGCTGGCAAGAGAACCACATCTTACCTCTCATCAACAACATGCTTAGAATTTATTGAATTGATGGGAGAGCATGTCCTAGCTGAGATAATCAGTCAGGTAAAAATAGCAAAGTATTTTTCAATCAGCGTCGACTCTACACCAGATGTTGCACATACAGACCAGCTCACATTCATCATACGATATGTGTCACCAGATGGATGCGTGGAGGAGCGTTTTCTCAAGTTTTTGCCAATTCAGAGTCATTCAGGGGAGTCACTTTATCAGTCTGTTCTTGGCGTTTTGGAAGAAATGGGCATTGACATCAACCCCTGCCGAGGCCAATGTTATGACAATGCAGCCAACATGTGCGGCATTTACAGTGGTTTGCAAGCACGCATTAAGAAGATAAATAATTTGGCCGAGTGGGTACCCTGCGCAGCGCATACACTCAATTTAGTGGGAGTTGCCGGTGTAGATTGTTGCCCTGTGACAATGGAATTTTTAAATTTTGTACAGACACTTTATAATTTTGTTCCAAATCCACGGTGCGTTGGCAGATAATAACTGCGGGGCTAAATGTTATTGACAACAAGAGGCTGGAGACATTGAAAAGTTTGTCAGATACTAGATGGTCAGCACATGCGCAAGCAACAAAAGCACTACACCAGAACTATGCCAACATCCAAGAGTCACTGAAGAAGATGAGCGATGACCCGATCCAAACTGGCGCTACTCGGGATGAAGCCACGACACTTTACACAAAGATGGAAAAATTAGAGAACGCCTTTCTGTGTTCTATGTGGAACACCATACTGCAGCGCTTTCACAAAACTAGCGAAGCTCTACAGGCAGTAGAGCTGGATTTATGTAATGCTGTTGATTTAGTCTACTCATTGAGGGATTACGTGGCCAGTCTTCGGGACGATTTTGACAAGTTTGAGAGTGCTGCAAAAAACATGTCCCCGTTGTCCCAATACTACAAAGCAGACACACAGAGGCAGAGAAGACGAAAAAAACAGGCAGATGAATCCACTGAACCTGACTGTGAGCGATCAGGCCGAGACAACTTTAAAGTAACGGTTTATATCACTGTCATAGATCGACTCGTCATGGAACTAGAGAGGAGGTATCACTCATACAAAGATATTCAGCAGACATTTGGTTTTTTGAACAATATTCCATCCATCTCCATGCTAGATCTTCGCACAAGAGCGGCTAATCTGCAGAAGAAATATGCAGGTGATCTGGAGGAAGATTTTTTGGAGGAAATCAGACAATTCAGGGAATTCATTAAAGAAAATGAGGACACCTCAGCGAGGTCACTGCTGAAACTTATAAGAGGAAGGAAAATACAGGCAGTGTTTCCCAATGTTGATGTTGCACTCCGACTGTTTATGACTCTGCCTGTAAGGAATGCCAGCGGGGAGCGGTCTTTTTCTAAACTGGCACTTGTCAAAAACAAACTAAGATCCACAATGGGCCAAGAGAGGCTAAATCACCTGTGCCTGATGTCAATTGAGTCTGACATTCTGCGCACATTGGATTACACCAGCCTCATTAAGGACTTTGCTGCCAGAAAATCAAGGAAAAAGACCTTCTAAGGGTAGGACCATTTATGATTGTGTTGCCTTAATCTGGGCATCTATCTCTTATTTTGTGGATGTAATTTGGACTGTTGCTGTATTGATTTTGTGTGTGTCTCTCTCTCTCTCTCTCTCTCTCTCTCTCTCTCTCTCTCTCAGACAACAGGAGAGCAACAGAGAGACAGACAGCAGGAGAGGACAGCAACAGAGAGACAGACAACAGGACAGCAACAAAGAGACAGACAACAGGACAGCAACAAAGAGACAGACAACAGGACAGCAACAGAGAGACAGACAACAGGAGAAGAGAGCAACAGAGAGACAGACACCAGGAGAGGAGAGCAACAGAGAGACAGACAACAGGACAGCAACAGAGAGACAGACAACAGGAGAAGAGAGTAACAGAGAGACAGACAACAGGACAGCAACAGAGAGACAGACAACAGGAGAGGAGAGCAATAGAGACAGAACTGAGGTGAGGTGAGCAACAGAGATAGTTCAGGATGATAACAACCTTTTCAGTGCATTTTTTATTGTTTGCATTATGTTATTAAAGCACAATGTGTTTTATGGTAAAGCATTATGAGTGGTCTGTGTGTGCAGGGTGCTCGTGAGTTGTGTATTTTGGGGAGGGGGAGGCTCGTGTATGAATGAATGAATGGACTTTATTGTCATTGCTACAGTACAGGTACCAAACAACGAAATTTAGGAGGGGTGGCTCCCCTGGTGTTAGGATAGGGGGAAAAAAAAAAAGAAAAAAAAAAAAGGGGCTACTCCTACACAAAGGAGTAGCCTAGTGCCACTGACCACCTTAATCCGCCACTGGGTGTTGCTGTTATAGTATAGCATACATACATACACACACACACACACACACACACACACACACACACACACAGACACACACACACACACACACACACACACACACACACACACACACATATACATACACACATACACCCCCCCACATACACAGTGCTTAACGTGCCCTATTGTGAACGTTTCCTGGCCCCCTGGTTGAATTTAGTAACCAAAATAAAAAGTAGAAGAATACATTGGCATATAATGTATTATATAATTGACATTATGTATTATGTAATTTATCATTTAGATTCACCACTTCAATAACGATATGTTGCCAATCTGATCTGAGGTTCGGGGCTGTTTTCTCTCCATTCTATCTCCGTTGTTCAGGAAACAGTGCTGCTCGAATAGTGCATTGTGGGATTATGAGTTTTAGTGTACTTTTTTTGTTACTTTCTGACCTACCGATCCACTCTAATATCCTCAAGGGAAACACATTGGCATATTAATCGCTTGAATAGACACAATTCAACTTGTTTCATGTAACTTGAAAAAACTAATAACTGTGAAATAACATTGTAAACCCGTATTATGGGTCTAGCGTAGCATTGAATCATTGTTGACGGTGAACTGTGTTCGAGTAGTGCATTTTGGGACATTGAGTCTTAACGTGATAATTTCTGAGCTACTCTCAACTGAATGATCCCAATATTCTCTACGAAAACAGAATAGTACGTTAAATCACCTAGACACACCCAGTTTAACTTGTTTGCAAATAAACATATAAGAAAAAAGAACAATTTAAACCAGTGTTAGAGGTCTAACATGACGTTGCTCGTTATCAAAGCCAGTAGTAGTGTCTCGTATACTCATCCACTCCCGTTCTCTTCTTGGATTCGTTTGATGAAACTTTCCACTTCTGTCGGTGTGCCAAAAGTTTGTGTTTTGTCCTTGTGTGTCACCAGCAATCTAGCCGGGATGTTTTATCCCCATGCTGCGTAATTTCTGTCTGGCCGAGTCGAATTCCTTCTGCTTCTTGTGTTCTCCTGTCGCTAGGTCGGGGTAGAAACCTACTGGTTTGTCCTTGTGTAGGATTTGTTTTTGGGCTCTGGCTGCTCTTAATACGGTCACCTTATCTCTGTCGTTCAGGAATTTCATGATCATTGTTCTCGGAGGCGCGTTGCGCTCCCGTCTCTGACCAACCCGGATGAGCTCTTTCTAGAGTCAGCTTGGATCTTAGTGCTGCGAGCCCCAGTGTCTCCGGTATCCACATCTCGAGAAAGGTGCAGGCGTCGTCTCCCTCCTCTCCCTCCCGCAGGCCAACGAGTCTCAGATTAGACCGCCTGGCTCTTGCCTCTAGGTCTGTCACCTTGTCTTCCAGCTCTTGCTTCTTTCCCTCCAGAGAGCGGACCTTAGCCTGGAGGACAGTCACCTCATCCTCCGTGTTGGAAATACGGACCTCTGCATGTGTAATTCGTTCCGTACATTCTCCCATATCTTTCCTCAGTCCATCAATTGCGACCAACATTTCTTCATGTCGGTTTGCAGACTGGGACCTCAATTCTCTGATAGCTTCCAGAATCCTGTCATATTTTCCCCCTTCTTCCTCTGCAGTTTCTGTGATCCCCGCGCTGCTCGAGTTAGCCTTAGCATCTTCCTTGTTTTTAGGAGAGCTTAAGTCCATAATTTTAGATTGTAGGTTCTTTCGGACTTTACTCGATTTCCCATGTATAGTCGACATATTTTACTAGTGGTATGGCTGATTTTCGTTGAATTTAGCTAGGTTTGTAACATAATTTGTTTGAAGATTTAGTGGAGGTGAGAAAACCACGTCTTCTCAGCACGCCGCCATCACCGGAAGTAGCTTAGGTCACATTTACTGTAAATCACATCATAGTCAGTCTTTTGTCAACTATTTGCTCCCTCATCTTCCAAAATCTACCTTACTGCACTGCTCTCCACCCTGCACTGACTGTGGACTCCACCATAGTCTCCTGTGAATGTAAATAAATCATTTTTGATTAATTATGTTTCCATGAACCTCATGAACTCATAACAGCAAATGGTAGCAAATGCTATATAAACAGATATGAACTATAAACGCATTTCCATATGACTGCAATGCAGTGTTTGAATGCTGTATGTTCTACCAGAAGTTCCTGCTCTGCTTCTGGGACTGCACAGTCTGTGGACTCCACCTCAATCTCCTGAGATTGCAAACACATCATTGGTGATAAATTCTGTTGTATTGTATTACCTGGGTGTAGTAGCTGTGGTTGGTCCTCAGCGACAACAAAGTGTCCAGATGTCCTGTCTTGTCTGTGGGCCAGTGATCAGGTGAAATATCACTGGCCCATTTCAAGGGACACTTTGCCTCAACCACTCCTTTCCCACAGCAATCACATGATATGTATGCATCACAGCTTACACCAATGTAGGGCTTCTCTTTGCACACTCGGAAGCCTGCCCTCCCAATCTTGAGGCTCTTGTGGGCTGTATATACCTCACTCGATAAGGTGATTGCAGTTTGTGCTGTGAATGTTGTTGTTAGGCCTAGGGCATACTTATATGTTTCGATGGCCTCCTTTTCATGTTCCCTACCCCAAACTATGCCTGGAGTTGTCAGACGGTTTTGCAGAGACCCTTTCTGCACAATATCTCTCAGAACTGATTTTGAGGGTTTCTCAAGAGGTGTGTGTAGTACCCTGTGCGCGGATGTGCCTGTCACCCTCCCAACTCTTTGCAGGTGCCAAGTTGAACATTCTGCCTGGTACTGGTCTTTTGTTTCTTCCTCTATTGCCAGTACTTGGTCATCAGAAAACCCTAACAGATTTTCATACCATGGCATTGGTCTGAAAGAGTCCGCATATCCATTAAAAGTGCTGAGACCAACGGGCAGTGCTCCAGTGGCAGACAACATATCAAGGAACTGTTTTTGATGTTGTTCTTTTGCCTTCGGAACTACCCCACACTTTTTTCCAACAGCCCTCTTTCTTTTTGCCTTGTCTGTGTAGATCTTAATGTCCTTCACCATGTCTGCCTCCACCTTTTTGGTACAGACTTTATTCCAGGCACAGGCGATGCTGGTTGGTGCCGTCCTTGTGTAGCCAAGGCGGACAGATGCCTCTAACTGCCTCTAAAGAAGTGCCCCGATGTGGGAACAACTTTCTCCCAGTCTAGAATAAAATAGAATACAATGAGCATTTATTTTCTTCTGAAAGAATTTGATATGGCATTGAGATTAAAACTGTTATGTTATGCAGTCAGCTTACCCTGCCATGCAATCACAGTGAGCTGCTTTAACCTCTCCAGTACTCTTAAGCCCAATGCACACAGCGTGCGATTTCTGTTGCACGACAACATTCCATTGTTGTCATGAATGGAATCGAATTTTCGCCGTGCGATTAAAATCGGGGCTGTGTGCATTGGGATGCGTTTTTCTCATAGACTTCCATTCAAACTTCAAAATGGAATGTTGGCGTGCAACAGAAATCGCACGCTGTGTGCATTGGGCTTTAGCAGCAACCCAAGTGCTGTGGGATTTATCAGTGACCCTCCATGATGGCTTGACCTGGGTCTTGAAAACGGTGATGTCAGCAGAGGGTTTGTGGTGCAGTACCACATCCACCCAGCCACTGGTGAAGAACTTATGTGCTTCCAGGGATTTGTAGTTCTTCATTTGACTTGCCGTGTAAATCCCTAGATAAGAGTGTTACATTAGTTTTCTTAAGATAGGATCATTAATAAATCTGTTCAATGGGCATAGATGATGCATTTGCCAAAGTGATGAACTGTTAATCAGTATTTAGCCTGTATGGTATATATATATATATATATATATATATATATAAAGACGTTATAGCTAGCTAGCTATGAGTTATCCTCAAAATAATGAACAGCAAGCTAGGTCCTAAACTAAGGCCGGTGGAAGAGGGCAAGTGTCACATTG
This sequence comes from Nansenia antarctica, assembly GCF_963989245.1. Classification (NCBI taxonomy): domain Eukaryota; kingdom Metazoa; phylum Chordata; class Actinopteri; order Argentiniformes; family Microstomatidae; genus Nansenia; species Nansenia antarctica. The sequence continues at coordinate 4,206,861 of NC_137686.1, read as the reverse complement.
TACAGACTACCAAAACAGAAAAATAAAATCTTAACGACAGCAAAAGTGAAAGATGTCATAAATGCATTACCTGGAGATTCAATAAGGTAATTGTATATGTCAGGATATGACACCTCAGGCCATTGGGTCGGGTCGTTCATCCACATGGATGAGGCAGACTGAAAGGACACACGTTGCCTATTTCATTAATTTTCTCCATATAACGACGTCGATCATTGATCGGCAACGACACTATATAATTGTTTGCCTGATTGGCCATCGGATTTGCGATCCTAATATCTAAAAAGCAATACGGCTTTCTTATTTTATCGGATTAAAGCAAAGACCACACATTCCCATTGACCGCCATTCAAACGTCTACACTTCTCGCACCCAACAGGGGACGTGATCGTTCTGATGACAGGGAGATGACGTATGACTGCTCTGGAGGCAGACTGAAAGGACACACTGCCTATTTCATTACTTTTCTCCATATAACGACGTCGATCATTGATCGGAAACCACACTATATAATAGTTTGCCTAACTGGCTATCGGATTTGTGCATCTAATATCTAAAAAGCAATACGTTTTTTTATTGTATCGGATTAAAGTTGCAAAACCCAGAAATTCCCATTGACCGCCATTCAAACTTCTACTCTTCTATCACCCAAAAAGGGGCGTGCTCGTTCTGATGACAGGGAGATGACGCGCAATTGCTCTGATGAATGAAAACAAAGATATTCATTCATATTCATTAACTATTATCCTTTCACTCAGATGGAATCAATTTGACTTACTGAGTGACATGTTGAAGACATGTTTGCATTTGTGCAAATTTTAGAGGTCATAGCAAAGGGGGTGAATACTTATTGGCCCTAGACATTTCAGCTTTACATAAACATTTCATTAAAATGTCACTTTGACCTTAAGGAGTGTTTTGTGTATATCCGTGACAAAACCTATTCTATTTTATAGAAGGTTAGGGTGTTCCACATTGTGGAAAAAGTCCAGGGGTGGGAATACTTACTGAAGGCACAGTAGGTGATGGTGTGAGAAACAAACTATTGTGTTAGTTTGACCCTGACCAGACATGTGAAAATCATTTGACAGCAATTCCAAAATCCTGTTTAGAGACACAAAGGCAGTTGTCACAGTAATAGTTGGGCTTTCAGAAACTGGACAAAAGGCAATGGACATTCTGCTCTCTGACTGGTCTGTTTGGAACAACATGTTTATGGATGTGTGGCTCTTAGGGATGGTTAGGGAAAACACAGGTTTTCAGCGTCAACACAGCTGTTTTATTATCTTGAGTCTCTGAACACAGTGTATATCATCTTTTCATTAGTTGTCAGTAATTGTTATGAAGGCCCACAGTTTTAGAGCCAGTTTTAGTTTACCCGAAATTCAGCCCTTTTGCCCTGTTATTTCTTTATTATTTTCTATACTATTTCTGTACGTTTATGAAGGTGTATGTATTATTATTGTACTGTTTTATGTATATGTTTGATGACGTAGTATATCCGGGGTGTGTCCGTGACCCGGATGTTAGGTTCGGTGGTGTATATATAAGAGACGGAAGTAGTCCGCGAGTCAGTGTGTGATGAGAATCAGAGAGAGAGAGACCAAACGAGAGAGAGTAAAGAGAAGCCAATCTAAGATGGCGGATTCAGCAACACGCACCCCGTGCAGCAGCTGAAGACGCCAGGAAAGCGATTATTGAGTGTACCACTGTAGCCCGTTTAGTTGTGTTCCCGTTGGACCGCCTTGCCAGCAGCCGGCTGTTCAACGTTGGACCAAGCGAGACGCCAACTGGACATAATCGTCGCCTCCCCGAGCGGACTGCGACCGAACACTGACTCCCTCGGAGCTTCGACGCGGACCACCGGACCTGGGCCCTTCACCTCGTTGTGGACCACGAAGACGGCCCTTTCCCTCCGCGTTGCTACGTCACCCCCCCCCCTTTCGTCTGCTACCTTCCTCGACGCACATGCCATCCAACCAGGCCTCAACGCGCACCACAGCCCTGGACTATAAGCCTGTTCAGGCCAGAGACTATGAGTGAGTGATTGAGTGTGTGTGTGGCCGGCGGGGAGGGAATGTATATACCTGGGGATGTATACATCAGTTCTGTAAATAAATGTGTTGTTCATATGTGATACCGTTACCGTGTGTTAGTTGTTTGTAGGCTAATGCTAATTCCAAGGCTAATGCTAATGCTAATTCCATGCTAATGCTAATGCTAATTCCATGCTAATGCTAATTCCATGCTAATGCTAACTATAGTAACTGCTAGTCTAACGGTTTGCTGGCGCCCCCTGCCTGTATCCTCCTACACTGCCTATTTAGCTTAGAGTTTAGTTAGATAACCAGCCCCTTCCTAAATTATACAGTCCTTTTCAGCTACTCCCTGGTTACAATTGGTCCTTCGAGCCGGATAGGTAGTGTAGTGATAGCATGGCTGAGCGCAGCCAACCAGACCAGACAGTTACCCCCCCTTCTCCGCCCCCTGAGCCAGAGCCACGACCACAGAGAGTCCCGCGGTTGCCTCCGAGGTTACAGGAGTATGAGCTTGAGCTCGAAAGCTCACTGAGTGGTAGCGAGGAGCGCACTCCACGGGATACAGTGGTCGGAGAGGCCGAGGTGTCCGCCGGCGCGCGGGTGGCTAGCACTGAGACAGCCCTCAAAGAGCACCAGCCTGAGGATGAGATGGCAGAACCGCAGGGTTTTGCCGTGGAAACGGAAGAGCAGGAAGGAGAGGCCCGGTCCGACAGCGCCTGCGGGCGGAAGAGGGAGGGCCTCAGCCTTAACGATCTGCCTCCCAGTACGGCGCGCTCGAGACCTAGCTCCTGCCGCTCAGTGGCTTCCTCCCGGTCCAGGGTTTCCGTGGGCAGTTCTGCCTCTGGGGCGGATAGCCTGCACTCCAGAGGGAGTAGTGCCGCGCTGTCCGAATGTATGCGCCAACAGGCCGAGATGGCGTTAGAGCGGGAGCGCCAACAGGCCGAGACGGCGTTAGAGCGGGAACGACTCCAGTTCGAGCGTGAACGCCTCCAGCGCCAGGAGGCGCTAGAACGCGAACGCCTCCAGATGAACGGAGCGGAACGCGCGGCGGAGAGACAGCGCCAGGAGGCGCTAGAACGCGAACGCCTCCAGATGGACGGAGCGGAACGCGTGGCGGAGAGACAGCGCCAGGAGGCGCTAGAACGTGAACGCTTCCAGATGGAGCGCGACCGCCTCCAGACGGAGAGACAGCGCCAGGAGGCGTCAGAGAGGGAACGCCTCCAGATGAACGGAGCGGAACGTGCGGCGGAGAGACAGCGCCAGGAGGCGTTAGAGAGGGAACGCATCCAGTACGAGCGCGAGCGCCTCCAGATGGAGGGGGCGGAACGCGCGGCGGAGAGGCAGATGGCGAGAGAGCAACTGCACGCAGAGAAGATGGAGGAAATGATGCAGACCATGCGCGACGTGTGCATCAGCAGAACTCCGTCGGCCCGTAGCTCCAGAGCATCATCCGCACGGCCCTCTCGAGTGCCATCTCCTGAACCCCCCGCCGATGGCTCCATGACCCCCGCCATGACTGTCCAACTACAGGCCCAGCTGACCACCTGGAAGGAAGAGGACCAGGGACCCGACCGCTACGCGGCCCAGAGGGAGCCAGCGTCGCTGCCCGGGAGGGGAGCCATCCCCCAAGAGCGTAGCACACCCCTAGGTCCTCCAGTGCACCAAAATGCATGCAGGCCGGACACCCAGACCGTCACTCCAGCCCCGATGATCCACTACAGGATGTTCCCCCAGGTGGAGGGACCCAAGTTCCCCTTCTTCAAGGACGAGGACCGGAGCCAGTATGTGGAGCTACGCATCTGCCTAGACACGCTCTTGGACGACTCCTGCTCAGAGTCCTACAAATATGCGATTCTCCTTCAGCATGTGAGGAACCCCAGAGCCCACAACATGGTACTGGCCCATGCCTCCGCACCGACACCTTACACCAGAGCGCTCGCTGACTTGGATGCCCGCTACGGTCGTCCCTGGAACCACGCCCTTGCTGAACTGCAAGCCCTCGAACAGCAGGCCCCCATCAAGGATGACCGGGCGCTGGATGACTTCGCGCTCCGCGTACACACCTTGGTTGGAATGCTGAAGACGCAGGGCCCAGCTGGCGCCAGCGAGATCAACAGCACCTCCAACGTAGAGCGGCTGCTCCGCAAGATCCCACGCTTCCGGCAGGAGAGGTTCCGGCGACAGCAGCGCGTTCGTAACCCCGGGAAGTTGGGTCTGAGCATGGCTGCCTTCGCGGAGTTCCTACTGGAGGAAGTGCATGACACCAACGTAGACGCCATGGGTTACGCTGAGCCGAAGAAGGAGAGGGAGAAGGGAGACCGCTGGGACCGGCCGAGCTCGAACAGAGGACGCCCAGTAGGAGTGCTGCACACGGAGGAGGAGCCTCGGAGAGAGAGGAAAGCCCGACCTGAGGGAAAGGATTCCTCTCAACCCCCTCAAAAGGGACGGAGAGGTCCACCGCCATGTCCGTACTGCACCAGCGAGCACTGGTTCAATGAGTGCAGTGACTTCAACAACCTGAGTACCGAGGACAAGCAGAGGTGGCTCGAGGAGAACAAGAGGTGCTGGAACTGTGGGCGCGACCATCTGGCTAAGAACTGCACCTTGAGGAGAAAGTGCAATCGCTGTGAGGAGGTCCACCTCAACATTCTACACGAGGTCTCCCTCGCCAGGTCCACGGAGGGCACCAGAAGCCCTAGGTCCGGTCGCGCACCGGAAGAGGAAACCCCTGTCTACTACCTAGACCCAACCCAGAGCAGCGGCTCCAAGGTCCTACTGAAGGTGGTGAAGGTCCGACTCCACCACAACAACGCTGTGTACGACACGTACGCCGTTCTAGACGACGGGTCGGAACGGACCATCCTCCTCCAGGAGGCAGTGCGCCGGTTGGGGCTCCACGGGACTGAGGAGAAGCTGACTCTGCGCACGATACGTCGCGACCTTAAAGAGGTCACCGGGGCGAGAATCAACTTCTCTATCTCCCCGGCGGGGAGGCCGTCGGATAGACATCGGCTTCAGAATGTCTTCACCGCCGACCAGCTAGCGCTCTCCCGCTACGACTACCCCCTGGAGAGGTTACGCGCAAGATATCCCCACCTACGGCGAGTAGACCTACATCCGATAGAAGGAGCGGAGCCAACCCTTCTCATCGGCTCGGACAACGCTGCACTGATCGTGTCGCTCCGTCCTCCGCTGAGAGGACCACGAGGCTGCCCGATGGCTGTTAAGACTGCGCTTGGGTGGGCCCTCCAAGGCGCTACCGAGTGGAGAGATAGAGACGGGAGAGCTACGTCATCCCTCCATGTCCGCACCGAAGAAGTGCAGACCATCAACTGCCTTCACACCAGTGTGGACTCCATGAATGCGGCGCTGCTAGACAACGTCCAGAAGCTGTGGACGCTAGACGTCGCGCCCTACAAGAATGAGAAGCTCTACGTACGGTCAAAGGAGGACGTCTACGCCCTAGACCTCCTTAAAGCAAAGACAGTGCGTATCGAAGTCCAGGGCGTTAAGAGATACGTCACACCACTACTCCGCAGAGAACTCATGCCAGAGTTTCGAGTATCCCCTCGAACCGTCCTACAGTGTCTGACCAGCACTGAGAGGCGTATGAGGAAGGACGAGGTCCTTGCTGCTTCTTACCGAACGGAGATGAAGAAACTGACGGAGTCCGGTCTAGTGAAGAAGCTTGAGCCAGCCGAGGCGAACCAGAGTGCCGAGTCTTGGTACCTCCCGCACCACAATGTTCACCACAACGGGAAGAACCGAGTGGTCTTCAACTGTAGCTACCAGGTGGGGAAGCTCAACCTCAACCACTATCTTCTCCCTGGTCCAACCTTGACCCCAGCCCTCTTGGGAGTTCTGGTGCGCTTCCGTCAGCAGCCGATCGCAGTCAGTGGTGACATTAAGCGAATGTTTCACCAGGTCAGGATGTTGGAGGAAGACAAGCCACTCATGAGGTTTCTCTGGAGAGAGGACCCGAGCGACCCCGACCCCTCTATCTACCAGTGGGAGGTGCTACCCTTCGGGACAACCTGCAGCCCCTGCTGCGCTACCTATGCGCTACAGACTCACGCCGCGCAGGAGACGGCACCTCCTGGAGTGTTTGACGCCGTCCATAAGAGCTTTTACGTGGACAACTGCCTCCACAGTTCGAAGACAGCCACGGAAGCCCGTCAGCTAGTCCAGGACCTGCGTGCTCATCTCCAGGAGGGTGGATTTGAGATCTGCCAGTGGGCCAGCAACGACCCGCAAGTCATCAGAGACCTCCCGAAGGAGGCCACCTCGACCAGCAGCGAGGCTTGGGTCTCTCACTCACCAGATGATGCTCAGGAGATGACGCTCGGACTTATCTGGCAGTTCCAGACCGACACTCTACGCTATCGCAATAAGCCTGCCAAGCCTCAACGCGTCACGATGAGAACGATATACAGCACTCTAGCGAGCCAGTACGACCCACTGGGATATATCGCTCCCTTCACGACGATGGCCAAGGTGCTTGTCCGGGAGCTGTGGGCCCAAGAACGAGGATGGGACGATCCTCTGCCTCGTCACCTAGAAGAGAAGTGGAAGGCCTGGGAGCAGGAACTTCCCACTCTCCAGCACATCAAGCTGCAGCGGAGCTACTTCCCTCCCTCCACGGACCTAGAGAGGAGTGTCATCACGCTACATGTATTCTGCGACGCCTCGGAGATGGCGTACGGGTCCGTGGCATACGTCAGAGCGGCAGAGCTTGGAGGTGAAGTCCACGTCTCGTTTGTCCTGGCACGTTCCCGAGTGGCGCCGAAAAAGCAACAGTCCATCCCTAGACTGGAGCTGTGTGCTGCCCTGAACGGCGCGCAACTGGGAAGGTTCCTGCTCGACGAGCTCCAGCTACCTCTGAAGAGCGTCACCATGTGGTCAGACTCCACTACCGTCCTCCAGTGGTTGAAGTCCAGCTCATGTCGGTACAAGGTGTTCGTGGGCACCCGAGTCGCAGAGATTCTGGAGTTGACTGAGGTGAACTGCTGGCGTTATGTAGACACCAAGAGGAACCCTGCTGACGTCATCACGAGAGGGGCAACTCTACAGGATCTGGCTGAGCCCCATCTGTATCACACGGGACCAGACTTCCTACAGGAGCGGGAGTCAGAGTGGCCAGCCACGCCGGCGTTAGCAGAAGACAGAGAGGACAAAGAGCTGCGTAAGACGTTGTTCTGCGGAGTCACCCAGGTCGTAGACCCTGCGACTACTCCAGGAGAGGAGTGTGAGACGCTCGAAGAGCTGCAGAAGAGGATGTTCTGTTCCAAGGCCGGTCTACCCCTAGATACTACGCTCAGCGCCGAAGATTACACCGCGGCGGAGCTCCTGGTGCTGCAGAGTGCCCAACAGGATGCCTTCTCCCGAGAGCGGGAGTGTCTCGAGAAAGGGAAGCCGATCCCCTCGGACAGTAGACTCCGCGGCTTAGCTCCAGAGCTCGACGGTGTTCTCATTCGCGTGGGTGGCAGACTGCGCCGCGCTCAAGATCTAGACCTGGACACGAAGCATCCCATCGTGCTTCCCACTAAGCATCAGGTCACCAGGTTGGTCATCAAGCACCATGATGACAAAGTGCAGCACGCGGGTGGAGAGCGTGTCTTCGCGGAGGTACGACGGAGATTCTGGATACTCCATGGACGGGAGGCGGTACGGAGATATCAAAGGTCCTGCTCGGACTGCCAGAGGTGGCGAGCCACGCCGCCGCAGCCCATGATGTCCGATCTGCCCGAGGAACGGCTGCGACTGAGACAGGCTCCGTTCCACTCTACTGGGGTCGACTGTTTCGGGCCACTCCTAGTCCGAAACCGGCGAGCCTCCGAAAAGCGGTGGGGCATCATCTACACGTGCCTGACGACGAGAGCAATGCACCTGGAAGTTCTGCACCAGCTCACAAGCGACAGCTTCCTCATGTCCTTCAAGAGGTTCACCTCCAGGCGAGGGACCCCTAAGACCCTCCGGTCGGACAGAGGCACCAACTTCGTCGGTGGTGAGGCCGAGCTGAGGGCGAGCTACGCTGCGATGACTGAGGAGGCCCGTGACCGACTCGCCTCCCAGCAAGTGAAGTTTGAGTTCAACCCCCCAAATGCTCCACACTTCGGGGGAGCCTGGGAGCGGGAGATTCGCTCAGTAAAGAACGTCCTACGTACCATTCTCGGACAGAAGGTGCCTACCGATGAGGTGCTCCAGACTGTGCTAGCAGAGATTGAGGGCATCTTGAACTCCCGGCCCCTAGGCTATACCTCCAGTGATGTAGCAGATCTGGATCCCATCACGCCTAACTTCTTGCTGATGGGGCGGCGAGACTCTGCACTGCCTCAGGTAGTCTACGACCCTGCAGAGCTCACCGGAAGAAGATGGTGGAGGCACAGCCAGGTGCTCGCGGACCAGTTCTGGAAGCAGTTCATACTGCACTACCTGCCGACCCTGCAAGTCAGGCAGAAGTGGACGAGGGAGAGAGACAACTTGTCCGAAGGTGCCGTGGTACTGGTGATCGACCAGTCCCTTCCACGCGCCGCCTGGCAGACAGGCAGAGTGACCAAGGTCCTGCCGGGTCCGGATGGAAGGGTGCGGACGGCCATCGTGGACGTTGGTGGTCGCACTTACACCCGACCTGTGGCACGCCTGATTGAGCTCCCTCAAATTACCAAGGACACTATCACCTCCTACCTCACGCTGCTAGAGCAGCCTAGCCAGTGTGCCTTCTTAGTTAACTGAAACCGAGGGTTTCATGGGGCGGCTGTTATGAAGGCCCACAGTTTTAGAGCCAGTTTTAGTTTACCCGAAATTCAGCCCTTTTGCCCTGTTATTTCTTTATTATTTTCTATACTATTTCTGTACGTTTATGAAGGTGTATGTATTATTATTGTACTGTTTTATGTATATGTTTGATGACGTAGTATATCCGGGGTGTGTCCGTGACCCGGATGTTAGGTTCGGTGGTGTATATATAAGAGACGGAAGTAGTCCGCGAGTCAGTGTGTGATGAGAATCAGAGAGAGAGAGACCAAACGAGAGAGAGTAAAGAGAAGCCAATCTAAGATGGCGGATTCAGCAACACGCACCCCGTGCAGCAGCTGAAGACGCCAGGAAAGCGATTATTGAGTGTACCACTGTAGCCCGTTTAGTTGTGTTCCCGTTGGACCGCCTTGCCAGCAGCCGGCTGTTCAACGTTGGACCAAGCGAGACGCCAACTGGACATAATCGTCGCCTCCCCGAGCGGACTGCGACCGAACACTGACTCCCTCGGAGCTTCGACGCGGACCACCGGACCTGGGCCCTTCACCTCGTTGTGGACCACGAAGACGGCCCTTTCCCTCCGCGTTGCTACGTCACCCCCCCCCCTTTCGTCTGCTACCTTCCTCGACGCACATGCCATCCAACCAGGCCTCAACGCGCACCACAGCCCTGGACTATAAGCCTGTTCAGGCCAGAGACTATGAGTGAGTGATTGAGTGTGTGTGTGGCCGGCGGGGAGGGAATGTATATACCTGGGGATGTATACATCAGTTCTGTAAATAAATGTGTTGTTCATATGTGATACCGTTACCGTGTGTTAGTTGTTTGTAGGCTAATGCTAATTCCAAGGCTAATGCTAATGCTAATTCCATGCTAATGCTAATGCTAATTCCATGCTAATGCTAATTCCATGCTAATGCTAACGATAGTAACTGCTAGTCTAACGGTTTGCTGGCGCCCCCTGCCTGTATCCTCCTACACTGCCTATTTAGCTTAGAGTTAGTTAGATAACCAGCCCCTTCCTAAATTATACAGTCCTTTTCAGCTACTCCCTGGTTACAGTAATAATCATCGAAATTAAAAGCAATAAACACTTGAAATATATCAGTCTGTGTGGAATGAATGTATACATTATACAAGTCTCACATTTTGAATGGAATTACTGAAATAAATCAACTTTTTGATGATATTCTAATTATATGACCAGCACCTGTATGTGGCAGCCCTCTCACTATGTGCTGTGGGCTCATACCATATATGGATTGGTTGCTGCAGGTCCTGGCTGGGCAGAGGCTTGATTAGGTGATCTGAGGCACCTGGTGAGTTGCCTACTTAAGCTGGCTGCTCACTCTGATTCTCTCTCTTCTCCTCCTTCCACCGGTTTGGTTGGTTATTATAACTGCTCCCGTTTGGTGTTCTTCTGATAGACAAGCAACCCACGATTCTGATACTGATGTTCTTTATTTTGTGTGCACACCGTACACACAAACACCGTGGAAAAACTGCAATGTGAAACAAAGCACCAATTACACATTGAAACCAGCCAGCACGGCGTTCCGACATCACATACATGTGAGAAATTACTTCAAATCAAAATGCACAGTCAAACAGTGACAAACAAAACAACGACATACCGTGTGCGCCTTCTATTCAGAACCTCAGGAGTAGCTAGAATAGTTATATACCGTCTTAAACATCAAACTTCTCTTCATGACAGTGACGGAAAAACCCTTACACGTTCAGCCTCCGTCAATATATATACATCCCGTCTCATCGCGAGACCACAGTACGTGAACAGTGAGGTGACGTCAACACGTACACGTTTAGATAAACAAAATAAACAATAATTGTACAACAATAACATATACATTTCTATAAATAATCTTTTTACAGTAAGAAAATAAGAACATTATTATTACATCTTTACTATGACAGTTACAGTTATAATATGAGCTATATATATATGAAATATGAGCTCTATTATATATATATGAAATATGAGCTATATGGAATATGAGCTATATGAAATATAAGCTGTATGAAATATGAGCTCTATGAAATGTGAGCTATATGAAATATGAGCTATATGGAATATGGGCTATATGAAATATGAGCTCTGAAATATGAGCTATATATATGAAATATGAGCTATATATATGAAATATGAGCTATATGGAATATGAGCTATATGAAATATAAGCTGTATGAAATATGAGCTATATATATGAAATATGAGCTCTATGAAATGTGAGCTATATGAAATATGAGCTATATGGAATATGGGCTATATGAAATATGAGCTCTGAAATATGAGCTGTATGAAATATGAGCTATATGGAATATGAGCTATATGAAATATGAGCTATATATATGAAATATGAGCTCTATGAAATGTGAGCTATATGAGCTATATATACAGTATATATGAAATATGAGCTATATGGAATATGGGCTATATGAAATATGAGCTCTATGAAATATGAGCTATATGAAATATGAGCTGTATGAAATATGAACTATATGAAATATGAGCTATATATGAAATATGAGCTCTATGAAATGTGAGCTATATGAAATATGAGCTATATGAAATATGAGCTAGGCTATACAGTATATATATATGAAATATGAGCTATATGAAATATAAGCTGTATGAAGTATGAGCTATATGAAATATGAGCTCTATGAAATATTAGCTATATGATATATATGAAATATGAGCTATATGGAATATAATATAGATGAAATATGAGCTATATGGAATATGATATATACGTATATATGAAATATGAGCTATATGAAATATGGGCTATATGAAATATGAGCTATATGGAATATGGGTTATATATGATATATGAGCTCTATGAAATATGAGCTATATGAAATATGAGCTGTATGAAATATGAGCTATATGAAATATAAGCTGTATGAAATATGAGCTATATATGAAATATGAGCTCTATGAAATGGGAGCTATATGAAATATGAGCTATATGAACTATGAGCTAGGCTATATATATATATATATATATATATATATATATATATATATATGTTCCCTATGTTCCCTCAGCCCCATGTTCCCTATGTTCCCTCAGCCCTATGTTCCCTATGTTCCCTCAGCCCTATGTTCCCTATGTTCTCTCAGCCTATGTTGACCTATGGGGCTGAGGGAATCGGCTGTCTGGATTCCCATCCCTAGTGGCCCTCCATGCTCTATCCCCTCTTGATACAATGATTGTTATGCAGGCCAAGAATTTCAATTCACTCGATACAGTCATGAACAGATCAACCCGTCTAGAAACAATGAGTCATTTTCAACTCATCAGTACATCAATGTACTTCTCGTGTCTACTCATACATCAGTATATGCACACTCAACATTGTCAGTTTTCTAAGATTGCAACAGGACCTCCTTCTTGTTAAGGTTGAAAATTCAATATTTTAATTTGAATTCAATACATTTTTTTTTACAATAGCAGAATGCATTACATGAATACATGATAGGGAGCCCACGCAGCCACCCCAATCAGAAACTGTTATCATGAGTTATTGCCGTCTGGGAAACGGTACTAAAGTCGGGGCTAAAATCCAGAAGCTGACCAACAGCTATTTCCCCCAAGAAATCACCCTAGAGAAATATAGTGGAAGAATACAAAACACTGCCACCTTCTAACCAAACCCACGCACACTACACACATGTGCATATTACAGTATTATAACTACTGCACACTACTGTCTTACTTGTATACCATTGGACTAATTTACTACCCTAGGTATTGTATAGTATTGTATTATATTGCATTTCATATCATCATACTTTGCACAGCATTTTTACACTATAGAAGCCACTGTAAAATCCATCACTTTATCAATGTATGTAATGTTAATGTAATGTTAATGTAGTAGGGTTACTTTTTTACTTACATGATATTACTTTTCTTTATTATTACTTATTATAAAGAACTCACTATAGAAGCCACTGTAAAATCCATCACGTTATTACTCTATCAATGTATGTAATGTTAATGTAGGGTTACTTAATATTATTATTCTTTATTATTACTTATTATTATTGTGTTTTTGTGTATCTGAATGCTGCAACGTCAATGTTGGGGAACCAAAGCCAAATAATTTGACTCTTGTGTAGTTGTACAGTAAAATTTAATAAAAGCTATACAATTATAAAATAAAATTCTGATTCTGATACTGACATACACAAGGTATGGACTAGTAGAAGAAGAATACAACAACTAAACATGACTGATGTCATGATATACTGCACTTATGATCTGTGAATGCTATTCAGTTTCTTTTATAATTTATTTGTCATAGTATGTTTGGTTTGACGTCTGTTTTGTATGCTTTCTCTTTTAATTGTATCCTTTTTCTTTTTACATAGTCGTCTTGAAGTGAGTGTGTTGATCACTGCAGTTGTGTTATTTGTATTATTTTGTATTCAATGTGTTTATAATAACGTGACGGATGGGTGTGTGGGAATGCGCCTGGACATGAAAAAGTTCATATTAATTAATTCATGCAATAGTACCAAATATGACTGTACACGTAAGGCCTTTAAATACTAGGACCTGGAGGTAGTGAATAAGCAAGTTGGGACTGGAGTCAATCCTCTTGAGGTCTTCTGTGTCCTCCACCATGCAGGTCATCTGTTCTCTTCTGTGTCCTCCACCATGCAGGTCATCTGTTCTCTTCTGTGTCCTCCACCATGCAGGTCATCTGTTCTCTTCTGTGTCCTCCACCATGCAGGTCATCTGTTCTCTGGTTGTTACAGAAGAGACAACAGAGTCAACAGCCCTGTAGTTTCAAATCTGCCCTTACTAATCGCAATCAGCTATGCACTCTTTAAAGCCACTATCTGTAATTGATCAAAGCCTTTGTTTTTGTATATGGGTTGATGATATAGCCTACTAAACCCATTGTTTTGTGAAGAATATTACTTATAGATACATAAGCTAAATACAACTGCCTTACTCCATCATAACCCCATGTGGCTGTTTATGTAGACGGATGTGGTGGTGGTGCTAGCAATTTGATTTACATGTGTGACCAATGACCTATTTCCAGTTGAATTAGCTTGCCTGGCGAACATCCTGAGGACATGGGGCCTTAGTGTTGGTCAAGTCCTTTGCCATAGTAATGTATCTCACACCTACCGTACATGCTTTTGTTGGGATGATATTTAAGGACAAGGACAATGAGACTTGTTTTTAGCTTCTCTGCTGTGTTGTCCTTGACACAAGTATGGTTAGACTTGCAGTAATGTTTTGCTTGGAAACGGGTAAACTGTTTTGTTAATACTCTATTCTCATTCTTCATCTGTGCATTGATGTGATGCACTGGATAAAGGGGTTCTGCACAACTTAATCATGACCAGGTTCTCCCATTTCATGTCTAATGTTCACATGCATCATTATCAACCTTGAAACTATTTTGGAGTCAGACATAACTTGAATAAATGTATGTATGTCTAATTATTAATCCGTCCTCTATTCTTCTGTGTTTTTATTTCCAATTCTTCATTATGCACCAATATTTGACAAACAACCATAATGTAAACAAACACTGCATGTATAGCTTTAAAATGTATTAAAAACCTGTTGATGTCAAAGATTGTCAGTCCTTGCAGACAGAGTTTTGTCTATGAATCCGAGGGTGTTATTATTTCGACCTCATCCCTCACCTTTATGTGGCAGGGAGATGCTCATCTCTGCCGTTTCAGAGATGCTCTGACCATAACAATTTGCCCCCCCCCCCTGACAGGTGTCAAGATCATCAATGTTAATGTTACTTCACCTGTCAGTGGTCATATTTGTTTTGTCTCATCGTTGTAGGCTATACACTTTGTTTAATAAATGCACTAAGCAAGGTTGAATTTCAGGGAGTGTTTCGTAGGCGGAAAAAAATAACTCCATTGTGGAACAACTCCCTTGATCACTGGTACTGTTCCTATCATACAGGTCCGCTACGTCGGAAGGTACCGTGGTCAAAACAAACCCTGGCTATCTCCGTGTTGCCAGATGTCAGTGAAAGGCTCGTGTTAAAGACTATAATGATCTGGAGACGCTGTCCCCGACCGTCCCTCCTGCCTCGGTTGTTTAAGAGGTGAGTCACAGCTCACGTCAGCTGGGTGGAAAGGATACGCGCGTCAGTGGCTCTGCCTTATAGACACATGAAAACACAGTCAGTGATTCAGACTTCCAGCACTTCTTGCTCTCCCCCTCACCCTTGTGTATCCATAATAATGCCATGTTGACATGACTGAAGGTCACTGGTGAATGTGTGAGATAAGCCCAGGTTAGAATTATATTAAACCCTCAGATCATGCAGGGGGAACATGCTGATATATTGCAGAGATTTATCAATTTGAGCAAATTGGTCAATCAAGCGGGGTGCCATTCCCTCTCAAAGTAATATTGTCCATTTGGCGTTGGTATAATACACCAGCCACTGCTTGATCTTAGATTAGATCATCACAGGAAATTAGGTGATAACTCAATGTCAAAACGCACCATGAGGTGGAAATTCTGTACAGAATTGACCATACTGCCATCTAGTGATGTGTATATTGAATGTTGACTTGGATGCAGACTACTCTAGATTACAATTAGGCAGTGTTCAATGCTTATTACGACGGTCATATTTCATGTTATTGTGATGTATGATAAGTCAAAGTGAGCTTGGCTGTTGAAATCAGTCATTTTACTTCATTACTTCAATTGCACTTATTACCTAATATACATGTAT
The DNA here is from genome assembly GCF_963989245.1 of Nansenia antarctica. Classification (NCBI taxonomy): domain Eukaryota; kingdom Metazoa; phylum Chordata; class Actinopteri; order Argentiniformes; family Microstomatidae; genus Nansenia; species Nansenia antarctica. The sequence continues at coordinate 4,191,304 of NC_137686.1, read as the reverse complement.
GTATATAGTATCATTGAATATACCCTGTCTCATATACTAGCAAATGATTACGAGGAGAATATATCTAAATGTGTTTGTGTGCATTTGAAAAGCATAAAAATGTGAATGGAAGAATTCCCCTGAAAAGATTAATGGTGAGGTTGTCATTATGGGGTGTGCTGACTGTGCTGAACATGAACATTGGATATCCATAGAAATGTCAACATTAGTTACGGTATAACTGTATCTGTGTTATGTAGAGCAAAATACCAATGAGAGAATACATGTTATAATAACTGTAAAATTGCTGCATTTCTTTGCCTCACTTTACCTATGCCCTGGCCCTGTCAAGAAACAATCTTGAGTCACTCCCTACCCTAGACACAAGAAAGATGGTACTATTAGAACATAGAAAGGTAGGGGTTGTTTCTGGACAAGACCATTTCATTGTAAACCCATATCTTTACTTTCTTCTTAACGTACTGTAAATGAACAGATTAGGAGCTGAGCAAAAGTGTGCTTATTTTCTTTCCATTGCATGTAAATGATGCGGTTCCCTACAGTACAGTGGCATGAATCGCCTCATAGAGGAACATACCGTTTTTCAGGCCCCGCACGAAAAAAAATGTTCACAGATCCCTCAAAAGACTGATGGCTAACTTTAACCTCTGCGTTCACAGCTCAGTGTGTTTACTTTAGTTTGTGGATGCAGTCAATGGTCTGCAGGATGCAGTGGTCCAGAACCAGGGAATCCCTCTGAGGAGAGGGATGGAGAAAGGAGTCATTCAAACCTGGAATGACAAATAGGTGAGGCTGTTTACGTACGCCATGTTTACATAAGTTTGTGTTTGGCTTGGTGGGTTATTGGGCATTTTGGAATAAATCTACACCTTTCTGCGTAATACTGGCTCCATAAAACAATATTAAAACTGTTTGGCGAAATTTGATTTATTTGAAAGTGATGACACCCTTTAATTACTGAAGTCATCAGGAATAGGCATATTAATACTAAGACAACATTGAGATTGAGACTCATGGGACGTAGAGAGAATGACAGCCCTTACAAGTGGCATACATGAAAATAAACATTGAATTGATCGTATAAACAAAGATACGATCCAAATTAGGATGATGCAGGAATTAAGGGTGCCACCCCGAATGCATTTGTGACGGTAAGGTAAACAGTCAATATTGGTTGTTCCGGAATAATCTGTATGCATACACCGATTGAGTCAACCCAGCTTTTGTTTAGGTCCATTCTGTCTGTTCTGTCGTACCATCCCGGGTGTTTGAAGAAGTTTCTGGATTGTGCCGGAGTCATTGGACGCGACAACTATTTGCTCCATCAACAAAGGCTGTGAAGCTTTGATGCTGTACAAACTTGGCACGCCTGTACTACCGCATACATCAAACACACCCTGCTGCTATCTGAACCGTCTTATATCTGCCTTGTCAAAGTCACAACTCCAACGCTGCTGGTATACAAACTCCATCGAAGGTGCCTCACCTTCCTCCAACCCAGGAGGCTGTTCAACACAAGCTGTTTTTTGTTTCTCAGCAGCATAAAGGCTTTCTTCATCACGTCCCAAAGTCTGATATTTTTGTCTTGTGGCACTTTTTTCACTCGGGTCCAGCCGGGACCTGCCAATCTCCCACAGGCTTCTGGGAGAAATAGTGTGGTATTTGAAGCAGCACACTAACTCAGCCATGGGTTTAAATTAAGCGTGATGTGTGGAGGTAGCGGAGGAGGGGTGAGGGAGGGAGGGGAGGGAGGGAGTGTTTCTGCTGAAATCCTTTTGGCTACATGGGGAAGAAAATAACTGGGATGTTAGTAGCTCTGAATGTGCGGGGCCACTCCCACAAGCGTACACAAGACGAGACGGCTCTTTGGAATGCGCCACTGGAATGAGGAGCTCAGGTCATGTATGCGTTTGACATGCTCTGGGGAACACATAGAGGGGTAAAGTGGGAGTTTGTGTAGCTTAGGTCTGCATTCGGTTTTTAGACCACTATTCCCACACAGCTGGTTGCAAGTCAGAAACGATTAGCAGGAATAAGTCTGAATAACTTTGGAACTACTATTTTTTTTATTTTTTTTATTTGCTATTTGGTTTAGGCTGTCAAATATTTGTGTGTACTACACCATAGCCAAGTGTAACTAAAAGTTAGTGTACCGTCTTGGCTATGCGAGTGAAAAAATAGAGCTACTTTGGGTGTCAAATGTCCTTTCATTGGTATATATTTTTAAAAAGTCTATTTGTTCCATTTGTATACGTAAGTATAAGGTGAGCATTGAATGATCGTTATAGTGTACAGTACATACAAACTGTTAGTAATGTGTGGGTAGTAGTGTGTATCTTCTAAACACATGCACTGAAAAGATAACTGAGAATAAAGCCTCTGGTTGCAGGTTTCTTTATGATATGACAGCCACATTTAGAGAACACAAGGTGCACAGGACAGTTCTGCAGACAGCCAATCACAGCCAGGCACCACCAGGGCTGACAGTCTCTGCAATCAACAGAAGAAAACCCCCTCGTCCCTGATGTCTTCAGGAGAAGGTCTGATCAGCCCTGCTACTTAAGCCCTTAGTGGCTTTGATTGGCCAGCTCACATTCACATCATGGGGACCAATGAGACAGGAACAGGAACAGGAGGCCAGAAATCTCGTTAATGAAATTGTGTGCTGAAGAAAAAAAAGACAGAACCTGTTTCACTCAGAGCTGTCCTTCCTTACAGCCCATGTGACAGGTGGGAGGAGAAAGCTTAGGGACATCAAGAACTGTACAGCAGGAGGGTCTGGAGCCAGCTAAGCTAGGACCAGGGCTAGGGCCAGGGCTATAGGGCTAAGGCTAAGGCCATGGCTAGGGCCAGGGTAGGGCCAGGGCTAGGGTAGGGCTAGGGCCAGGGTAGGGCCAGGGCTAATAGGGGTACGGCCAGGGCTAGGGTAGGGCCAGGGTAGGGCTAGGGCCAGGGTAGGGCTAAGGCCAGGGCTAGGGCCAGGGTAGGGCCAGAGTTAGGGCCAGGGTAGGGCTAGGGCCAGGGTAGGGCCAGAGTTAGGGCTAGGGCCAGGGTAGGGCCAGGGTAGGGCCAGGGCCAGGGTAGGGCTAGGGTAGGGCTAGGGCCAGGGTAGGGCCAGGGTAGGGCTAGGGCCAGGGTAGGGCCAGGGCCAGGGTAGGGCTAGGGTAGGGCCAGGGTAGGGCTAGGGCCAGGGTAGGGCCAGGGCCAGGGTAGGGCTAGGGCCAGGGTAGGGCTAGGGCCAGGGTAGGGCCAGGGCCAGGGTAGGGCTAGGGTAGGGCTAGGGCCAGGGTAGGGTGACGGGAAGCCGCGCCTTTGTTGCCGGGGTTACGGGGAGCCGTATCCAGCTTGGCTTTCCCCAGCTGCTGCTCCAAGGCCACCGCTCTCCTGCGCTCCTCCTGTAGTCTCCACTCCCCTTCCGCACAGCGCGTCTTCATCTCCTCCTCTCTGTTTGACGTCAACACAGAGCAAAGGCGGCTGAATCCCCCCCCCCCCCCCCCCCCCCTCATCCTCTCAGTCACTTTGGAATGCTAAGACCGTCTTTCCCGTCCAAAGCCTTTACCTGTCGGACTTTCAGATAGTCGGGAGGCTGGCAGGATGGAGAGGAATGGGGAAGACGGGGCTCATTGTAAATGCGTAACCTCAGTTCTATGGAGCTTTCGGGGGGGGGGGGACGACTAACCCCAGATCCCTCTTTTACTGCCCGTGGGGCTAGGATATACAGTAAAGGAAACGGTGAGATTGAATGAAAACGCCCACGAGAGCGCCCACGAGACTGCAATAACAATACGACTCTGGACCGACAATGGAAAGAAGACAACGGTCGACATACAAAGCCCACACAGTGCCAATCGTCCAAGTCAACCTTGCACCCACCGACACGCACACACACTCAAAAACAGGAAACACAATTCTGAGGTGACGATGAGCACAGTGGGAATCTCCACTGTAAGCCGTCATACTGTCATGTATACCTGGATTGCTGGAGCTTGACAAGCTCTAACAGTCTGTCTCTCTCCACGCTGGCCGCCTGATACAGGGTCCTGTACTCTGCACACTGGGCTGTAAGGGCCTTCACTTCCTCAGAACAGCGCTGACTCAAAGGTGGCCCTGAATCTCCTAGTAAACTGGAGATTGGAGTAAAACCGTGAGGCGAGGTGAGTTTACCGAAAGCTTTGTGGCGAACTCGTTTAAACTGTCAACGTTCTAGAGTGCCAAGGCTGACCTTATTCACCAAGAAAAAGCATCAATGATGATTCTTCATTTTGTAGCCAGTCTAAGTATTGTTGCTAGGTAAAATGCCACGTAAAACACCCCAGGTGGTGAGTGTTACGGAATTCAGTTCAAATCCAGGCCTACTCCTCACCTCGACCAGCACAATTCTTAATTTAACAAAATAATACGTTTCTATGAAAACATTTGGGGATTTTTTTGGGGGGGGGAACTCTCTTGCAGCTACAGTGTGTGTCGTGTGCTCATGTGGCGGCTGTGGCTCAGGAGGTAGAGCAGGGGCGTACAATGATCGCAAAGGTCGGCGGTTCGATCTCCGGCTCCTCCTGTCCACGTGTCGAGGTGCCAAACTGCTCCGAATGAGCAGGCCGGCGCCTTGCATGGTAGCTTGCCGCCATTGGTGTGTGAATATGTGTGTGAATGGGTGAATGAGAGGCCGTTGTAAAGGCCTACTAAATCTAAATCTAAATGTCTTTGTAGGACAATCTACTCTGTAAATTGCAATTACACCTAGATTTCGGGCGCAGAAGCGGTGAACAAGCAACGCCAGCGTCCTCTCTATATATATAGGCTAAATGTGTTTGCAAACGTGTCATTTTACACTGCGACCTCACACACCGTATCGGGCAGGATAGCGGTTCGATACAGATGCAGTATCAAACGTGTAATTTTACACTGCCATCTCACAACCGCACAAGATAGCGGGTGAACACAGACGCAGTACCTGCAATCTCACAGGCCATATCTGGTTGAACACAGTTGCAGTAATAACACTTTTATCTATATCTTTTTATTCATTGTCTTATTATCTTGTTAAATGTTTATCTATTTATTTTCTAGATATATATACTGTATACGGTATATATATATATATATATATATATTCTTGTCATTTTTACTTTCTTACTATCCTCCTCTTGCTGTATTTTTTTATGCTATATGTAAAGCACTTTGAATTGCCCCTGTTGTATGAAATGTGCTATACAAATAAACTTGCCTTGCCTTGCCTATTTAAAAGTCCTTGATATGTACAGTATTTGACCCAGGTGTGACAGGAACAACTATCATGATGATGACATAGGACAATGATTGACAAAAGATAGTGGGTCGATGACATTGAGCCGATACTGTATGGTGAAAGGTAAGATACTGTATGGTGAAAGGTAAGATACTGTATGGTGAAAGGTAAGACTTACCTGAAGCCCACTTCGCTCCCTGCAGCAGACTCCACCAGCTTATGTCCAAGTTTGGAACTGCAAAAGACAAAACACACAAATGTCGAGATAACAACAGATTGTTGTGTCATAAAACCACCAAACCACGCCATTGAAAGTTCAATCAACTGCAGGTCACACTGGAGGTGAATGAACTAAAAGTAGAGCAGAATGATCTGGACAGGACAAGGAAGTCTGCCCTAGTGCAACCTGTCATCTTACATAGATGAAGATGGTCTTGCATTTACAGTACAGTATGATTGTCACATCATGCACACGTACCGGGCAGAGCTCAATCTCTTGTTACTGTCTCCCCCTGCTGTCGATGGTCGGGTACTGGCAGTCTTAGGGTCTGACTGACTGCCATCGTCTCTCTGGAACACATTTACAAACAACTCTGTACCACATGACTGTTGTTCTTCCTGTAAAATGCACTGTATTACATCCGTTTATGAAACATGCTATAAATAAAGTTTCATTTGATTTCACATCAATTTATTGATTCTCCTATTCAATCTTTACATGCTTCCATTGGGACACATCATAAAAAAGAACAAAATTGCCTACCACAATTATGCGGATGACACTCAAATCTACATAGCCCTTTCACCGATCGACAATCTCTGTAATTGCATTGAACAAATAAACGCCTGGATGACACAAAACTTCCTCCAACTAAACAAGGACAAAACAGAGATAATTGTATTCGGTGCACCTGACAAAAGATCGAAAGTCAGTGCAAAACTTGATTCTCTCTCTCTTCAAACTAAAAAACAGGTCAGAAATATTGGTGTAATTCTAGACTACGATCTAAACTTCAACAGCCACATAAACTCGATAAATAAATCATCCTACTATCCCCTGAAAAACATAACAAGAATGAGAGGTTTCATGTCCAAACAAGACCTTGAAAAACTATCCATGCATTTTTTCGAGTAGACTTGATTACTGTAATGGTCTACTAACAGGCCTATCTAAAGAAGCTGTTTGTAAGCTGCAGCTCATCCAAAACGCCGCTGCTAGGGTCCTAACAAAAACAAAGAAGTTTGAACACATCACACCAATTCTGAGATCCCTACACTGGCTACCAGTCTCTCAGAGAATTGAATTCAAAGTACTCCTAATTGCATACAAATCATAACATGGACAATATGGACCAAAATACATCAGATCTCCTCCCACCATATATTCCCGCAAGGCCCCTAAGGTCAGCTGAGACTAATGAGGCTAAACATTCCAAGAGTGAAAACAAAACAACGGTGCAGCAGCTTTCAGTCACGCGATTCACAAGATTGGGACACATGTGAGAATGCCTTTTATAGACTACAGTAGTGCGTTCAACACACTTGTCCCTAGTAGGTTAGTCTCCAAACTTCTCCACCTGGGTCTCAGCAACTCTCTGTGTAGATGGATCAAAGACTTTCTATCTAACCTCCCACACAGTCAGACTCGGCTCTCATCTCTCCTCCAGTCTGTCCCTCGGCACCGGCGCACCACAAGGCTGCGTGCTGAGTCCGCTGCTTTACTCCCTCTACACACATGACTGTACCTCCACGCACTCCTCTAACACAATAATGACATTTGCTGATGACACAATAGTGGTGGGACGATGATGACGATTTCCAACGATGATGAGACAGCCTACAGGGATGAAGTCCATAAACTGATAAGATGGTACACTTACACTTACACAAAGACAAAAAGAAATAAATCATCACTGACTTCAGAAGACACAGGGTGGATCTCTCTCCCCTAACCATTAAAGGAGAGGAAGTGGAGAGGGTCCCCTGCTTCAAGTTCTTGGGGACCCACATCACTGAGGACCTCAAATGCACAGCCAACTCCACTGCACTGTTAAAAAAGGCTCACCAGCGGCTCTATTTCTTAAGGACACTCAAGAACAACCAACTCGTCTGCTGAGCCGCTCAAGGCCTTTTATCACGGCTCTATGGAGAGCATGTTAACCTACTCCATCACAGCATGGTATGCAAACTGCACAGCAGCTGAAACTGCTCAGAAAATGATTGGACTTCCCCTGCCCACACTGGATGACATCTGCAGGACGCGCTGCCTCCACAGACCGAGCAGCATCCACAGACGGATGCATCCCCTCTTCTCTCTGTTACCATGTGGTAGGCCATACAGGCTCTTCTCTCTGTTACCATGTGGTAGGCCATACAGGCTCTTCTCTGTTACCATGTGGTAGGTCATACATGCTCTTCTCTGTTACCATGTGGTAGGCCATACAGGCTCTTCTCTGTTACCATGTGGTAGGTCATACAGGCTCTTCTCTGTTACCATGTGGTAGGCCATACAGGCTCTTCTCTGTTACCATGTGGTAGGTCATACAGGCTCTTCTCTATTACCATGTGGTAGGCCATACAGGCTCTTCTCTGTTACCATGTGGTAGGCCATACAGGCTCTACTCTGTTACCATGTGGTAGGCCATACAGGCTCTTCTCTCTGTTACCATGTGGTAGGCCATACAGGCTCTACTCTGTTACCATGTGGTAGGTCATACAGGCTCTTCTCTGTTACCATGTGGTAGGCCATACAGGCTCTTCTCTCTGTTAACATGTGGTAGGCCATACAGGCTCTTCTCTCTGTTACCATGTGGTAGGCCATACAGGCTCTTCTCTGTTACCATGTGGTAGGCCATACAGGCTCTTCTCTGTTACCATGTGGTAGGCCATACAGGCTCTACTCTGTTACCATGTGGTAGGCCATACAGGCTCTTCTCTCTGTTACCATGTGGTAGGCCATAGAGGCTCTTCTCTGTTACCATGTGGTAGGCCATACAGGCTCTTCTCTCTGTTACCATGTGGTAGGCCATACAGGCTCTACTCTGTTACCATGTGGTAGGCCATACAGGCTCTTCTCTGTTACCATGTGGTAGGTCATACAGGCTCTTCTCTCTGTTACCATGTGGTAGGCCATACAGGCTCTTCTCTGTTACCATGTGGTAGGCCATACAGGCTCTTCTCTGTTACCATGTGGTAGGCCATACAGGCTCTTCTCTGTTACCATGTGGTAGGTCATACATGCTCTACTCTGTTACCATGTGGTAGGCCATACAGGCTCTACTCTGTTACCATGTGGTAGGCCATACAGGCTCTTCTCTGTTACCATGTGGTAGGCCATACAGGCTCTTCTCTGTTACCATGTGGTAGGCCATACAGGCTCTACTCTGTTACCATGTGGTAGGCCATACATGCTCTACTCTGTTACCATGTGGTAGGCCATACAGGCTCTACTCTGTTACCATGTGGTAGGCCATACAGGCTCTTCTCAGTTACCATGTGGTAGGCCATACAGGCTCTTCTCTGTTACCATGTGGTAGGTCATACATGCTCTACTCTGTTACCATGTGGTAGGCCATACAGGCTCTACTCTGTTACCATGTGGTAGGCCATACAGGCTCTTCTCTGTTACCATGTGGTAGGTCATACAGGCTCTACTCTGTTACCATGTGGTAGGTCATACAGGCTCTTCTCTGTTACCATGTGGTAGGCCATACAGGCTCTTCTCTGTTACCATGTGGTAGGCCATACAGGCTCTACTCTGTTACCATGTGGTAGGCCATACAGGCTCTTCTCTCTGTTACCATGTGGTAGGCCATAGAGGCTCTTCTCTGTTACCATGTGGTAGGCCATACAGGCTCTTCTCTGTTACCATGTGGTAGGCCATACAGGCTCTTCTCTGTTACCATGTGGTAGGTCATACATGCTCTACTCTGTTACCATGTGGTAGGCCATACAGGCTCTACTCTGTTACCATGTGGTAGGCCATACAGGCTCTTCTCTGTTACCATGTGGTAGGTCATACAGGCTCTTCTCTGTTACCATGTGGTAGGCCATACAGGCTCTTCTCTCTGTTACCATGTGGTAGGCCATACAGGCTCTACTCTGTTACCATGTGGTAGGCCATACAGGCTCTACTCTGTTACCATGTGGTAGGTCATACAGGCTCTTCTCTGTTACCATGTGGTAGGTCATACAGGCTCTACTCTGTTACCATGTGGTAGGCCATACAGGCTCTACTCTGTTACCATGTGGTAGGCCATACAGGCTCTTCTCTCTGTTACCATGTGGTAGGCCATACAGGCTCTTCTCTGTTACCATGTGGTAGGCCATACAGGCTCTTCTCTGTTACCATGTGGTAGGCCATACAGGCTCTACTCTGTTACCATGTGGTAGGCCATACAGGCTCTTCTCTGTTACCATGTGGTAGGTCATACAGGCTCTTCTCTCTGTTAACATGTGGTAGGTCATACAGGGCCTTCAAAGCCCGCACCTCCAGGCTGCAGAACAGCTTCTTCCCTAGAGCCATCACCCAACTAAATAAACACTCCTATTGCCACCACATCTGCTTCATCATAATACCCAGGACCTTAAGTGCAATATGACTTTGGCTACCAATGTGCAATATTTTCCACTGATGTGCAATATTTTGCTGTGATGCTCTGATGTTCTTAAACATATTGTGTCAAACAATATGCTTATGTAGAGTAAGGAAATATATCAGCTCCATTCATTCAAAGCATGGATCCAGGTCTCTCTAAAAGGGTACTTTACTCAAAAGAGTGACACACAACACACCTGTATCTCACATTTCCAGGATGTAAATAAGTCATTTATTGATGAGTATGATGGGAACTGATAAGGTTTTATTGATACCGATGCCATTATCGATTCTGCTTATCGGTCTGATTCTTTACTGTTTCCTGATTGTCAGCACAGCTGTTTTATTATCTCTTGAGTCTCTGAACACAGTGTAGAATGTCTGCCTGATAACATTTGAACATGTTCAAATAAATGACTATGCTCCTTTAGAAAGGAACAATTAGAATTAGAAAAATAGGCATGTATGTCAGGTAACATTTGAAAACATTAAAATACTCCTTTTCAAAAGGGAATAACCTTGAACCAAATATAAAATATAACTGGTGCATAAAATAAACAATTCTTCTTTAGAATGTAGATGGTGTGGCTTAAACCAGATCAAGTGAAGACTGATGTCTGTCCTATTTAGAAAAGACCAGCCTGAGACTACAGTGCAGCCAGCAGTATCACTATGCTATAAATACTGATATTAAACGATGAATTTTACTTATGAACAAATGTTTTCAATTGTCCCATTAATTGGAAGAGTAACTTCGTAATACAATTACCCATACAATAAACCAATGGAACATTTATATACAACTTCAAGTGAGATACTATAGAACTTACTGCAAGATATGAATAACCTATATATGAATAACCTATATGCACGATTCCTTGACCTCACTTGAGACAATCTGACACGGAGTGCAAAGTAGCAAAGGTCGTTATTGTTGAGTGGAAGAGACGTGCAGAGAGATGTGTCTTCTGACTTTGTTCATCACATTTTAAATAGATAACATGCTACTTTATCAGTGTGAGGGGCCGACGATGGACTTTTAGCTGCTACAGTTAGCTACTCGTGTGTGCTGCACTCCTTCGTTTAGAATACCAAAAATCCACCGGACTCCGATGTAAAAAGATATCAAAAGTTTTATTTCAATTTCCACAGGTAAGATCTCCTTTACATGAGCAAGATTGTGAATTTTGTAAACTATGTTTTGCAACTACGACTACGGTCAAAAAACGATATGCTTCCAGTCTCAAATCCAATCACCGACACACTGCCTAGAACAATCTAGAAAGTTACCTTCAACGTAAAGAGGTCTGACGTTCTTAAAGAGACAGCAGCCCCAATATTTAACATGGGCTCTGAAGGCTAAACCAAAGGGGTTTCCTATGCTGATACAAATCATATATCAAAACATTGTTTCTACATTATACTAATTAACATTTCCAGTGTAGAATTTATCCAAAACTAAAAAATGCAAAATCATAAACCTCATCCAAAGTAATTGGCTCCTACATACCGGCCCCTAATTGTCCTTTTAACCTAGATAAGAGACAATTATCAACAACAACAAAACACAAGGAGCCCAAAAAATAAATCGTCTTCTTCTGTTTCCGCCGCTGAATTACCATACCTGGTGCCAGAGGTCATCAATACATAGCACACCGTAGGAGGACGGTCTTTACCACCGCCTCATGCAGCCTCTTGAAGAAGACAGATTTTGGTGATAGGTCTACATAAAGTGCTTGTCTTTGTCTTGATGCGGACCTGGCGTACGAGCCCGTACTTGTCAGGGACCGCCTCGATGACCTTGCCCAGGACCCATGAGTTGCGTGGAGCGGTGTCGTCGACAATCAAGACGATATCTCCTTCAGCAAAGCTGCGCGACACACGTGTCCACTTCTGGCGCTCTTGTAGCTGAGGCTCTCGGGTCCATCGTTTCCAGAATATGTCCGACATATACTGAACCTGTTTCCATCTCCTGCGGGCATAGAGATCTCCCTTCATGAAGAGACCTGGTGGCAGGGATGGCTTGGACTGGAGAAGCAAGAGATGATTGGGGGTAAGCGCTTCCAGGTCGTTTGGGTCACTGGAAGCCTTGGTAATTGGTCGACTGTTGATGATGGCTTCCGCCTCACACAAGACAGTGTGCAGGCCTTCCTCATCCAAGGTCTGCAACTTTAAGGTGGTGCTGAGAATCTTCCTGACCGACCTGATCATCCGTTCCCAGACTCCGCCATGGTGAGAACCAGTAGGGGGGTTGAACATCCACTGGATTCCCCTCTGACGTAGAGTGTCCTCAATCTTAGAGTCATTCCACTCTTCTATAGCTCTCTTCAGCTCACGCTCAGCTCCAATGAAGTTTGTCCCGTTATCTGAACGGAGGATTTTCACCTGGCCTCTTCTCGCTAGGAAGCGACGGAGAGCATCAATGAAAGAGTCTGTATCCAAAGACGACGCCACCTCAATGTGGACTGCACGGATAGCCAGGCAGGTAAAGATAACACCCCACCTCTTCACAATGCTTCTGCCACGTTTAACTTCAAACAGACCAAAGTAGTCTACCCCGGTGTTGGTGAATGGGGGTTAATCTGGCAGGACCCTGTCCTGAGGCAAATTAGCCATCTGTTGTTGCCCAGCGGCACCATACGAGCGTCGACAGGTTACACACTTGGAAAGAACTCTTCTTATAGCTGCGTGAACACCAGGGATCCAATACTTGAGTCGCAGTTTGGACAGCATATGGTTGCGACCACTGTGACCCAAGTTCTGGTGGATATTTCTGAGAATAAGTTCTGCCACATGGAGGTCTTTAGACAGGATGGCAGGGTGTTTAACCTCTTCCGGCATCGCTGCTCTGCAGAGTCTTCCACCTACTCTGAGGACTCCATCCTGAAGTATGGGTTTGAGCTTGCAGAGATGACTAGTAGTCTTCACGCCATCGCCTTTCTGAAGCGTGGTGATCTCTTCTGAGAATTTCCTCCGCTGACTGAAGCGAATGATCTCAAGCTCTGCTTCCTTTAGGTTCTCCACAGTGAGGTTGGTCTTCGCAAGGCCTGCCTTGAAGATCATCATCTGCTTCTGAGCCTCAGACTGTGTGAGAGAAGTGCGCATCTCCTTCCTCTTGCGACACAGACACAGCAGAGTGTTTCTCAGCTTGAGGATCCAACCTACCGCCTTCCTGAGGCGCATCCAGGAAGAGAAGTACTCGAGGAACTGCTGCACTGTATCCAACTGCTCTTCAGCTGTAGTGGCGCTGACCACGGTGTTCCTTACCTCTGGGTCCTCCGTGGTTAGGTCTCCAGGGTTGTCTGGATTCTTTGGCCACTCCTCCATAGGTTTGGTGAGAAAGTCCGGCCCCTGTATCCAAGTCTCGTTGCGCAGGAATGACTCCACGTTCAGTCCCCTTGACGCGTGGTCAGCAGGGTTCTTTGTGGTATTCACATATCGCCACTGTCTTACTTTGGACAACTTCAAGATGGTCTCCACTCGATTTGCTACGAAGGTGCGGAATCTACTGGTTCTATTTCCGATGTATTTGAGCACAGTAGTGCTGTCTGACCAAAACACAGACTCCTCGAGCTGAAGTTGCAGTTCTGATCTCAGAGTTCTGTCCATGCGCGCTGCCATGGTAGCTGCTGATAGCTCCATGCGTGGGATGGTAATCGGCTTGAGTGGAGCAACTCTGGCCTTTGCCATGACAAAGGCTCCATGAAGCTCGTTGTCATTGCTCTTCAGTAGCAAATAACTCACTGTTCCATAGCCCTCTTGACTAGCATCTGCAAAGTGATGCAGTTGGCTGAATGTTGTCTCGCCAAAGCCTTTAGGCTTGAAACACCGAGCCACTCCGAAGTCTTCCAACAGGTGAAGGTCGCTCACCCAGTTGGACCATTGTTGTGCTAGATGATCAGGAATGACATCGTCCCAACCTAGCTTCAGTCTACAGAGTTCTTGTAGAATCTTCTTTGCCATCAGGACCACCGGCGCTAGGATACACAACGGATCGTAGATTGAGCCAACTACAGAGAGAATGCCTCTTCTCGTGGATGGTCTGTCTTGTACGACGATCTTAAACTTGAAGTCGTCAGATTCGGTACACCATCGGACTCCCAACGCTCGCTCAAAAGGGAGCTTGTCCAGGTCCAAATCTAGGTCTCTAACTTCTTGGACCCGTTCTTCTGCAGGAATGGCTGACAGCACGGCCCGGCTGTTGCTCACCCATTTTGTGAGCCGAAATCCTCCCGAACTAAGGATAGCTCTCAAGTCGTGGTACAAGGAAATAGCTTCTTCCTCTGAGCTAACTGACTTGAGGCAGTCATCGACGTAGAAGTTGTGCAGCACGGTTTCGACCCCTTTGGCGCCGTACTGGTCTCTGCTGTCTTCTGCACACTTCCGAAGGGCAAAGCTGGCACAACTTGGAGACGAGGTGGCTCCAAATATGTGCACCGTCATCCTGTACTCCACCAATTCTTGGCTGGTGTCACCGGAAGGCCACCAGAGAAACCGGAGAAGGTCGGCATCCTCCATCGGCACCCTAACCTGGTGGAACATAGCTTCCACATCCGCCATGATAGCCACCTCCTCTTGTCTGAACCTGGTGATGACACCGAGCAGAGTACTAGTTAGATCCGGCCCCTGTAGCAGGTGGTTGTTCAATGTGGTACCCTGGAACGACGCTCCACAATCGAACACCACTCGGATCTTCTTCTTCTTAGTATGGTACACACCATGGTGTGGCAAGTACCAAACCTTCCCGTCGCTGCGGCTGAGCTCGTCCTTGGGAACCTTTACTGCGTAGCCTTTGGTTATCCAATCATCCACGAACACCGTGTAATCAGCTCGAAACTCAGGATTCCTCATGAACCTCCTCTTCAAGTTGAGAGCTCGCTGTTCAGCTACTCTCCTGTTGTTTGGCATCTTGACTGTGCTCTTTAGTGGTAGACTAATGCTGTAGTGTCCCTCTGTGAGCCTAGCAGACTGCGAGACCATCTCCAGAAACTGGATGTCATCCCTCGTTATCTCCAGTTTGTCGTCTTGACCCTCTGGAAAGTCATTCTTGAACTGTTGACTCCAAAGCTCATCCTGCATTGCCACTGATAAGTGGTTGGATGTGACCTGTATGAGTCCACTTGTGGTTCTGTGGCCATGGTCTTCCCGGAGGGGACCGTTGACAATCCAGCCCAGTCGTGTTTTCACCGCGTACGGCCCTTCATCTTGGCTGGATATAACCTGCCATGGTTCCATAGCCTTGGGTACGTTAGTCCCAATGAGAAGGCCTATCTCCGCTTGAATCTCCGGGATCCGTACTTGACTGAGATGGGGCCACTTATCCACCTCCTCTTGTAGTGGGATGTTCTGTTTACGTGCTGGGATAGCCTTCTGAGAGAAGATGTTGGGCAGCTCCAGGAAGTCATTACTATCCAAGCTACAGATCTCTAAGCCGGATACCACTTGGCTGCTTATGATCCTCTCTCCCCCCATGGTCTTTAGCAGGATGTTTGTGTTCCTGCCTGTGAGGTTAAGTGCCGACATTAACTTCTCAGTGCAGAATGTGGCATTGCTGCCTGGGTCGAGGAAAGCGTAGGTAGCCAACACCTTGTTGCCCTTCTTAGCTTTGATCTGGACCGGAACGATCGCCAAGATGGTCTCAGTGTTGCCGGCCCCAGTGGCTCTGCAGGTTCTCGTCTCTGCTTTGATGCATCCGCTGACCACCGAATGATCTTCACCCCCATCCGATGGCTCGCTCTTGTGTACATCATCCGGTGACTCGCCCTCGTGCTTAGCTTCAATAGATGTAGCCTTGTTCTTCATATGCAAAACCGTAGGGTGTGTCAGCTGGCAGTCTTGGCAGCTTAGCCTTTCCTTGCAGTCCCTGCTTATATGTCCTTGTTTAAGACAGCCAAAGCACAGACCCTTATTCTTAAAAAAGTCTATCTTCTCCTTGTGAAGAGACCTCCTCATCTTCTCGCAGTGCTTCATGGCGTGCTGTTCTCCTTGACAGAAGATACAAGGTTTCGAAAAAGCACAGAGTATGTCCCTCTTGGCCCTTGTCTCTGTTGAGTTCCCTACCACTGTAGCAGCAGTGGTAAAGCTTCCTCGACCGCCACTCTTTCTGGTCGACCTCTCATCATTGTGAGCTCTAGCTTGGCTCCTGACTCCATCTGCTATGTTCCCGAACAGGGGATCCAAGGCTTCTTCAGCTTGCTTGTTTACAAAACCTGCGAGGTCATGAAACTTGGCTCTACGCTGCTCCTTATCCATGATACCATAGGCTTTGCCTCTCCACCGTTCTCTCAGCTTGTACGGAAGCTTGGCAATGATAGCACGCATGTTGGTTGCGCTGTCGAGCTCCTCCATGTACTCCCCGTCTGCCATAGCATTGAGGCATCCAGTGAGATAGAGGCCAAAGGAGCGAAGCGCCTCTCCATCGTCAGACTTAATAGTGGGCCAGTTCAGTGCCTTGTCGACGTATGCCACCGAGATCTGGTATCCGTTTCCAAAATGTTCTTTCAAGAGCCTCTTCGCCTCACGATAGCCACGTTCTGGTTCCATGTGAAGACAACTTCGTATCAGCTCTCTGGGTTGTCCATCCGTGTACTGCTCCATGAAGTACAGCCGGTCTCTATCACTATCTGTCTTGTCCTCCACTCCATGTTCGAAGGCCCTGATGAATAGCTTGTATTCCATAGGGTCTCCTCTGAACATCTGAATCTTCCGAGGAGGCAGAGTAGTGAGGTTTTGTTGTTTCACTAGGAACTCCATGATGGCCTTTGTGGACCCAATAGTCTCTTGTTCTAGCTGCTTAGCTCTAACAGGTGCACTGTGGTTGCTAATGCTAGCATGTTCCGTCTTCGGTAATACAGCATGAGAAAGAGTAGGCATAGCCTGCTCGAGAACTTCGAAGGGCTTAGCTGCCTCGATGTAAGAATTCATTCCATCCGCACTAGGGGCTCTATATGGGATGTTAAGGGGCATCTGAGGCTGCTAAGGCAGTCTGTAACTCAAATTCTTCTCTCTGTATCTTTAGCTGTATCATTAGCATAGCTTCCTGCTCCTTTTGCTGTATCATTAGCATAGCTTCCTGCTCCTTTTGCTGTCTCATTAGCTTAGCTTCCTGCTCCTCATACACTTGTTTTTGTTTCAGAGCAGATGCTTGGACTTGCAGGACAGCTCTCTCTAATTTAGCTCTCAGGTGAGCTGTTGATGCAGATGACGATGCTTTAGAATGCACTGAGGATGACGCTCTAGACCCTTGCTTTCGTGAGACCACAACAGATACACTATCTGAAGGCTCCACCTCTTCATTTTGCTTCTTAGCCTCAGCAATACGCAGATGAACCTCTTTCATCCATGCTTCAGCCCTTTCGACGAAGTGGTGGAACATGTCAGCCTTGGGCGTGAACCATCCATCCTGGTCCTTATCCATCTCCTCATCTGATATCTCCTTAAGTGACACCTTAACAGAGGTGTTAAGCTCACAAAACTCTCCAAAGAGCTTATTGAAATTAACTATCAACGTTGTCTGGACAACTTGCAGATTACTATCATCTCCTTCTTGCATTAGCTGACCTATCTGGTTCATTTGACCAGTTAGCTGACCTAGCTTAGCCTTCCTCTGGTTCATCAAACGAGTCAGCCTTTCCTGAGCGGCCTTAGCTGTAACTTTAATCATTCTACCCTCAGCCGTCGAGGTGGGATCTGCTACCTGCATATTGACTTTATGAATATTGCAAGACAGTCCTAGACATTTATTGCAGGCTTGAATTCCTTCCACAAAATGACCACACTGGGCTTCACAGGTAGGCTAGCTACCGTACTCACGCGCGATGTCCATGTGCTGGTAGAATCTTAGCAATCTTCATTCTCTGATTAGCTTCAGCACTCACAGCAAAGTCCTGTTTTCCTTCCGTTTTCCTTCCTTCCTTCCAGAGGTCCAATACTTCGTGAATGAATCCTTCCTCCCTTGTGAGTGAATCCTTCCTCCAAACGAAACGAAGTTTTTTGACTAATGTGAGGGGCCGACGATGGACTTTTAGCTGCTACAGTTAGCTACTCGTGTGTGCTGCACTCCTTCGTTTAGAATACCAAAAATCCACCGGACTCCGATGTAAAAAGATTCAATTTCCACAGGTAAGATCTCCTTTACATGAGCAAGATTGTGAATTTTGTAAACTATGTTTTGCAACTACGACTACGGTCAAAAAACGATATGCTTCCAGTCTCAAATCCAATCACCGACACACTGCCTAGAACAGGGGTGCCCAATACGTCGATCGCGATCGACCGGTCGATCGCAAAGGTAGTATGGGTAGATCGCATGGCATTGAACAAAAACAAAGTTAAAAAAAATAATAATAAAAAAAGTTCAAAAAAATAAAAAAAAGGTTCAAAAAAAAATCCATCCTAACTATGGCTTTTGCCACTTGATTGACGTACAGGTAAGCCAGTCTGCGATCTGATCTTTTCACCTAACACACGGTTCACCACGCATGCACAGTCAACAGCGCCAACTACAAAATACAAAATACCGGCGAGGCTAATTAACTAGTTAGCCTTCCAATTTCTACTATTTACTACTAAAGAAAGGGTATACAAATGAGTGGGGAAGCTGGACCAAGTAAGAAACCAATAAATTATAACTTCCATCCAGAATGGGAGGAGGACTTTTACACGATGTGATATTGGAAGTGCGTCTGTCTGATCTGCAGATCTACGATGGCTGTTAGAAGGGAAATGTGGCAAAAGAGCGAAAACGTACAGCTGTAACGATAGCTTCTTATCGCGTCAGTCACGTTCTTGTTAAACACAAGAAGTCATTCAAATGGCGAAATTGTGAAAAAAGCGTTTCTCGAGGCTGCAGATTGCCTTTTCGATGACAGATCCACAGTGGCTGATGACACCTTGCAGCCTGCCTACACCTTGCAACCAGCTCCTACAGCCCTGACTACTAGAAACTAGCTGCCTCCTCCCAGTGCCAGGTCTCCCACTAAGGTAGAGAAATGCATTTATTTCCTCCTTTCAAACTAGGGAATTACCTGTTTTGTATCTGGTTTACTTTTCTGTTTGTTGGATCAGTAGTTGGCTATGGTACTGCAGACTGGCTGTCAGTGTGTGAGTGAGAGAAAGTGTGTGTGTGTGTGTGTGTGTGTGTGTGTGTGTGTGTGTGTGTGTGTGTGTGTGTGTGTGTGTGTGTGTGTGTGTGTGTAAGAGAGTGAGAGAGAGAGAGGGAGAGAGAGGGGGAGAGAGAGGGAGGGTTTGTGCTATGGCTCCCTATGCAGACTGGCAAATGTGTGTGTGTGTGTGTGTGTGTGTGTGTGTGTGTGTGTGTGTGTGTGTGTGTGTGTGTGTGTGTGTGAATGTGTGTGAGCGAGAATAGCAAAGAGGGAGGGTTTGTGATGGTCTTCTCCTGTGGCTGTGTGACAGAGAGAGGGAAAGTGTATTGTGAGTTTACTATGCAGGCTGGGAACTGTGTGTGTGTGTGTGTGTGTGTGTGTGTGTGTGTGTGTGTTTGTAGTACGTGCATGTACGTTTGCGATGTTGAAACTAGACTGGTAGATCTTGGCAGACTGGCTACTTGAAAAGTAGATCTTGGTTCCAAAAAGTGTGAGCACCCCTGGCCTAGAACAATCTAGAAAGTTACCTTCAACGTAAAGAGGTCTGACGTTCTTAAAGAGACAGCAGCCCCAATATTTAACATGGGCTCTGAAGGCTAAACCAAAGGGGTTTCCTATGCTGATACAAATCATATATCAAAACATTGTTTCTACATTATACTAATTAACATTTCCAGTGTAGAATTTATCCAAAACTAAAAAATGAAAAATCATAAACCTCATCCAAAGTAATTGGCTCCTACAATCAGCTTTCTCAAAAGAAATTAGCAAACGGATACCAGGTGGCATAGCCTGAGTGCTTGAATACTGTCCTTGTTGCGACTAAATAAAACTTTACACCAATACTACACTGCAGAGTTTGACGCCAGACAAAGAGTTGTCGATAAAAGGAATGGATTGACCTCAGAGGCATACGATTCCGACGGATCGGATAATTTGGAACCGGTTCTCAACTGGAAGCGGCTCTCAATTGCAATCCCTATTGATGAGGTTTGTATTTATCTATGAGGCTTGTAATGCAAAACACCATTCTATTTTGGGACCATGTCAACTGATGGTAGTGATGACAAATATACTCCAAAGTATATCTCTGGTTTACCTTGAGGGAGAGCTGCTGGATCTCCTCCTCCAGCTCTTTGACTTTGGCCTCTCTCTCAGAGACCATCTGCTTGAGCTGCTGGACCAGGGAGCTGTGCTTCTGGGCCTCGCTGCTCAGCCGCTGGCCCAGGCTCTGGGACTGGGACTCCTTGGTGCGCGTGTCCTGCTGGCTCAGCCTGCCCAACACCTCCTGAAGCTGGGTCTGCTGCTTCTATCACCAGAGACAGAGACGGAGGGGATGGGGGAGAGAGGTGAGAGAGTAGAGAGGAGAGGGGAGACAGAGGGAGAGAGGAGAGGAGACACAGAGGGAGAGAGGAGAGGAGAGACAGAGGGAGAGACAGAGGGAGAGAGGAGAGACAGAGGGAGAGACATAGGGAAAGAGGAGAGGGAGAGAGGAGAGGAGAGACAGAGGGAGAGACAGAGGAAGAGAGGAGAGACAGAGGGAGAGAGGAGGGACAGAGGGAGAGACAGAGGGAGAGAGGAGAGGAGAGACAGAGGGAGAGAGGAGAGACAGAGGGAGGGAGGAGAGGAGAGAGATGGATTTGCATTTGGAAGATGTTGCTGTACACGCACAACATGCAGTCAATGGAGCTCTCAATGCAAGTGAAACAGGCCATCCTTAAGCCGAATTTATACTTCTGCGTCGAATTAGGTTGCAAAAACAACCAAAAGATCCATCAGAGAGATAGCGGGAACATTAGGAGTGGCCAAATTAACTGTTTGGTACATTCTGAGAAAGAAAGAACGCACTGGTGAGCTCGGCATCACAAAAAGGTCTGAATGTCCATGGAAGAAAAGAGTGGTGGATGATCACAGGATCCTTTACATGGTAAAGAAAAACCCCTTCACAACATCCAGCCAAGTGAAGAACAGTCTCCAGGAGGTAGGCACATCATTATCCAAGTGTACCATAAAGGGAAGACTTCACATGAACAAATACAGAGGGTTCACCACAAGGTGCAAGTCATTCATAAGCCTCAAGAATAGAAAACTCATGAAACTCAGAAACTCAGATCAACCTGTACCAGAATGATGGGAAGAAAAAAGTATGGATAAGGCTTGGAACGGCTCACGATCCGACGCTTACTACATCATCTGTAAAAAACAGTGGAGGCAGTGTGATGACATGGGCATGCATGGCTTCCAATGCCACTTGGTCACTTGTGTTTATTGATGATGTGACAGAAGACAGAAGTAGACGGATTAATTCTTAAGTGTTTAGGGATATTCTGTCTGCTCAGATTCAGACAAATTCAGCAAAGTTGATTGGATGGCACTTCACAATACAGATGGACAATGACCCAAAACATACTTCGTAAGCAACCCAGGAGTTTTTTAAGGCAAAGAAGTGGAATATTCTGCAATGGCCGAGTCAATCACCTGATTTTATTTATGATTATGTTAATTTGTCCAATCACTTTTGAGCTCCTGAAAATAGGGGACTGTGTATATTTTTTTTTGCAATTGCTAAACGTTCCATACAATATTTTTGTTCAACCCCTTGAATTAAAGCTGAAAGTCTGCACTTCAATTACATCTCGATTGTTTCATTTCAAATCTATTGTGGTGGCATACAGAGCCAAAATTATGGAAATTGTGTCACTGTCCAAATATTTACGTACGTGGTTTTGCTAGAAATAATTATTTGTTGATGACAGTTTCTTTTTTCTCAGAATAAATTTACTTTAATTAAAGGTTGGATGTTTCCAAAAATTAATGTGACATTAAGCTAATTCACTTTTTGACTTATCTTTACCAGGAGTGTCCATAATTGTGGAGGGTACTGTATATATTGAAATCAGGTCATTGACTGGACTTGAACTGATTACATTTCTGTAAAAAATTGAAAAATTGTGGTGTTTACTTTTGACCGGTATATATATATATATATATATATTTGAAGAAAAGGCATAATAAAAGACACTTATGTTTGGTATGTACTGAACTGATTACGGTCTTACCAGTAAGGCATCCACCAGCTCATCGTCATGTTTACCCTTGTCCAGGAGGGTAGAGATCTGGGCCTTCAGTGATTTCACCTCAGTGCTCAGGACTTTGTTCCTGGCCTTGGATCCTTCCAGCTTCTTCCTCACGTCTTCCTGCTCTTTCAGGAGGGCCTCGTGGTCCGCTGTGACCCTCTGTTGCCATGGTGGGAGAAGATTTGATATTATAGATTTTATAGATTTTTAAATATTTAAATGTTTTGTGATGCAATCACTCATGTGTCGATAATTGAGGTGCACTTGGTTTAGATTGGCTGGCAGAAATCTGGGACAATTCCATCGGTTCCATTACATTGGACGAGCTGAATCAAGCGCACCTCAAGTATTTAAGGAAAGATCAATGGAAGAATATTTCGAACCAGGTCTGAGACTGTTTAGAGACTACGGATGAAAACTAGCTAATTCTGGTGCATTCTTTGATGTACATTGTCCCTGCCAAATAAACAATAAATAAAATAAATAAATAGATCACTGAATGTCAAATGACCTAGGGGTGACACCCACCTCCAGGGTTTCTCTCTTCTCCTTCTCCATGGTGCGGATGTAGCTGAGGTTCCTGTTCTGGGGAGATGTTTTCTGCAGGACCCCGATCTCCAGTAACTCCTCCTTCTTCCTCTGAGCTGATTGGCTAAGCTGCTGCTCCAGGTCTCGCAACTGCGGGTTCAAACACACACGAGAGACGTTCACTTAACAATACAACACTTCATTCAGACTGACGGACTCAGGAACTGTATGAAAAAGAAGATCAACATTATTTCAGACAAAGGTCAAATGCATGAAGTTGATGAAGTATGAAAAAACTCAAATGGAACAATAGCAAGTTGGTTGCTTCAGCTCACCCTGCTCTGGAGGGCCAGGATCTGCTGAGAGCGACCCCTCCAGTTCCCTGGATAGCTCAACAACTGCTGAATGTTGACCTCTTCACCCACCTCATTGGTTAACACCTGGAGTAAGAAAAAATAAACCTTTAAATCAACATTTATTTATTATTATTTTTAATATTGGGGGGGGGGGCTCAAGGGCCACTTTGAATTATAGAAGCCGAATGGTAACTTTTAAATGACCCAATCTAAGAGGCATGTTATAAAATAAGAATGAGAGCAGATCATATTCCTGATACTAACCTTCTGAGCTATTTTCAATTCTTGTTTAACGGCTTGAATCTGGTTGCGGTATTCTGTCATTTTGAACTGGGCAGCAGATAGTTTCTCTTGTAGAGATTTGACAACTGGGCTATTCTGTTTGGGAAAGGATATTTAAATGCAGTGTTACTAAAAAAAATAAAAAAAATAATTGTATCGATATCCAAACAATAAGCCATGGTGGTTTCAAGGAAACATTTTGACAGAAAGTCGTGAGACTGTCTTGAAATGATTATTATGATTCAAACTAATTACCTCCTTCTCAGATGACCTCAGTTCCTGTGCCTTGAGATCCATCCTCTCTCCAGAGGGACAGAGTGACAAAGCGGCATGTAGCTATGGAGTTAATAACACAATCCATCACTGTCAAGACCTCACAGTCTAGAAAGCTGTACCTTTAATAACCGCTTAGGTCAAGAGGAGAATATCTCATGTATTGTATATATTTGAGTTGACTTTTCCATCAAAATGTCATAACCTATTTGTCTATTCCCGAATTCACTTAATTAAATTCAATTAATGCCGGTAGTTGATGGTTCTTTGTAGGATCTGCATGAACCTAAAGGTGGGCTGGCCTATTTGTTCAATGTCAAAATGATCAAAATGAATCCGTCTACATATATACAGTACATCCATTTGCCAATGGATCCAAGATGGATACAGAACATCTGAAATGTTAACAAGTTATCATTCACCTCTTTCTCCAGCTCTTTCACTCTGTTGTTTGTTTGCTTTGCTTTGACCTTTTCTCGCTCAATTTCTGCACCTAACTCTCGATTCCTCTTGGACAGTTCCACAATCTTGGTGGCCGCTGCATCACCTGCCATGCCAGATGTGCCTATCAAAAGTGTCAGGAAGTCAATTAAAAGACAAAAAACATTTAGCCACTTCTGGCAGCATTCATTCAATGTCCAGTTGAGAATAAAAGACAGATAAAACTATCCATAATACAGTGAACAGCCTTGTAGGGCTTACTTACATACAGTACAGTAGCCTACTCATGTGTAATCAGAATTGCATTTATTACATATAATGTACAGGTACACAAGAGTCTTGGCTTAGGTTCTTCAACATTGGCATTGCAGCAACATACCAAACAACAAAAGAGATGGTAGTCGTACTACAGCGGGTAATCCAGTGTAGGCCTACTTTATGTCGACAACAAATCCATTAATGTTGCTGTCACATACCTGCTAAGGCCAGCCTGTCTTCCTCCCTCTTCTTCTTCACATGTTTCATCTCAAAGTCTTTCTCACTCAGCAGTTTGTATAGTCTGCCGTTTTCGTCCAGTAGCTCCCTCACCTGGTCCTGCAACTGTTCATGTTCATTCTGTCGTAGTCTGTGGGGATGCAATTCAAAAGGTTCCCATTTGAGATGATAATTCATCATCAATTTAAGCAGGCAGGCTGTCAAAAGGTGTAACATTGGTTTTAGTGAAAGTATTTGGTTCCACCACGGGTAACGCAGATCTAGCTGCAACATTTACAGGAAAAGTGCTATACAAATAAAAAGTTATTATTATTATTATTATTATTATTATTATTATTATTATTATATATGCCATTTAGCTGATGGCTTTATCCAAAGTGACTTACGTTAGCATGCCTCCACTCACAAGGGGCGCTAAAACAATGTTGTTACGTAATATTGTATTTTATCTTTACCTGTTCTTTTTACTGTTTTCCCCTGCTTTTATATTCATTCTATGCTTGTTTTGTATATGTTTTTATATTCACTTTATGTTCTTATTCCTGTTGTAAAGCACTTTGAGCTGCATTTCTTGTATGAAAGGTGCTATATAAATAAAGCTTTACTTACTTAGTTACTTACATTGCAGTGAGTGCATACATTTCTCAGTATGTTCCCAGCGGGAATCAAACCCACAATCTAAGCATTTGTCAGGGCCATGCTCTACCAACTGAGCTATTACCACAATGAACTCGATATGTTAATGCATGCTCTGTATATCAGGTTAGGATTACCAAATGTTGGTATCATCAACTTTGATATCTCTTAAGCCGCTTTTCCACTACGGTGCAGACCTGGTGCTGACCCGGGTCAGCCCGCTTCGTTCCCCTTTTCCATTCGTCGTTCCAGGTCGCTTCGGTCCCAGGTCAGCTCGCTTCTTTAGCTCCACATCGGAGCAGGGTCTAAAATTTCATATCCGGGTTTCTTTGCCAGGCTGCGTGTGACGTGTGACGCTGCACACCGTTGATTGGTCAATGGAAAATCGTCATCCCATGTCCCATCCCATATTATTTCTTCACTAACCGCCATCTTGAAATACCAACTTCACTCTAGGAAAATGTCACTACAGTTTCTGTAATAGCTTATTAATAAAGATTCGGAAAATTATGCTGACCATCGTATTATCTTAGTTTAATGTCATTTCAATGAATCATATAACTTTTATTTACAACAAGCACAACACAAAAATCGCTATTATGCACCGGCTTTGTCCGTGAATAACACCGGCTGTGGAGGTGTTACAAACACAATACTCCTTTGCTAACTTCACCATCTGTCTACGGTCATTTTGAGCCCTTAACCACCGCGCTGACACCCCGAGAAGTTATGCTTTTAACCAGTGGCGGCTGGCCGATAGAGGGCGCTGGGGCGCCGCCCCCACCTTCACTTCCTAGTTGTGATTTGTAAAAGTATTTTTTTTAAATAAACATTGTTTATTCACAAAATGCGGCTGATATTCTGTCGGCGCCTATCAGCATTCATTAAAAATCCTCCAATACAATAAACATTTTTATCTGTGTGTGTGTGTGTAAAACTCACTGTTAAAATACATAGGGGAGGAGTCGGGGCGCCGGTCATTGGAAGTCTATGCCAGGACGAATACTTTTCGCTTACACGTGAGCTGTAGCAGCGCTCCAATTGGCTGTCTCTATTTCTTGGCCAGGACGCACATTTGTGAAGAAATCTCCGGTTGTATTGCAGACAATGCATTATGCTGAGGACTCCCGACTTCCGGTTTTCCGGACTTCGGGCTTCCGGAGTATTTTAAATGAACATTCGTAATGTCTGTCTCTGATGTTCATGGTCAATTAAATCAGCCTATTTTGTGCAACTAATAATGTTCCCGCTAATGGGTTAACCAAGCAGCCTCGCACCTAACGTGCAAGCACCTATCTTCGAACTATTCATAGCAATATGCGCGGGGCAAGGCGGAGGTACGGGTAAACACGGCTCATGTTCTGTCATCAAAGGTAAGAGTTGGTTTTCTTTAACTCAGCTGATGCATTGTTGTGTTTCTGACATGGTCTGGTTGTGTTTCTGACATGGTCTGGTTGTGTTACAGACATGGTCTGGTTGTGTTTCTGACATGGTCTGGTTGTGTTTCTGACATGGTCTGGTTGTGTTACAGACATGGTCTGGTTGTGTTACAGACATGGTCTGGTTGTGTTTCTGACATGGTCTGGTTGTGTTTCTGACATGGTCTGGTTGTGTTACAGACATGGTCTGGTTGTGTTTCTGACATGGTCTGGTTGTGTTTCTGACATGGTCTGGTTGTGTTTCTGACATGGTCTGGTTGTGTTTCTGACATGGTCTGGTTGTGTTACAGACATGGTCTGGTTGTGTTTCTGACATGGTCTGGTTGTGTTTCTGACATGGTCTGGTTGTGTTTCTGACATGGTCTGGTTGTGTTACAGACATGGTCTGGTTGTGTTTCTGACATGGTCTGGTTGTGTTACAGACATGGTCTGGTTGTGTTACAGACATGGTCTGGTTGTGTTTCTGACATGGTCTGGTTGTGATACAGACATGGTCTGGTTGTGATACAGACATGGTCTGGTTGTGTTTCTGACATGGTCTGGTTGTGTTTCTGACATGGTCTGGTTGTGTTACAGACATGGTCTGGTTGTGTTTCTGACATGGTCTGGTTGTGTTTCTGACATGGTCTGGTTGTGATACAGACATGGTCTGGTTGTGTTTCTGACATGGTCTGGTTGTGTTTCTGACATGGTCTGGTTGTGTTTCTGGCATGGTCTGGTTGTGTTTCTGACATGGTCTGGTTGTGTTTCTGACATGGTCTGGTTGTGATACATCATTGAATGTGTTGACCACCATCACTCTCCATCATCATCCATCATGTGTCTATGAAATAGATAGTACTGTACTACTGACTGCAGCATTCATCTCTGCTCATTGATGTAGCCATGTCACACAGACACATAGTACACATATTCATCTGCTACCTTTATTAACCTGAGTGTAGCTGTGAGGCCTGTACTAGCCTTGTTGACTAGACTTCCTCCTTGTCTGACACTGGGTATTGGACCGTACCGACGTCCATAGACCGGTCACTCTTCCACCTCAGTGTCTGTAGTTGACAGGGTAACTTCTCCATAGCCCACACGGTCATTTTAAGGGTGAAAGTTGAAATTACACAATGGTTGTAACGCCAGTGCGTGTTTTATGCGCGTGCACGCGACAAAAAATCGTGCACGCAAAAAAATCGCACGCGCTGCGCGTGCGAAAGAAGACCCCCCCGCCACACTGCTGTGCCCCACCCAAAAATGTTAACACCAGCCGCCACTGCTTTTAACCGTAAACTCGATGAACCGGGAGTTCACCCGACCGCTGCTGCTGTGCTGTCAAGCCATTTTTGCCATTCACTCATGAGTCAAATGCCGGTTTTAACAGGGAATTCGCTCCGCGCTGTGTCCACGGTGATAGGAGTGGAGGATCGACTCCATTCAAAAACTTTTGGATTCCCTGGTTTCTCCTCTTTCCGGACACGTTTGAATTGTTATCCTAACCCCCGGTAACCCGAAGTTATTAACCCGCAAACGGCACCGTGTTTGTCTGCCATTTTCGCCATTCACTCATGAGTCAAATGCCGGTAGATTCGCGTCTTGTCGGCGTTTCCCGATGATGATACTACAGTTCATAAAGCAGACAAGTGAAGGCAGTGGTTTTAAGGGTTCAAAAAACATGACTTTATTATGTGTACATAGCTTCCTCTCTCTCTTTCTCTTTCTCTCCAAAAAAATCACTGCTGTTGCTGTGTACACCCGGAAGCTTTTTGCCAGGCTGCGTGTGACGCGTAACTCCGCCTACTATCGTCTACTCCTCCTACTAGTCCGGGTCGGTTTGTGTATAATGGAAAACCAGAACAGATCAAAAGTGACCCGATCTGACCTCGAACTGATGCGTACTGCACTAACCTGGGACCCTGGTGGAAAAGCACCATTAGAACTCACCTGTTACTGAGCTCATTGGCGTGGTCGACGGTGTCCTGCTCAGAGAGGTTCAGGTGCTTCTGCTCAGAGAGGTTCAGGTCCTTCTGTTTCTCTGATCTTTTCTGGAGACGCTTCTCTTGCTGTTCCTGCAGAGCCTGGAACTGCAGCCTTAAGCTGTCCTTCAGTCCAGCATCATCTTCCTCCATGTTGGAGCGATCAGTTGTCCAATTCAAAAAGTGTACGTAGAAACAAACCTTGGTATTGAAAACAGGTTACAATTATTATTATTATTATTATTATTATTATTATTATTATTATTATTATTCTGTGTGATATAATAAATAAGTCTACTATTGACTATTAACCTGTTATTATACTTTCATGACACATTTCACAATAAAGCAATACAGATGAGTCGACCTGGGTCTATTATTTGTCATAACATGTAGTCTTGGCATAGCATCTCATCTATGATTCATGGAAATCTCAACGCAACGTTTGCAGGAAAAGTGCTATACAAATAAAGATTATTATTATTATTATCATTATCAGTTTAAGGCATGGACCATGTTTTCGTAAAATTGTAACGAACCGTATGAAATACATTATATCAGCACAAATGTAAAAAGTACAATCGGAGGAGTTATGTTTAAAGAATAAATATAAAGTTGTATAGATGTTTTGACAAACTTGTGCAATCAATAATAGGTCCCGACGAGGTTTGAGTTGGCCTTTGGTTTGGCTTCAATAGCTAGCTACCTAGCTACCAGAACGGTGTTGCCTTTAACTTACCTCAATACGCTCTGCACAGAAACAATATGCTGTTATGTAAGTGTACACACGTCAGGTTGTTGGTATATATTAAAGCTATCCGAGTCTATGTTATATACATATATGCGTATCAGTGTTCGTAGCGACACCAGTGTGAGAAGTGTTCAGCCAGGCTACTTCCTCATCCCATCGGACGCTGGCTAGCGTCTCCATGGCAACGTGTTCCTCACAACCCCAAACAGGTGGAGCGAAGAGGAGGCGAATAACCCAGGACACATGATCATATATCTATATATGTATTTATTTATAACCCAGGACACATCAGATATAGATATATTTATTGATGTATTTGTTATCTTTGTGACACACTGTAGCGAATGTGAATTCATCTCGTATATTGAAGTGTGGTACTATGTGCTGCTGTGGTCTACTGAATCTATGAGGCTGGAATACAGAAGCAAAGGATTCTCTGTACATTGTGTTACTACAAAACATGTTTTTAGTTTTTAGTTTAGTTTACTGGGGGGTATTCCATCAACTTCACTAATAGTCCGGGAGCCATGGGGTTGAACCTTATTTTGTCGGGTAAAGTGTTTGTCTCTGCTGTTTCTTGTTGCTGGGGGAACCTCTTCAACACACAGGAGGGTGATATCCCGTGTTCAGATATTAACCCCCTCATGCCCGAAATGCAAAAATCCCAGAAAAATAGGTATGTATGACATTTCATGCAAAATACTCAAATCAAATTCCTGTACATTCAAGGAGGTCATGTACAATGTATTTTTTGTGTTACTATTCACAATTTGTGTGCTAAATTCATTGCACAGGTAGTAGTGTTTGTGGGACCAATAGCATAGTGTAATATAATACCAAGAAATCAAGTCAATTATTCTATATATTTATTTGTTTCCACACAAAAGTGATAAAACGTTTAGCCAACATTAGTCAACAGCCTACCAGACATATTTTTACAAAATATATTTTTTACAGATTGACTAAATCCATATTCAATCAACTGCAGAAAACACAAACCACACTGTTAGTTAAACATTCTACGCAAGCTGTCCCTCTCATTCACATTGCCACTGAACATTAACACCATTTTATTCTCATGGCCATTTTGACACAGGTAAGGTGCAAATTTATTTTTTTATTGCCACAAAAAGGCAATACTTAAGGCTACTAAATAATAGCATAAAAAGGGTGTTTTCCACCAAGAGTTGGAAAACGTTTGTTCCTCGAAAATGTAGTTGAGGTAGCATCTTCAACCAAGAAGAATAGGATCATTCTGAAAGTTGAATGAGAATACCTTACAATTACTCAGTACCTAGTTCCCTCGGGTGTGTTGAGGGAAATATAAATGACTAAAATGAGCAAATATAATATATGAGATAATACTAAGGAGACAGAGAAATAGCAGTCCAAAAGAGTCATCCATCATTATTTGTGTTCCAATGCTTTCTGGGCTTCTTCTCTAGGCTTCACAATGTAGTCTTTGTACATTGAATAAAGGACACCTGCGAAACAAAACACAACAAATCAAAATAAAGAAAGGTTACATTTTACATTTAACGCTCTTGGGCCTATACCCCCCCCCCCTCACCGCGTCCCTACCCGACGAGCTCAACCACTTCTACGGTCACCTCAACCGGGACAACAAAGAACCAGCCATCAAAGTGTAGCCCCCCCCCCAAGACGACCACCAGCCCCTCACGCTCTCCACCACCGATGTCTACCGCACACTGAGCAAAGTGAAGGTACGAAAAGCTGCACAGCTGGCCGGGGTTTTGACTGGCCCAGGCAGTTGTCTCCATGTGCTTCAAGTCAACATCCATCGTGCCGGTGCTCTGCTGCAGCGGGCTTGAATGACTTCTGCCCCCTTGTGCTCACCCCCATCGTCACAAAGTGCTTCGAGAGGTTGGTCCTGGCCCACCTAAAAACTCACCTACCCCCCCACACTAAACCCCTACCAGTTCACCTACTGCAAGAACAGATCAACAGAGGATGCCATCTCCACAGCACTTCACCCCACCCATACCCACCTAGAGCGGAGAAACAAATCCCAAACGCACCTCTGGCCTACAACTCTGGGACCATTACATTTCAAAGCCAGGCTTCCTTTTACCTCCCCGAGGGCTGCGACTATTACCTAGCGCTGGGCTTATCTGCAAGGAACTTCGCCCGTACAGTGTAGTAAAAAAAACAACGGTTTCTGCCGAATGCTGCAAACGCTGGAACAAAGATATGAAATAGAGTGTGGAAAATATTTCACTGAAACGGCTATTCCAGCGTTGTATGAAGTCCTTCCTTTAAACATTTTAACTCCTGCTTTCTGGGCAGTTCAGCCTTTTGGCACTTACATTTTGTATGAATGATGGCAGGCACACATGGACACACAAGTTGCAGTCAATGTGTGTTAGAGACACTAAGCTAAGAGTAAGAAAGATGTAGGCTAGGCCTAATTTATTGTTTGTTTCATTGTTCTAACCCAGCGACAACAAAGTGAATGAATAAAAAACATAATTCCTGCTTTTTGCCAAATAGTGGTATTTTTTTCTTCAGTTAACACAGATATCGTGATGTATCGTTGATTCATTGTCTTACAATGTATCAATTATCGCAGAATCGCTGTACTGTGATACCATCATTTACATTTACATTTTACATTTTTGGCATTTAGCAGACGCCTTATTCCAAAGCGACTTACAATCAATACATTTGAATACTAAGCATGTGAATCAGCAGTCCACCATTTGTTGCAGGAAGAGTACTCTAGCTCGGGCCCGGGGCCACTGATAGAAGGAAAAACCTTCTCCCTATTATCGCCTTCTACTAAAACATTATTATTATTATTTTTTCAGTTTGCACATAGGCTACTACATTTGCACATACCATATTTTGTGTACATACCTCTTTTTTGATATTCGTCTCTAATTTCTACATCTGTATACACCATACTGTACATAGCTACCTTAACTGGACATAGCTTACTGCTATCCATCTCTTGTACACCTCTAACTACCGTACTTGCCATACTGTACTGATCACTATCATGTTTTGCACTATATTATAATATACTATTTGCACTTCTGGTTAGATGCTGAACTGCATTTCATTGTCTGGTACTTGTACTCTGTGATGACAATGTTGAATCTAATCTAACCTAAACAAGACCTGTTTAGACCAGTGCCAGGTCTGGATAGATCAAATAACAATGGCCAGTCTGTTTAAAGAAAAAAAATAACCCGGAAAAACACATGAGGAAGAGAACAGATTGTACCCATTACGTGGCTTATGTGGGCAGACACACCTAGGGAAACCCCCTCCCCCCCGCTACATGACATTTCCCAGAGCCCTGACAACACTCCAATTACAATGTGAACGCATAAGATAGATCTGAGACATAATATGGTTGCATACATAATTAGGTTGCATGTGCACACAAGAGAGAGTTCTAACATAAAATATCAGGGGTTAACACAATCCAAAAGTTTAAAATACACACCAACTGTCATTGCTCCCACGACGAACCCTTGGGCAGCTACACGCATGTGGATAAGGTGCACTGACATCTTAACATCTCCACGACTCTTCATTTTCATTAGTCTCCACCCGACGATGCCAAAGAATCCAGCCATTCCTTGAATAATAAAAAAGAGACAGCAAGTGAAGTGAATTGATGGAGCGTAATACACCACATCAAGATAAAAGAGATATAGCCTACATCCTCATCATCATAATATATGCCATTATACAGAGTTACAATGGATGCTGACTATCCTGTATGAGTACAGCAAAGAAGATTTAAAAACATATACTGTATATAGTATGTAGGTCTTCTAGAGTACAGTACTCACCGATAGGAACAAATGGATTTTCCTTTGCCTTTCGCATAAACTTGGAATCATTGTCATCATATTCAAAGATATTAGACATCTCGGCTGAAATGTAAAACAAGGTTTGAGTATTAATCTATGACATCTGATTTACTATAGGCCTATTGATGCATTCACAATGACTGTCAATAACTGTAACAATTGATACATCCATGAATGATGAATGAATGAATGAATGAATGAATGGTCTTTATTGTCATTGATACAGTACAGGTACCAACGAAATTTAGGAGGGGGGGCTCCCCTGAAAAAAATACTAAAAACAAGAAGGGAAAAGAGCTGGTTTACATAAATAAAGGCTATGTACACTATCCACTATACTATACAAATAAATAAATAAATATAACAATAATACATTGAGCAGTTCAAAGTTAGAAATGAAGTTAGTAAGAGTATAACTTTTACACACATATCTCGAACATGTGGATGTCCATAGGCTACATAGGACACACCTTGCCTAATATAAAATATAAAATAAAAGCTATTCTATACCAGAATAGTTACATCATCAGCTGTTTAAACCAGATAGGTCTAGAACGAAGGTCAAACAATACCACAAAAAATTCAATGAAACCTTCTGAGATCGAATACGATTGGGAAATAATATCAAACCTCTTACCGTTTTCTTTCGGTAAACTAGTAGCCAGTGGTGGAGTATATGTCTGTATAAGAGGAGAAAGGACAAAAGCTTCTCTGAATATCTCACTGGGCACACCAAGTCCTAACCTACTCACATGTGATGTGACGTCATACCGGCTTCTTCTTCTTCTCCTGGATTGGATTTAACGGCAGCTTGCATCCTTAACGTCGCACTACTGCCATCTTCTGGATGTATCCAGTTCCTACATGGTACTCTTTAACCCATCTTCTCCAGAACATGGACATCGCACATGTACTGGACCTGCTTCCATCACCGGCGAGCAGAATGTCTGACCCTTGGAAGTCTCCCGGAGGCACCGTTGGTAAGGTCTTCAAGAGTAACAGGTGATTTGGCGTCAATGCTTCCAGGTCATTAGGATATGTGGATGCTTTGGTAATTGGACGGCCATTGATGGTGGCTTCCACTTCACAAAGAACTGTATGAAGACCTTCTTCAAGTTTTTTTTTTGCACATTCAAAATGGAATTGAGGGTTACCTTCCGCGCTGATCTAAATAACCTCTCCCAAGACCCTCCATGATGTGAGCCAGCAGGGGGGTTAAAAGGGCATTTTATTCCCTTCTGAAGAAGAACATCATTAATAGTCTAGCAGCAAGTCCTCAAAAAAGGCTTTAGTTTTCGAGATACCCCTACCCGAGGTAGAGCAAATGACAACAATAATTTTTCTTATCTTTAGGGTCTCCCATTAATGAAATTGATTGTTGTCAAATTTTATTTTTGGGGAAAATATGTTTTTTTGGTTGTTCTTTAGAGCTACCCCAATCCCTGAAAAAGAGCCAAATTAGACCAGGCCGAATATGGGGAAGGTGACAAAAAAGCCCATAACTTGAGAATGATCACTCCTTTCCTCTTCAGATTTGCTGAGGTATGAACCAGGTGGTTGTCCTACATCACCAAATAGTCAGACAACTATTTACCTAAATAAATACTGAATTATAGTCCTGTAAACTTAGCTTTAGTTTAGACGGAAATTGTACTTTTTGGTGACAGGAACATAGGACTCCATCACTTTTCTCTAATTTATCAGAAAAACAGAAATCCCTGAAAAATATATCATTACTGAATTGTCTAAGGTGCTATTGAACAATAACCAGTAGTTGTATGGAAATATCTCATACAGTTCTATTGCAAATGAGATTTCTTTAGACATAGGCCTACCTCTTCTCTGATACAGTCAAATTCCGAATGGGGGATAAGTGGCATAATAGCCTATAAGTTAAGAATGCTCACTCTGATGGTCATCATATTTGGAGAGGGAAATACCAGGTGGCTGAACTACATCACCAAATAGTCAGAATAAGAGTAACCCAATAAAATAAAGTTTATTAGTTCTAAATTGCAAGCCTCTAAAACATAGGTGTAAATAGTACAGGTTTTATTAAAACTGGAACCTTAATTCAAAGTACAGTATAGAAATAATTTTGAAGCTTGACAGTGGAACACTCTCTGCCACTCTGGTTTGAGTGACAGCTGCATGTTTCAAAACTGTGTAGCCAACTGGGCAGCAGCAGCCATAACAATCTCCATCTCAGAGGGAGAGGGGCTGTGGATTGACAGTTCTGTTCAGATTATCACCAATCTAATGACAGATAACAGGTAACACATATGTCCAACTATGATATTAATATGTTGTTGAATATGTTGAAAGATTTGTGAGCTTTTAAACCATAGTGCAGGCATTCTGATCTAGGCAGAGGCTAGCAGAGCCCAGCTTACAAGGACTCAGAACCATACTGAACGTTGCTCAAGGACGAGATGATGAAGTTCATAAGAGACTATCGCCCCACTCAGATGACATACTGTCCTTCAAGGTCAAGGTTTCATATCACAGGTCATGTCGGGCCAGTTATTCAAGCACACATAACTATACGCCTACAACCAGTGATCAAGAACCACCCCAGGATCAGTAAAAGACTTAGACTGTCCAGAGACACTAGATTTGACATCCGTAGCCAGTGTTTCATTTGCAGCCAATGTTTCAATTGCAGCCAGAAAGTCACAAAGAGAGAAGGCCTGACCCCTATATGTACCGGTACAGGTGAAAGTACAAGGTCAAAGGTCCTCAACGCAGCCTCAGAGAGGTTTGATGAAATAATACATCACCGTATGCTGACCTATGAAGATCTTTTTGCCTATGATGCAAAGTATCACAGAAGTTGCCTAGGACACTATCTTTCAGAAAGGAACATTCTAGCAGCTAGAAACAAACATTTAACAGAAAAGAAGTTAAATGAACATGAAAGAGCTTTCATTGAGCTAACTGAAGAATTAACTAAGACAGTTTTTTCAAAGCATATGACTGTCACAACACTGAGTGCTGTAACTGAGAGCTATAAAGGAAAACTGAGTACAGCTACAGAACCAACAATGTATAAATCCTGGAAACTCAAAGAAAAGATGAACCAGCATTATGGGGATAAACTCATCTTCATTGAACGTCCTGGAAAATCTGATCTGATCTGTTCTGGTGCCATGACTGTTGGCCATGCAATGAGAGAAGCTTCTCTCCTCAGAGAAAACATAACAGAAGACAGGGAGACAATGCCTCCACAGAGAACAGAGACCCTCACTGACACTCAAATCCTCCACCAGGCTGCAGGTATATTGAGGAAAACTATGGAAAAGGTTGAGCATGAGCCTCAATTCTACATAAGCAGTGACAAGCTTTCCCTTCTCCAGTGCAGTGAATATGTGCCAAACACTCTGTATGATTTTGTGAACTGGTGTGTCAATGCAGGTGCATTTAAAAATGTGCAGACCTGTGATGAGGACCCAGCTCTGAAGAATAACACAAGTGTTATAACCTTTTGCCATGATCTAATTGCACAGTGCTGCAGCAGGCGTACACCTATCACACTAGGACTTGGGATTATGATCCATCATGAGTTTGGCAGCAAGGCCCTTATCAACAAGCTACACATGATGGGTCATTGTGTGTCGTATGATGAAGTGCGTCAATTTCTCACATCAGTAGCAGCAGATCAATTACAGAGAAGCAAAGGTGTTTACATTCCAAATGGACTGACAAGAACCACAGAACATGGGATAATTGATGCAGCCATTGACAACTTTGACCAGAATGAAGAGACGCTGGATGGCAAAAATACAACAGATTCCATGGCAATTGTTGTATACAGAAGAGGTGATGTTGCCACAGCACACAACCCCATCCTGAGAATCCCAGAGAGATCTCTCCATGCCCTGGACAGCTGTGATTTGGATAATGAAGAGGTTCAGAGGTAAATATTATAGACCAACTATCTGCCAGACACATGCAATACTTGATTGAAATGGCTCGGATATACTGTATGTTAATGCAATATAATCCAATATTAAAATGTAAAATGTGTAATGTGCACTGGAGGCTTCAAGTTTCACATTACACTTGTGTAAGTCAGACTAGCATTTGTCCAATATTCAAGTTACACATTATTTGTGAGGTCACACATCATAATCTAAGGAATCTGGAGTGTTGTTGTTTGTAAGGGCATTTTGTTAAAGATTGAATTATATGACAAAAGATGCCTAATGACTTGTTCTTGAATTTCAGATACATCAAGCCAGGTAGGCGATCTGAACCACCAGCAGTTCTACCACAGGTCCTCAAATCAGACAGCACAAAAGCTCAGGCAGCAGAAGGCCAAGACTTACTTTGGAAGGTGAGCCGTATCATGAAAGAAGAAGACCAGAGAATCCCAGGATGGTCTGCATTCAATGCCTATGTATCCACGTCAGACATCCCATTAACAACAGTACAATATATGCCCTTCATAAGAGCTTCACCATCAGACCTATCTACAATCTATACAGCTCTTTTGCAGCTCACACAGCTTGCTCAAGAACTGGGACAGAGGCATATACTTGTAACTGCTGACCTTGCCATCTACAGCAAAGCACAGCAAATTCTGTGGAGCAAACCTGAAGCTTTGGATGGCAAGATCACCATGAGAATTGGAGGAATGCACATCACCATGGCCTTTCTGGCAAGCATTGGGAAGGTGTATGCAGACGGGGGCCTCTTTGACATGATAACCGAGTCTGGAGTCTATGCTGACGCAACAGCTCGGCAGATGCTTCAGGGGAAACAACTGACAAGAGGTGTGAGGAGCATCAAGGTTGTTTCAGAGGCTCTGTTCAGGCTCTTCTGGATGGCACTGGTCTCCTGGCTGAACAAAAAAGGCCAGAGTCCATTGTCTGCTGAACAAGAACACCTCCTGCGAGATGTGCAGCATGCCTTTCATGGCGACGACCAGGTCTCTGCCAGACAGTTCTTAAGTGAAGTGGAGACAGACCGTCCTGA
Organism: Nansenia antarctica; assembly: GCF_963989245.1. Lineage (NCBI taxonomy): Eukaryota > Metazoa > Chordata > Actinopteri > Argentiniformes > Microstomatidae > Nansenia > Nansenia antarctica. The sequence goes on along the minus strand of NC_137686.1, from coordinate 4,153,294 downwards.
ACTGAGGAGAAGAATACAACAGTTTTCAGAGAGGGGAGTTCAACAATCAGCAACTTTTAAGTACTGGCTGAATTTCCTCAAAGGGGCTGATCTCTTACTCAGAATGCTACGATCAGAGCGTGAAGCTAACTTTGACCTTCATCTCAACTGCATGTCTGAAGCAATACCATGGTTCCGGGCTGCTGGCAGGATGAAATGCAATGTGTGGTCATGGTATTTGACAGGTATGACGGCCCACAGTCAATCAAAGACCTGGAGAGGCAAAGGAGAGGTGGAGGTGATGGAAGGCCTACACATGTTATCACTGGCAACACAAATGTCCCAAACTACAGGAAGTACTTGAGGAGTAGTGGAAACAAGACTGCACTGTGCATGTTTGTGAGCAACTACATTGTCATTGCAGCCCCATAGAGACTACACTCAGATGACTCCATCATCTTGGCAGGTGGATTTGACAAAGGGGAGGAGGTGAAGAGCATCTGCACAGCAGGAGTCAGCAGTTTGACATCACTGTACAGTGATCAGGAGGAGGCAGACACAAGGATGGTGCTCCATGCCATACATCTTGCAGAGTCATATTCCCGCATCATTGTGAGGTCTGATGACACAGATGTGGAAGTACTGCTCATATACTATGCAAGCAAAGAAATGTTTGGTTCATCTCTGGTGTACATGCATACAGGCCATGGAATGAGAGAGAGCTATGTCCCCATCAACACCATATCTGAGAAGATTGGAAAAGACATGTCTAACTGTCTACCAGCATGTCATGCACTCACTGGCTGTGACACAACAAGTCGTTTGTACAGAATAGGAAAGACAACAGCATTCAACAAACTCAAGACCCATCTCAGCGAGCTCAAAGATCTGGCCCATTTTGGACTCTCTGCCAGCTTGGAAGAGTCTTTGCCAGTCGCAAGAGAATTTGCGCTACTCCTATATGGAAAAAAGAAAATGGAAAATGGATTGATTGGGTTACTCTTATTCTGACTATTTGGTGATGTAGTTCAGCCACCTGGTATTTCCCTCTCCAAATATAATGACCATCAGAGTGAGCATTCTTAACTTATAGGCTATTATGCCACTTATCCCCCATTCGGAATTTGACTGTATCAGAGAAGAGGTAGGCCTATGTCTAAAGAAATCTCATTTGCAATAGAACTGTATGAGATATTTCCATACAACTACTGGTTATTGTTCAATAGCACCCTAGACAATTCAGTAATGATATATTTTTCAGGGATTTCTGTTTTTCTGATAAATGAGAGAAAAGTGATGGAGTCCTATGTTCCTGTCACCAAAAAGTACAATTTCCGTCTAAACTAAAGCTAAGTTTACAGGACTATAATTCAGTATTTATTTAGGTAAATAGTTGTCTGACTATTTGGTGATGTAGGACAACCACCTGGTTCATACCTCAGCAAATCTGAAGAGGAAAGGAGTGATCATTCTCAAGTTATGGGCTTTTTTGTCACCTTCCCCATATTCGGCCTGGTCTAATTTGGCTCTTTTTCAGGGATTGGGGTAGCTCTAAAGAACAACCAAAAAAACATCTTTTCCCCAAAAATAAAATTTGACAACAATCAATTTCATTAATGGGAGACCCTAAAGATAAGAAAAATCATTGTTGTCATTTGCTCTACCTCGGGTAGGGGTATCTCAAAATCTGAGGGCCCTTCCTGCTAGACTATAATAGGTGACTGATTCCACTGTATCATGGCCGTTCTCAATTCACGCTCTGCTCCTAGCAAGTGTGTTCCGTTATCAGAGCGCAGTTCCTGAACTTGACCACGTCTTGCTATAAAGCGTCTGAGTGCATTTATGAAAGAGTCCGTGTCCAGTGAAGGTGCCACTTCAATGTGGATTGCTCGTATGGCCATGCAGGTAAAAGTGACTCCATACCTCTTCACTACACTCCTTCTGCTCCTCCCCTGGAAAGGTCCGAAATAGTCTATCCGACATGTGTAAACGGAGGTTCACCCGGAGTTTCAGAAGGTAAGTCTGCCATCCTCTGGGACATTGGCTGAGCATTCCACCGTCGACAGGTCCTTGTGGCTGTACTGGCGCCAATAATCCAATATTTCTCACGCAATTTGGATAACATGTGGTTACGACCACCATGTCCCACCTCTTGATGAATGTGTCTTAGAATAATGGATGATATATGTAAATCCTTAGCTAGTATTATGGGATGTTTAGCTTCCGCAGGCATAGATGACTTGCTGAGTCGACCACCAACTCTCAGAATACCATCTTCCATCCGCGGGTAGAGTGTATAGATGTGACTATGCCCTTTCACACTTTTGCCATTTTGCAGCCTGGAGTATTCCTCTGGAAACCTATTCTTTTGGGTAAACTTGATAATCTCCAGTTCTGCCTTTTCAAGTTCCTCCACTGGCAACTGGCAACAGTCTTCCTCTTTAATGTTACCATGTCCTTCTCCAATGAACGTTGTCGTCGTTGCACATCTAAGTCGGACTGTGCAAGTGCCATGCTCAATTGTCTCCTCTTCTGACAAAGGGATAAGAGCCAGGTCTTGAATTTCAAGATCCAGGCCACAGACTTTCTCAGATGGGTCCAAGAGTCAGCGTAATGGATCATGCGTGTAACTGTATCCGCCTCCTCTATGACATGTACAGTATTCACTGTAGCGGCTTTCTTGACCTCAGGGTCATCTGGTTGAAGTTGATGAACGTCTTCGGGATTGACAGGCCACTTGCTTTCTGGTAGCAGGAGAAAATTAGGCCCTGGCACCCTTTCTGCATGCCCTTTAGCAACAAGGTCATTCATGAAGACTGTATAATCAACGTGAAAAGAAGAATCCTTCTGTAGCCTTTTCTTCAGGTGTATAGCACGCTGCTATATGATTTTTTTTGTTGCTATATGATCTATGATTTTCTTATTATTTGGCATGATAACATCCCGTTTCCTTAAAGATAAGTTAATCTGGTAATGACCATTCACTAGTTTTGCTGAGTTGGTGGCCAATTCCATAAACTTCAGATCCTCTCTTGACATGCCAGCTTGTTCATCCATGCTGCATTCAGGGAAGTCCGTCTTAAACTGCTGCTGCCAAAGTTCATCCAAATTCACAACTGACACTCTGTTTACTGATAGGTCTGGCTCCTCACAATCCATTGCATCTCTGCTGTCATCTTTCAGTGGCCCATTCACAGTCCAACCCAGCATGGTCCTGGTTGCATAGGGAGCATTATTAACACTGCGAATGACTTGCAGTGGTTCCAAGGCCTTAGAAATAATGTGTCCCTATCAACAGCTCAATTTCAGCATCGATCTCCGGCAAATGGACATGCTTTAAATGAGGCCATCTCTGAATATCCCTCTGTCTTGGGATGTTCCCCTTGTGAACAGGCATGCACACCTGCGTATAAGACCTCCAGTCCTGACACGATGCAGCTACTCACCATTTTCTCTTGGCCCATTGTCCGTAAGAGAACATGTGCCGTCTTCCCTGTAAGGTCAAGCTTGTGCATTAAAGCCTCTGTACAGAATACTGCTGTACTTCCTGGGTCCAAGAAAGCATAGGTGGTAACAATCTTGCTGCCCTTCTTGGACTTAACCTGTACTGGAACTATGGGGAGTTTACAGTCATGGTCACCAGCCCCAGTAAGACCACTCGACACCAGGGTGTTGTCTAGTGACACCTCTGATTTCCTCTCAGCTTGGTTGGAGTACCCATCCCTTTCCTTTGATGGAATGTGAAGTATGGTTGGATGTTTGAGACCACATTTTTCACAGGAAATCCATTTACTGCAAACTTTGCTGATGTGCCCAACACACAAACAGCCAAAACAGGCACCATTTTCCTTCAAGAAGCCTATCTTCTCTGTGTGAGAACAACAGGGGACACAGATCTAATGCGTGTCCTCCTCCACAGAAAAGACAGGTCTTCCTTACTGTAAGACTATGTTCCTTCTCTTCAATACCAAGCTGAGATCCGTTTTTCAACGGGGCCTACAGTGGTGGCGAAGCTGGTTCCTTTAATTCCGGAACGAGGTGGTAGATTGAGTTTGCTTATGCCTCGGTTTGTCATCAGTGATGGAGCATCCTGTATGTTCCCAAACACTGGGTCGGTTAAGATTCTCACTTGTCTCTCAATGAAATGAGTGATGTCAAATTGTCAATGAATGTAGCTCTCTGTCTGCGACTTTCCTGCAGTTCACAGGCTACAGTTCTCCACTTGTCCCTGACTTGGTAAGGCAACTTCCTTATAAGCCTCTCAGAAAAAAGCTGTAATCCTGAAGAGCCTGTACATCTTCAGTTTTAATGGGGGGCCATGAAAGAGCCTTCTCCATGTAAGCAGATGCGACTCTCTGCTCATTTCCAAACTGTTCCTGTAATAAAACCTTGGCCTTAGCATATCCCCTCACTGGATCAATGTGCTGACAGCCTGACAGCTTCTAACAAGTTCCTTGGGATGACCCTTTGTGTGCTGTTCCAGGAAATGGAGTCGGTCACTGTGGTTCGCAGTGTTCTTTTCCACACCATTCTCAAATGCTCTTATAAAGGCGTGGTATTTTAATGGATCACCATTGAAGATTGGTATCTCTCTCTTTGGCAGAAATGAGAGGCATTGCTGTTGGGCCAACAGAGTAGTTATTTAATTTTGCTTTCTCATAATGCTCAACATGTTGTTTTTATCCTCGTCGTCTGGAGCAATATTATACTGTGAATGTGGCTCAGGTTCGTGGCGTCTAAATGACATAGGCTCAGAGTGAATGAACTGAGATGGGTATTCTTCCTTGGGCCTTGTTCCTGCTGTATCCAAGCGGTCGTGATTGATTTTCTTTAGTGACATTTGAGGAAGAAATGGATAGGCCTTAGCTCTGAGGGTTTGTGCTTTCCCTTGTCCTTTTCCCAGATATTAATTCATTCCATCTGAATGCTTTGTCGTTGAGCTCTTCCCACCTAGGACGCTCTGAGATCTAAACACATCCAGTTTGGCCATGTGCACTGCTATTTCCTCATCCAGCTGAAGTTGCTCCTTTCTTTTACGTAGCTGCTCTTCCTCCTGTTCCAGTTCATGTTTGTCCTTTAGTGTTTTTTGTCTTATCCGTAGTGCTGCCAGGTCAGCCTCCACTTTAAGACATGCAGAGGATATAGTAGAGGTAGTAGACCTTCTGCCTGTTGCAGAGCTCTGTGGTTTAGAAACTCTGCTTCCCACATTTGATACACTGTCGCTGGGTTTTACCACATCTTGTATATCATCTGTTGTGATTATGGAGACAGCCTGTACTGGTATATGAAGTTCAACAGGTATTGGCTCACTCAACCACTGTACAACATCCCCTTCAAGTGTGCTGCTGTATTCCATAATACTAGAAAACCATTCATTTTGTTTCATCTGTTCATCCTCTGGGAGTAAAGGCCTCAATGTCCTATGTGATATGGCAGCATTTTCACAAAGTGTAATTAAACTCTCCAAAAGGGTTTGTACATGTGAGACATTTTCCTTTGTTTTCATGAGTGATTTAATTTGTGGTATGAGCCCTTTAATTTCATTCACGGTTAATTTGAGTTCCCGTTGAAGATGTTCAATCTTATTCTCCAAGGCCTTTTCAGTGAGTTTAGTTTCTCCCTTTTGACACTCTGGAACATCCATACCTTCCATATAAAATAAGAAAATAACAAACAATATATAACGAAAATGCGGTCAACAAAAAATACAACGACCCTGTCTCCCCTCTCTCTCCACTAGAATACAGGTGAACAGGTGTTTAAGTTACCCTCGGGCTATCCCCGCCCATAATCATGTGACTTCCGGAAGGAAGAACATAACGTCATCAAACAATAAACAAACAAGCAAATAAACTCACAAATCATATTCATGGCTCCTACATATAATGTTAACTTGTGTTAATGTAATGGCAAAATGTGTATGTATAATACTAACAGTTTATTATTGTGTAATACTCTCATTCGAACGAGCCATTAAGGAATGTACTATTATTGATCATTATTATGAATGTGTAGTGAGATTTAACTTGTAACCCTAGACAGAGTTCCAACTTGGGCCACAGTGAACACATGGTTGGCCAGCAGATGACCCCTTCCTTCTAGGGAGGGGGTTACATACGGGTCAAGAGATCACCTTTGACCTAGGCTTCAGTGTCACTCATAGCCTGTCTCCTGCTGACCATTCCCTAATGCAGGGGTTCTCAAACGTATCACTCAAAGGTCCGCATCTGATTTTCATTCAAGGTCAGAGGTCTGGAACGATTGGTGATAACAAAATAACATTTATTCAGCTCACTTATAACTTTTAAGCAACATGCAAGTTCAACACAGTCAAAATACATTCAAGTAAATTTCTGTGCTGGCTGGTTCTTTGTTTGATTGTGTAAAAAAAAAATATATATATATATATATATAGTATGCCTAGTGGGAGAAATGGCATTGTTTGCCTGCAATCAGTTGCTTGAACCTAGGCACAAATGGTGTGATTGAGTGTCCAGCAACTGAAGTGGCTTCAGTTGCTTTGTGTTGTTGTTTCATAGATCTCACAAACAATTAGTTTGTTGATTCAAGACTTAAACTGTCAAAGTTGTGTTGTCCTCGCCTCTGTGTTCTGTGGATACTGTTGTTGAAATGTCTGTGCTTGGTGTCATAGTGAAATGTCTGTGCTTGGTGTCATAGTGAAATGTCTGTGCTTGGTGTCATAGTGAGATGGCTGTACTTGGTGTCATAGTGAAATGTCTGTGCTTGGTGTCATAGTGAAATGTCTGTGCTTGGTGTCATAGTGACATGTATGTGCTTGGTGTCATAGTGAGATGTCTGTGCTTGGTGTCATAGTGAAATGTCTGTGCTTGGTGTCATAGTGAAATGTCTGTGCTTGGTGTCATAGTGTGATGGCTGTACTTGGTGTCATAGTGAGATGTCTGTGCTTGGTGTCATAGTGACATGTCTGTGCTTGGTGTCATAGTGACATGTCTGTGCTTGGTGTCATAGTGAAATGCCTGTGCTTGGTGTCATAGTGTGATGGCTGTACTTGGTGTCATAGTGAGATGTCTGTGCTTGGTGTCATAGTGAGATGTCTGTGCTTGGTGTCATAGTGAAATGTCTGTGCTTGGTGTCATAGTGAGATGTCTGTGCTTGGTGTCATAGTGACATGTCTGTGCTTGGTGTCATAGTGACATGTCTGTGCTTGGTGTCATAGTGAGATGGCTGTACTTGGTGTCATAGTGAGATGTCTGTGCTTGGTGTCATAGTGACATGTCTGTGCTTGGTGTCATAGTGACATGTCTGTGCTTGGTGTCATAGTGAAATGCCTGTGCTTGGTGTCATAGTGACCTTTTACATTGCCACTCTTCACAATCCCTACTGTCAAAACTCATGGGCTTTGTGCTGGACTGGGGCAAAATGAGCATATTTGTCTGTCCACTCCTCTTTGAATACTCTGTGTTCTTGGTCAACTTTTCTTTTCTTTGTAAATTGTGACGACATCTTTACCTCATTGGCGATGGAATGTTCTGTGAAGATCAAATCACAGTATTCTAGAAAAAATCTAAATATTTCAAAATCCAGTAATAACCTGCATTCACTAGATATTTCCATTTAAAATCAATTGGCTAAATCACAATAAACATAAAATAAGCTGTTATATAAGAAGGCTAATAAAAAATGATCAGTCATTTCCATCATATATGCCGTCACTCTTACAACTTGTAAGCTGCCTAGTTTGGCAACGGTAAACTACAGCACTTATCATTAAGCGTTCGTTAAAAACAAATAAAATGTAAACTATAAAATTCTCTAAGGTTAAATCCTAAACACACATGTATCAGTGGAGTCAGGAAAATGTTACGTCTAAGCTCCCTAGAGAGCCTAAAACAAAGTCATTAGAGCACCTAGATCATGTGGACTAGAACCAAAGCCTGCACACGTTTCAGAACTGATATACCGTAAACATGGTTTGAGTAAGAGGAGGTCCTGTAGTGGATGCTGCTCCAGCTGACCTTATAAAGAGATCGAGTAGTCAAGAGATGTTCTTTTCACACACACACACACACACACACACACACACACACACACACACACACACACACACGCCTGTGTTTGTCAGACACAGCCATGGTTCCACGCGTCCTATGGGCTGCATGCACTCTCCTTATCTCTCCTTGTTTGTCTCTCTTTTTCTTCATCTTTCTTTCCTCTGCTACCAGGGAGAACAAGATGTTCACTGAGAATGAAATTAGGAACGTCTTGTTCCAAGTGCTGTCTGGTTTGGCATTTGTGCACAAGCATGGTAAGATGCTTTTGTCCTGCTGTTCTTTTGTCTGTTTATTTGCATGACATGACATGACATGGTTGTGTGTGTGTTTGTGTGTGTGTGTGTGTGTGTGTGTGTGTGTGTGTGTGTGTGTGTGTGTGTGTGTGTGTGTGTGCGTGCGTGCGTGTATTGTGTGCGTGCGTGTACTTGTGTGCGTGCGTGTATTGTGTGCGTGCGTGTACTTGTGTGCATGTGTGTATTGTGTGCGTGCGTGTACTTGTGTGCATGTGTGTATTGTGTGCGTGCGTGTACTTGTGTGCATGTGTGTATTGGCATACTCCATGTTTAAAAAACGCATATGGCGCCACTGTCCTGCTTATGTCTCTATGTAGCGTTAAACATCTGAAAAAAAGAACCAAACATGCGATGTGAACTTGGGGGCTCTCCAGAGAGCATGTTTGGGTTAGGGTTAGGGGGCTCTCCAGAGAGCATGATCAATGAGTTAGCTCCCCCGAAATATCATGAAACAACAATCATTTGTAAAATATTTAAAAACAATAATAAAAAATAAAAAAACATATTGTTAATGAAAGATGACTGATATAACTGACTACTTGACATTCCCAAGAACCCGATATTCAACTTCTGCTATCTCAGTAAACCTGAATCTGTTTTGTAGTGATACTATACTCTCTGGAACTACTCTTTTTTTTATTGTATGTGTGTGTGTGACTCAGCATTCTTCCACCGGGATATGAAACCAGAGTACCTGCTGTGAATGGGGCCTGAGCTGATCAAGATTGCTGATTTTGGATTGGCTAGAGAGATCCGCTCTAGGGATCTAAAGGCCGATTTATGCTTCTGCGTCGAATTTAGGCGCGTCTACGCCGTAGCCTACGTAAGGGCTCTCGCACTTTATACTTCTGCGTAGGTCGCTCTGCAATTACACCGTCACATCGCTAGTTGGCAGTGTGTTTTCTAGAATACATGTACACAATTACAATTGACCATTAACAATGTACCATTTACAATGTACCATTTACATATACATATCGGATTAGCAACACAGACACGGCTCAGACTGGCTCACACGGCTCAGTCTATATTTATTTCCATATTTATTTCTGACTCAGACATATTCATACAACTACATTTACACTAGTTGTAGAAATTGTGTACTCGAGAAAACGTCACACTTCATAACGTATTGTATTCATAACACCACATATGGACAGGGTCTGTATTGACTTGCCGTTTGGTCCGGATGGGGACAGTGGTCCGGACTTTGAGCTTAGAGAGCTCAGCAAGAGGTATAAAGAGTCTGTATGCCCTGTGAGCTCTGTTGCTTGAACTTTCTGTTGCTTGTGATGGAGTGCCGTACTTTGCAAACTACTTATTAAATGCTCAAAAGGACACGTATTGTGTTTATGCTATTTTGCCTGATGTCTCACCAAGGACCAGTTAATCTGAATTTAAGATTTCCACAACAGTTAGTTGCTCATGTGACCACTAGTAGAGCTTTCATCATGGCCATAACCGTCTGAAATTGTACTGGGGATTACATGTATGTTATTTATTCTTTATACATTACAAACAGATTACACACATTAGACACACATACACTGCAAAATTATTACAGACATAACACGCTTTACACAAATTACAGATGTAAACACATAGATTATAATTAGTACACATATTACACACAAACACAGATAAAATCCACCAAATGTTCCACCACAGGTCTGGTATAGTAACAGAGCATCTAATTTCATATTGTTATGCCAAGATGTTTTATATAATAAACTTTACTACCACTGTTAGCCACATGAGGGCAGCATGCCCCTAGATGCCAGGACATCTGAACTCAGCGTGGCCCCAATTCAATCAATTACAGATTACAAATGTCCAGGTTAGGCAAAAGCATGATTCTTCTTCTGCTACAATAATGAATGTCTTGATTCCAGTCTATAATGTACACATGTGTGAAACGAAAGCAGAGTGAACTGTATTTCTTAGAATTTGATTGATTTGGGGCGTTACAATCAGTTTCTTATACCACCGACCAACCACAAATCTTCAGTGAAGTACAGTTCAGTTTAGGTACTTAACTATCAATCAACAGCATAAGTTAGGTCTAAAACCACAACAGAAACAAATCTTTTTTGTGGAATTATACAAATTATATATTTTATTTATCTTAGAAGAGGGGTATATCAAAACCCCCAAATATACCAACTTTGTTTGAGATGAGAGGGATAGAGGGATGTTTATGAAAGTTTCCTTTTTTACACCCTAAATCAATGTTCAAGTATTGTTTATTGTGTGCTTTCTTGTCAATCATTGTAGAGGCTTCAAAGTCTGACTAGTGGTCATGGTCTGTTCTCAGTAGTTTTATACACAGAAATTACAGAAATGTAATGAAGTCCGATCTTAATATAGAAGCAATCTTTATTTGAAGTAAAAGCAGCATGAGTCTACCACTTCTCAGGTGGATAGCAAATATAATCTTGATGGCTGGGCTTTTCCGTGCTATTTTATCAGATCCAAAACATTCTGGCATGCTGTACATCCGGCTTTACCATCATGCTTCACATCTACATATGCTTTTTAGGAAAGTGGACTGCACTTATATAGCGCCTTTATCCAAAGCGCTTTACAACGGCCTCTCATTCCCCCATTCTCACACACACACACACACACACACACACACACACACACACACACACACCAATGTCGGCAAGCTACCATGCAAGGCGCCGGCCCGCTCACTGGGAGCAATTTGGGGTTCAGTGTCTTGCCCAAGGACACTTCGACATGTGGCCAGCCGGGGCTCGAACCGCCGATCTGCCAACCTTGCGATCATTAGACGGCGGCTCTACCTCCTGTGCCACAGCCGCCCCGTAGTGTAGTGTTGGATTGCTGACTGGACCTTAAACTTGAAGTGATGTTAATGAACTACTGTCCCAATAAATGTCCTTATCTATGACCTTGATTTGTACAGGAAAATACGTAATTAACTTCTCAGGAAGAAGGACTAGACTAATCTAGTATATGAGTGTAAATGAGATAATAGGTAACTATGTTGGTCACAGTGATGTATTGAATATAACAAAGATCTATTTTATTTTGAGTTAAAATGAGTTCCTAATATAGTATTCAATATTTCTGCAATTCCCATTGTGTCCCTCTGTTTCCATGGAGAAGGTACTATCTGGCTTAGACTAGTTTTATGATGTACTACTGACATCATATTGTAATATCTTTACCCTTAAACCATGACATGGGACAAGTGACTAAAGCAACATTGTTATCGTTTCACAAAAGTGCTGTAAATAAGGTTTAAGACATTATTTTGAAACTGATAAACCATAGGTATACATCTGGATAACAACAGATAGTTACTTGTACTGTAATTTAATTACAAAATGCACAGCACTCTAATTGATTAACTATGTATCAATGGAGTGAACTTTGTATCAATGGATCATTAATTGTAAGGATGTACTCATTGAACCTTGGAGATAGAGCCAACACAAAGCAGTAACAGGTTGGATGATTGTCTGGTATCGGAGTAACCTTTATTTTTATATTGCAGTTTACTACAGTACCAAAGTGTCCTGGGACTAGATACATAAGAGACCTGTATAAATAAAGGATACATATATCAAACATGAATACTGAATTCCCTCATGGTAATGGTATCATAATTCAGAAAAGTGTTGCTACCAAACACACCTAGTTTTGTGTGTCACGCAAAGTGACTAAAACTGGCAGGATGTCTCCAATGAAAAAGCTCAGGGGTTGGATTACTCATTATACGAGGGGGAGGAGCTGGACAGTGGTTAACACAGAGGTATTTGAGCAGGGCCACAGTTCTGCTCTGTGAGTGCTTGGGGTAAGGACGATGGGCTTTCTTGTGCCGATCCTTTTAGCTCTGCTAGCCTCCGTGCTGGGGGGCCTATACCTCCTCGGCGCATTCCGTCAGCGGCGTCCTGGGGAGCCCCCCCTGGATAGGGGTCCCATCCCCTGGCTTGGTCACGTTCTTGAGTTCCGCAGGGACACCGCAAAGTTCCTGGAGAGGATGAAGAAGAAGCACGGGGATATTTTCACTGTGCAGCTGGGAGGCTTCTACTTCACATTCCTCATGGATCCCCTGTCCTTCGGGTCCTTCGTCAAGGAGGCCCGCGACAAGCTGGACTTCACAAAGTTCGCCAGGCAGCTGGTGGTCAAAGTGTTTGGTTACCACAGCATGGAAAACGACCACAAGTTTCTCCAGATGTCCAGCAACAAACACCTCATGGGGGACGGTCTGGTGGTCATGACGCAAGCCATGATGAGCAACCTGCAGAATCTCATGCTGCACAGCATCGGCTCCGGCCCGAAGGAGGACGACCGTGAGACCTGGATGGAGGACGGGCTGTTCAACTACAGCTACAACATCGTCTTCAGGGCGGGTTACCTGGCCCTGTTTGGTAACGAGACCGCCAAGGCCTCTGGGAGCCTGGAGAAAGCCAGGGAGGTCGACCGGGTGGAGTCTGAGGAGCTCTTTCGCGAGTTCCGCAAGTACGACCGCCTCTTCCCCGACCTGGCCTACGGGGTTTCGTCGCCCAATGCGAAGATGGAGGCGGAGAGGCTGAAGAGGCTGTTCTGGAAGGTGCTGTCCGTGCAGAAGGTCCGTACCAAGGACAACATCAGCGGCTGGGTGAGGGAGCAGCAGCAGGTGAGGGAGGAGTACGGGATGAAGGAGTCCATGCAGAACCGCTACATGTTCCTGCTCCTGTGGGCGTCCCAGGGGAACACCGGGCCCGCCGCCTTCTGGCTCCTCCTCTTCCTGATGAAGCACCCGGACGCCATGAAGGCCGTCCGGGCCGAGGTGGAGGAGGTGCTGAGGGAGACGGGACAGGAAGTGAAGCGCGGCGGGCCCCTCGTCGACCTGACCCGGGACATGTTGCTGAGGACGCCCGTCCTGGACAGCGCTGTCGAGGAGACCCTGCGCCTGACGGCCGCCCCGGTCCTCACCAGGGCCGTGCTGCAGGAGGTATCGCTGAAGATGGCCGACGGGCATGAGTACCACTTCCGAGAGGGCGACCGCATAGCGCTCTTCCCATACACCGCCGTTCAGATGGACCCGGAGGTCCACCCCGACCCGCTCGCGTTCAAATACGATCGCTTCCTCATGCCGGACGGAGGCAAAAAGACGGATTTCAACAAGGGGGGGAAGAAACTGAAGTACTACAATATGCCCTGGGGCGCGGGGGTCAGCATGTGCCCCGGGCGTTTCTTTGCCACCAACGAGCTGAAACAGTTTGTCTTCCTCATGCTCACGTACTTTGATTTTGAGCTCCAAAATCCAAATGAGGAGATACCGGATATTGACACCAAACGCTGGGGCTTTGGATCTATGCAGCCAACCAGGGAGATCCAGTTTCGGTACAGACTCAGGTTTTAAACCTCTGAGTGACACAAACATACTAACACTTATAATGTATCCTTTAATCTGCTAAACTGTTGATCTGATGATGAGTATTACACTAGCTGGTGCCTGAACATTTGCATATCTTGAATAATAGAAAATCTATTTACAATAACAGCATGATTGTCATATGTTGTAGTAGAGGGGAAAATAATAGAAGAAAAAAAAAGATGCTGATGAGTAACAGGACAGGATTTGCAAATAGTACTAGTGCTGTACAGATGTTGAACACAATCCCTATGCAGAAGTGGACCACTGAATGTATGCATTCTGCTGTGCTGTTTGTGTTTAGGTTATAACCTGTGCACCATAGCTTATGATTGTATAGGATTACACTGACATTATAGGAAATGTTTTTTAGTTTTTAAATGTTTTCTCTTGAGATTTGTAAATCAGATCAAATAAAATGTGTTTATCTTTAAAGCTGATCGACATGAATGATAGGCTACCTTTCTTCCACAATATTGTACCATTACACAACATAAATATAGTTATTATGATGTGTCCCACATCCAATACTCTCTGTGGTAAATGTACATACACTGCTACAAGTTCACACACTGAAAAAGGCCAACATGTTTGTTGTGTGTGTTCACCTACTGCTGCATGCTAGAAGAAAGACTTGATTATATTTTATTTAAAAAGCAAAAAGAAACCCGCAGCACGTACAACTTTACTTGGGATTCTTCAAACTCCTCATTAGCACATGAAAAGCCACACATGTGTATCCTGCTGGGAAAAGGCAAATTGGACAGCAACATGTGTTTCCCGTTGTGGCTATATGGGCAGGAACTTACCAGAAAAGAGAATGGAAAATTTCAGTCAGTTGCAAAACACATTACATGTATTGTCTGATTATAATCATTATCTGAGAAGGTAGAAGGTATAACACATTATCTGTTGTAGTTGAGCCTCAAGATTCATGTTTAGATTAACTTCCTTTTTTGTTTGTTCAATTAGATGTGAGAAACTACCACAAAGGGTTACTATTATTTATTTCCTTAGAGCAGCTTGTTTGGTAGAGGCTGTGTCTCCGGAGGTAGAGGCTGTGTCTCAGGAGGTAGAGCCGGTGTCTAATGATTGCAAGGTTGGCAGTTCTGCGGTCCGAACTCCCCGGCTTGAGCAAGACACTGAACCCCATAATTGCTCCCAATGAGCGGGCCGGCGCCTTGCATGGTAGCTTGCCATTGGTGTGTGAATGTGTGTGTGAATGGGTGAATGAGAAGCCACTGTAAAGCTCTTTGGAATAAGGCGCTATATAAATGCAGTCCATTTACATGATTACGGAATACATTTTCAATCCAGGAAGCGTTCCTTGTTCTTTGAGGTCATAATGACATTGAGTTATATGTTAGTTACGGTATATCAATTATGAGTTATCAAACTGTACACCTTTGCCTTGCCACATAAAAGGCAAGTATCACACAAATATAAACGCCTTCATCACCAATCATGAAGTATTGTTTATAGTTTGTTTATAAAAGTTTCAATGTTTTGATTATGTACTCATGGGGAAAAACCATACATGTAAAAAGGGTAGGCGCAATAAGCCATGGCTTCAGCCTACACCTTTTTGGTCCTGGTGTTACAGTCACGCATTGTGTGACTGTGTACATTTTTAATATCTGTATTATGAATTGTAAAGGGACCAAAATAAACATTCTCAATCTCAAATCTCAATCTCAAAAGTATTCACCATGTTCTGTCCTGAAGAGGGCACTGTCAAATGAAGTGTAACTTGACAAAACAAACATGTTTTGCTGATGCATGTGCTGAGGGTATACATTTGACCAGATTTGAAGTGTACATTTTGTAAAAAGTGAATTCGCCTCAACAGAAAATGTGTTACATACAATAGATGTCTCGATAGAGGGTGTCAGTGTCAAGTTCATATATATTTGGACTAATAATAAAGTATAAATACTGTATGAAATTCTATACTATACACTGCAATGTTAACAGCAAATTCACTACTTGCAAAAGTAAAGGGATACGCTGAAATCCACATGTGTCATTGTGATATTTCACCCATTTATGTTCCATATAGTTTACACATTTCTTAAACAAAACACCGCAGGCCTATAAACTACATCATTATGTGTGTATTAGTGTAAACAGTGAATCATAACACATGTACACTTGATCTATTCACATTTTTCCTGTAGCCATGCAGAGAAAAGAGGTTATAATATACAGTAGTCTTTCCATCTGAGTTATCATGACACACACACACACACACATACTGTTAAGTCACAAGGCTCTGGAGGTCCGGAGCAGCATCAGGGAGAACCTTCTGGGTGAATGAATGGGCTGTACAGCAGACACCATCCTGGATGAAATAAACAAATAGTAGGGCGGCCGGTCATGGAGGCGACCAAGCCGGGGGGAACAATGGAGCCATGGTTAGAAGACTGGACTCCTGAGTGTCCTGCCTGTACTTGGTGGTGAGGGGTTTTGAAGAAAAATGACCCATTGTCTCGCTCTCTCATCCTGCTTCCGAGCCTGTGGCAGCTAAGCTAAAGTCTCTGGAAACAATCCCAGGATGCTCTACTGTAAAGAATAGTCAACGCTATGACCCCCACGGAGAGGTAGGTGTGCCTTTTTTCCCTGTTTCCATTTCTCTGTGATGCTGTTAAAATGCTGTCTGGAGAGTTTAGTAAAGTGAATGTAATGGCATGTAGTACTAGTGTACAGAGTATAATGTGCTGTTGTTGACTCAGTATTTCTTTGTATGTTAATGATACAGAGAAATTAATATGAATTGTTGGTTTCTTGGTTTGCAAACAGGTCAAAATGCAGAAACATATCTTAGCAAACACGCCCCTCAGTATATAACTAGAAGTATTTTGTTTTATTTAGAGCTTTTTTTGTCATCAAAATGTTTCTCCATATTAGGTGGAAATCATTCCCTACTCCATAATATGATGGGTCTGTACAATGTTTATATTGTCTTCTGCTAGATGATTAAACATTTACAATATCTACAGTTAGTTCATGTTGATCGTATGCCTAAAATTTGGGGTCAAATTAATTTTGACAAAGGCAGCTCAGAAGATTTATTGGATTTCCAATCGTGAAAAGATAAGTGACAACAATCGACCATTTCTAAAGTTGACTTTGATTTGACTTCCTGAATTGACTGAGTTGACGTTGTTGAAGTACAGAACTTGAACTTATAGTTGTTTGAACCTATTGTTGACAACGTTTCTAAAGGTCAGGTACCTACTCAAGATTCAAGATTCAAGATGTTTATTTGTCACTCACAAGTACAAGGAGATACTTTCGCTGGTGGGGCTCCACCTAGGCACAAACATGTACATTTCAAGCCTGCAAACTGTGACACTTTAAATAACGTGAAAAAATACTATTGTGCAATATGACAACCCTAGTTGACTATCTGTGCAGTATAGTACAGTGGATTGTGTACATAGCCTTTATTTATGTAAACCAGCTCCTTACCTTCTTGTGATTTTTTCTTTTTCTAAAAGTTTTTTTTTCTTCCCTTTCCTAACACCAGGGGAGCCACCCCTCCTAAATTTCGTTGTTTGGTACCTGTACTGTAGCAATGACAATAAAGTCCATTAATTAATTAATTCATTCATTCATTCACCTAGGGTGCATATAAACATGAATAAATAACCTAGACATATACAATGAACAAAAATATAAACACAACACTTTTGTTTTTGCTCCAACTATCCACGAGTTGAAATCAAAGACTTTTTCTATGTACACAAAAGGCATATTCCTCTCAAATTGTGTTCACAAATTTGTTTAAATCTGTTGAAGTTTTGAGGGAACGTGCAATTGGCATGCTGACTCCAGGAATGTCCACCAGAGCTGTTGCCTGTGAATTAATTTCTCTACCATAAGCCGTCTCCAAAGTCATTTCCAATTCCAATTCTCGGAAACGCCTTCGGTGACGGCTTACGAGAAAAATGAACATTCAACAGCTCTGGTGGACATTCCTGCCAATTGCACGTTCCCTCAAAACTTGCAACATCTGTGGCATTGTGCTGTGTATTCATTTTCTACAGTAGTCATAAGAAAAACATGTTGACGTCAGTTAATCAGTGTTTTTCCAGTAAACATTTCAACATGTATTTTATTTGCCCATAATTACAGTTTGATGACAGAGTTATGCACTAGGCAGTAGACTAGACACTAGGCATGTGATGACAGAGTTATGCACTAGGCATATGATGACATAATTATGTACTAGGCATGTGTTTAAAATGTCCCATTCTTTCCCCTCCCTCATGTGCAACGCATATTGTATTGTTCACCGGCAACAATAGCTGCGATCATGCTTCCCTTCTGTCCTTGTTGGACATGGGTGTGCCGTCTATCAAATTCAGGTCATGTGGATAACATGTCAACTCAGCTGACTCCCTGCTTCTATACTGGCTGTGTGACACAGTGTCTGCAGAGTGTGCCTCTATACTGGCTGTGTGACACAGTGTCTGCAGAGTGGGACTCTGTCCCTGTACAGCTCTGGTATCAGATAGCGTTGCAACAGACAAGTTCATATTGAGAAATAGGGTGAGAGAGTGTTGGCTGAGTGTTGCAATAGTGCAATTCGGTTGTTAAGTCGTGACGTGTTTCCGGGTCCAACGTTGGCTGAGGCGCTCTCTTCGAAATGCCTCAGTAATAATAATAATTCATTATATTTATATAGCGCTTTTTCCGAGGCTCAAAGACGCTGACAATATGGGAAAAACGGGAAAGTGCTCTGTCCCTTGTTGTATGAATGAATGCCTCTGTGAGGTTACTGCGGAACCTCTAAGACCCTCAACAGAAAAAGAGAAACATTATAATGTGTGCGCATCACATAGAAATACGTGTGCACAAGACTGTCTGCATTATCTGTTTCTGAAACGTTATTTTACTGCACTGTAATCGACTTTAGCATATTGCTACCATGACAACGAAATGCAAAGTGGGTTATATTGTAACAAAGTGACTTTTCAGAAAACAATTATGCCATAATGAGTTGGCTTGGAGTGTCTGCAAGGTGTTTTGGGCATATTTCCAGAACAAATGTGGCCCTATTGAGCATACAATATGACTACTCAGTATCTAAGGAAGCAACATTTCAAACTAAAAACAGTCTGGCCTAATCATGTTTGTTTTCGGCTGGAGCAACACAGTACCTGAGGATGGCAGGACTTCCTCAGACACCGGGCTCACCAACGGCCCTAACACGCGAGGTCTCCAGTCTCACGAGATGAGCTATACCCCTATATCAACACACAACGTCTAGTGAACAAACTGAAAGGGAACAGCTGTGTGGCCAATGGATCTTGCGACCAGATGTGAAAGGTCCAGCTTAGCTAGTTCAAGCGGAACAAATGCATCTTAACTCTATACAGGCTGTTGAGTTACCCCAGTTAGAGCAACCCTGAACAACAGGACAAGCTCAAATCCACACATTTGTAACAGACTATAATAATAATAATAACTTTATTTGTATAGCACTTTACATCAAAGTGCTTTACAATAGGTAAGCAACAATTTAAAACAATTTAAAACAACTATTTCAATTTAAAAACACACATCATTTCACAGCACAAATACAATAGGTAAACAACAATTTTAAAAAAAATACTTCAATTTAAAAACACACATAATTTCACAGCACAAATACACAGGCTATGACATAGACAGCAGAAAACAGGTGGGTCTTTAACTTGGTTTTGAACACTTTCACTGAGCATGCCTGTTCCGATGTCCAACCCTCAATGTCCACTATAGTTTCTTTAGTGATACAATGGAGATCCGTTCTGTCATTGCTAAGATGCATTAGCCAACTCTGCTGAGACGTTGTTGTACTCTACAATGGACTATTTATATATCCTTCTCTATGCATGTGTGCTGTAAGTTGAGGTTAAGGAGGTCCTGGTAATGGTATTTTAAGATATAGTCTAGTATTGTATATCACTGGTTCACATTTCATATTTCATTTCCAAGGAAGGAACAATGATAAGATAACACAACATGATTGAGCAATATGTCTGGTTGTAGTTGTGCCAAGTTACACGTGTGTGCCTGAAATGTGGTTGTAAATCATTGGCATTTGGAATGAACACTCATTTAGAGCCATGAGTGCCACCTAGTGGTCAAAGACCTCTATTGAAGAAAACAGATGTACGATGACACAATTAATGTTAGCAACAAAGGTGCAACATTAACGATGACCTCTTGCATTTAGGAAATGTTCTGCTCTTATTGGAAAATGTATGCACAGACAGAAAGTGAATTCTCTCACTAAGAGTCAGTCTGTGAAGTAGTTCTGCTACATAAACATAATGAATACATCATCAACTTATTGAGTAATGGTAACTGATTGATAATAGCTTTACTATGCTATATTATAATATTACTTTACTATGACGAGACAACAGAGAAACAGACTAGACAACACTGAGAAACAGACGAGACAACACTGAGAAACAGACGAGACAACACTGAGAAACAGACGAGACAACAGTGAGAAACAGACGAGACAACAGTGAGAAACAGACGAGACAACACTGAGAAACAGACGAGACAACACTGTGAAACAGACGAGACAACACTGAGAAACAGATGAGACAACACTGAGAAACAGACGAGACAACAGTGAGAAACAGATGAGACAACACTGAGAAACAGAGACAACACTGAGAAACAGACGAGACAACAGAGAAACAGAGACAACACTGAGAAACAGACGAGACAACAGAGAAACAGAGACAACACTGAGAAACAGACGAGACAACAGAGAAACAGAGACAACACTGAGAAACAGACGAGACAACAGAGAAACAGAGACAACACTGAGAAACAGACGAGACAACAGAGAAACAGAGACAACACTGAGAAACAGACGAGACAACACTGAGAAACAGACGAGACAACACTGAGAAACAGACGAGACAACAGAGAAACAGACGAGACAACACTGAGAAACAGACGAGACAACACTGAAACAGACGAGACAACAGAGAAACAGACGAGACAACACTGAAACAGACGAGACAACACTGAGAAACAGAGACAACAGTGAGAAACAGACGAGACAACACTGAGAAACAGAGACAACACTGAGAAACAGACGAGACAACAGTGAGAAACAGACGAGACAACACTGAGAAACAGACGAGACAACACTGAGAAACAGACGAGTCAACAGTGAGAAACAGACGAGACAACAGTGAGAAACAGACGAGACAACAGAGAAACAGAGACAACACTGAGAAACAGAGACAACACTGAGAAACAGAGACAACAGTGAGAAACAGACGAGACAACAGTGAGAAACAGACGAGACAACAGTGAGAAACAGACGAGACAACAGAGAAACAGAGACAACACTGAGAAACAGACGAGACAACACTGAGAAACAGACGAGACAACACTGAGAAACAGAGACAACACTGAGAAACAGAGACAACACTGAGAAACAGACGAGACAACACTGAGAAACAGAGACAACACTGAGAAACAGAGACAACACTGAGAAACAGAGACAACACAGAGAAACAGACGAGACAACACTGAGAAACAGACGAGACAACACTGAGAAACAGACGAGACAACACTGAGAAACAGACGAGACAACACTGAGAAACAGAGACAACACTGAGTAACAGACGAGACAACACTGAGAAACAGAGACAACACTGAGAAACAGACGAGACAACACAGAGAAACAGACGAGACAACACAGAGAAACAGACGAGACAACACTGAGAAACAGAGACAACACTGAGAAACAGACGAGACAACACTGAGAAACAGACGAGACAACACAGAGAAACAGACGAGACAACACTGAGAAACAGAGACAACACAGAGAAACAGACGAGACAACACTGAGAAACAGACGAGACAACACTGAGAAACAGACGAGACAACACAGAGAAACAGACGAGACAACACAGAGAAACAGAGACAACACAGAGAAACAGAGACAACACTGAGAAACAGACGAGACAACACAGAGAAACAGACGAGACAACACTGAGAAACAGAGACAACACAGAGAAACAGACGAGACAACACTGAGAAACAGACGAGACAACACTGAGAAACAGACGAGACAACACAGAGAAACAGACGAGACAACACAGAGAAACAGAGACAACACAGAGAAACAGACGAGACAACACAGAGAAACAGACGAGACAACACTGAAACAGACGAGACAACAGAGAGAAACAGAGACAACACTGAGAAACAGACGAGACAACACTGAGAAACAGACGAGACAACACTGAAACAGACGAGACAACAGTGAGAAACAGACGAGACAACACTGAGAAACAGAGACAACACAGAGAAACAGAGACAACACTGAGAAACAGACGAGACAACACTGAGAAACAGACGAGACAACAGTGAGAAACAGACGAGACAACACTGAAACAGACGAGACAACAGTGAGAAACAGAGACAACACTGAGAAACAGAGACAACACTGAGAAACAGACGAGACAACAGAGAAACAGACGAGACAACACTGAGAAACAGACGAGACAACAGTGAGAAACAGAGACAACACTGAGAAACAGACGAGACAACAGAGAAGCAGACGAGACAACACTGAGCAACAGGGAGTGCTGGCTGGTGATAGTGGGCCTGCAGCCGTGCTGCCAGTGCTTGAAGTTCACTGAGTTGATGGTTCAGTTGTGCTCTTGCACTGCAGTAAGGGCTAAAACAGCACAGAGGGCTCCTGAGGTGGAGCCGTAGTAAGTGTCTCGCTGGTAGTGAAATCCAAATGAGCCTGAAGAGGCCTGAGTCTCCCTGGGCCTCGCCCAGACCCAGCCCCGTGACATGGTCAGTTAGGACAAGATGATATCAAAGACTAAGGACCCGCAGCTCTCTCCAAACAAGCTTTGTTATTTGTTTGTTTGTTGGTCAGTTTTGTTTCAAAGGGTAGTTTGTGTGTAGTGCTTGTTTGAGTGGTGCCTTGATATATATTTCACAAGACAGAAAAAGCTTTGATTAAGCTGACGTAGAAAGATGGAGACATTGTACATCTAGTCGACTTGTTCATTTAATTGAAACTAATAATGGGAAGTGAGTTTGGTTTATTTGTTTATTAAACGGATCCCCGTTAGTCGTCACCATAGTGAGGACTATTCTTCCTGGGGTCCACATAAAAAGGCAGACAGTCAAACGTAAAGTGTGTATGAGTAAAGGGGGGATGGCAGCTAGAGTAATTGGAGATATGAACTGTAATGCATAACGTGTGATGTGGCATCAGGTACTGGCACATATCAAATAGTATGATTCATCTAGAGCAGTGTTTCTCAACCCTCTCCTCGGGGCACCTAACGCCTAAACCATAATTGCTTTGTACTTGATTAGTTGAATCAGGTGTGCTGGTGGTGGAACAGATCAAATATGTGGTGCGCCTGGGGCGCCCCGAGGAGAGGGTTGAGAAACACTGCTCTAGAGAGAACACCTGAAGGTATGATTCATCTAGAGAGAGAACACCTGAAGGTATGATTCATCTAGAGAGAGAACACCTGAAGGTATGATTCATCTAGAGAGAACACCTGAAGGTATGATTCATCTAGAGAACACCTGAAGGTATGATTCATCTAGAGAGAACACCTGAAGGTATGATTCATCTAGAGAGAACACCTGAAGGTATGATTCATCTAGAGAACACCTGAAGGTATGACTCATCTAGAGAGAGAACACCTGAAGGTCTGATTAATCTAGAGAGAGAACACCTGAAGGTATGATTCATCTAGAGAGAACACCTGAAGGTATGATTCATCTAGAGAGAACACCTGAAGGTATGATTCATCTAGAGAGAGAACACCTGAAGGTCTGATTCATCTAGAGAACACCTGAAGGTATGACTCATCTAGAGAACACCTGAAGGTCTGATTCATCTAGAGAGAGAACACCTGAAGGTATGATTCATCTAGAGAACACCTGAAGGTATGATTAATCTAGAGAGAGAACACCTGAAGGTATGATTCATCTAGAGAGAACACCTGAAGGTATGATTCATCTAGAGAGAACACCTGAAGGTCTGATTCATCTAGAGAACACCTGAAGGTATGATTCATCTAGAGAGAGAACACCTGAAGGTATGATTCATCTAGAGAGAGAACACCTGAAGGTATGATTCATCTAGAGAACACCTGAATGTATGATTCATCTAGAGAGAGAACACCTGAAGGTCTGATTCATCTAGAGAGAGAACACCTGAAGGTCTGATTCATCTAGAGAGAGAACACCTGAATGTATGATTCATCTAGAGAGAACACCTGAAGGTATGATTCATCTAGAGAGAACACCTGAAGGTATGATTCATCTAGAGAGAACACCTGAAGGTCTGATTCATCTAGAGAACACCTGAAGGTCTGACTCATCTAGAGAACACCTGAAGGTCTGATTCATCTAGAGAACACCTGAAGGTCTGATTCATCTAGAGAGAGAACACCTGAAGGTATGATTCATCTAGAGAACACCTGAAGGTCTGATTCATCTAGAGAACACCTGAAGGTATGATTCATCTAGAGAGAGAACACCTGAATGTATGATTCATCTAGAGAGAGAACACCTGAAGGTCTGATTCATCTAGAGAGAGAACACCTGAAGGTCTGATTCATCAAGAGAGAGAACACCTGAAGGTCTGATTCATCTAGAGAGAGAACACCTGAAGGTCTGATTCATCTAGAGAGAGAACACCTGAAGGTCTGATTCATCTAGAGAACACCTGAAGGTCTGATTCATCTAGAGAGAGAACACCTGAAGGTCTGATTCATCTAGAGAGAGAACACCTGAAGGTCTGATTCATCTAGAGAGAGAACACCTGAAGGTCTGATTCATCTAGAGAGAAAACCTGAAGGTATGATATGGAAGTTGTTGATATTTCACCTCCAACGTTTGCCTTAGTGTTGACTGTATGGTTATACTAACAACATAACAAAATAATCTGAAGCTCATAGACCTGAGGAGGTGTGCACCTTCCTGTCCAGTACTACTTTTGCACATACTGTATATTGCACATTGCACATACCTATTTGATATAGCCTCTTTTTATACATATGCACATTACATACTGTACATAAGATAATTTAACTGTACATAGTTCATGTATATGTATATACCTCATGTACATGTACCTCTAAACTACCGTACATGCCTTACTGTACCTATCACTATCATTGTCACAACTGCATTTTGTTGTCTAATACTTGTACTCTGCAATGACAATACAGTTGAATCTAATCTAATCTAATCTAATTAGGTATTTAGGGACATCATTTCTGACTATATAGGACACCTACTTAATTTGGCTCAAGAGTAGAAATAAAAAAACGTCCATAATGTGACTTTAATGGGGTTGAGACATCAACCAAGATGAAGAGATACAGGAAAAAAAGGCAGGTATAGAGTACAAGTGCTGTGATGACGTCTACCTAATTTGTCTTATAAAGGATGGCTTCAGGATTCAGGATTCATATGCTAGAAAAGTGCCGAAGAATCAGCCATCAAATGAGTATTTCTCTAGTTGCCTCTTGTAAAAAAACAAAAACAGAAAAATGCCTTGAATAGATTGACTTTGCTTTCACCTCAGAGACCCAGGTGAATGGAAAATTGGGTGCTTCTCTGGCATTTTCCATGCATTTTTCCATGAAGCGGCTTGAAGTGTCTTTGATATGGGCAAGAGGGACTATGCCAAGCTGACAAACTTCAGCATTCGTTAAAACATATGTGGGTGAGGGATGAGGTAATAGATGACTTCTAGATCCTCCATACAAAATGTGAGAAGGACAAATATGATAATACAAACTAATTATTATATAATTATTATGTTATCAAACTAAATGTGTTGGTACCAATCCATAAGATGAACAAACAACAACAGAAAATTCATTTGTCATTCTTCAATTCTACATTTAAGCCAAAGCACTTATCCTTTTACATGTAATTCACTATGTTATATATATATACACATATATATGTGTTATATTTGACTGAAAGACACAGTGCTCGGGCCAGAACAGGCTCAGCATACGCTTGTCATTACATTTGCTCTACTGCTCCCAAATGACATAAACATAAATGGTGAGCTGTGTATTTCTGTTCATGATTCCTGTCCATCCCAGAGGCGATGTCAGTGTCTGTCTGAATGTCTGCATAGAGATGTATGGATGTTGGGCGCTTAGGTGGCGTAGTGGATTAAGCGTTGACCATGTACCGCAGGGTTCCCGGTTCGATTCCAGCCGCGGACATATCCTGCATGTCATCCCTTCTCTCTCTCTCACCCATCCTTCCTGTCATAATCTCTACTATATCTGTCAATAAAAAGAAAGATATGAGTGGGACTGCCCCACTCATCAAAAATAACTTCAAAAAAAAAAAGAAGAGATGTCTGGATGTCAGTGTCTGTCTCATAGCTCTGAATGTCTACATAGAGATGTATGGAAAAAAGATCTTCTCAGAAGCTTGTGTTTATATATCTGGGGACAGTACGACCCAAAACATGGACTTTAAAAGTGAGGGTGTCATTGGAGAGTGAACCACCATTCAAGCTGAAATTGGGGGCAATCCAAGTATGGGGGCAATTTCTGTTCAGTTTCTGTTCATCAGACATCCATTATTTCATCCATTCATCAAGACCATAGACGTTACAACTAAAGCGCATTTGTAGACAATATTTGGAGGATTTAGTTTGGTATTGATTATTTAAGGCACAAGAACAAATATTGTTGTGTTAGAAATGGTATGATAATTATACTGGAATGACTTAAAACTCAACTAATCTCAATAAAAGTAACGACAGTAAAGTTGCAGTTTTATTGGGACCGTGCTGCCCAAGTGCTACACAGCAACTGTGAGTTGCCATGTTGACTATGAGGAGACATACTGTACAAGCTCAGCTGAGGGAAGTTTTTTTTCTGGAGTAATGTTGGCATCCACCTCAAGGCTCTTCCTCCCAGTCGCTTCAGTGGACTCAAGCCTCAGTCAAACTGGCACGGGACACACTCACCCCGGGGGTAGGATAGAACCTCGGCCTAGAAAAAAAAAAGGGAGAAAAAGTGAACAAATGAAAGAGGACTGCCACCACTCTCAGGCAGCCTATGGGACACAGCCATGTTGTCTGGTAAGAGCAGCTGGGTGGTGATGGTGGGCAAGGGAACAGGGTAGCTGAGTGTGGAGTTGCTCTGGTGTCTTGTGTCACTCTTTTTCTCTGGGGGTTGCACATCCAAGTCACATGGCCAGGCTTGATCTGTTATATAACCAGAGACCTCCGTGGCCCCCAGTCCACTCCAATCAACTTAGATCCGCAGCTGAAAAAACTCTCGGGGATAACATTGGCCGGGTAGAGCCGTCGAGATGTTATTAATAATTGTCCCTCTGATAACTCTTGAAAGGATGACCCAAACATAATGCACCCTGAAAAATCTATTATATTATAATGCGTTGTTTGTTAAAGCAACAGATGATGCATCCATGAATCGGCAGGTGATTCAACAATTCAACGAAAACTTTAAACATCAACCAACCCCCCCAAAAAAATAATAATAATAATTAAAGCTGCAAGCAGTGATTAATGGGGTCTAAGCTTCATGGCAAGGTCACAGGGTCAAACGGTTGTCTGAGAATGGTCAAGGGAACCATTTATAGGCATTTATATGGTAAACCTCGCCCTCAAGCCAAACAGTATGGCCAATCATGACCTTGTTTAAAGAGGCCATGTTGTCATTCTAATTGTCATTTCCAAACATCCCTGGGTATCTCAAACATGTCTGGGTATCTCAAACATGTCTGGGTATCTCAGAAGTCACTGTGTGTATGTTTTTGTGTCTCATGGATTTATGCAGCATTTCTGTTTGCAGTTCGACACTATAACATATTATAGTAAGTTAATTACTTTGGTAGGAGCTTGGGAAAATGTTACTATGCTAATAAGTTAGCAAACAGGTTGTTTTTAGCTAGTGTGCTAGCTCTAACCTTGTTGAGACCAGGGGAAATACGTTGCAGAAAGTAGCTACAAAGGGTTGGAAAACCTTTTTAAACGAGTGACACCTCCCAACACATTGAACTGATCAAATACCTTGCTTGGGTGGAGCTCCAGAAAACAGAATTCTGTTTTTCCTTCAGGTTAAAAGTAGTCCTACCTGGGCCCTATTCCTAGATGGGCGATTAGAGCCAAGCCTGGCTAGTTTTTCTAATTCGTGATCATTTCAGCTCGAGTTCCGTTCCAAGAATGTGGCTCAAATAATTTGCTGCTTGGTTGCTATGCAACCAATCCTTCAGAACAAACCTGGTAGCGACCAGGTTTACGGTCTGGTTTAAGTGAGACGTGCGTCAACAATGTCTCACAGGCGGAAACTAAATCCTGAACGACAGTTCCGTCAAATGTCTTTTGTGAAATATTAGTTCCCATTTTTTACGAGATAGATAGATATTTTGATAGATAGTTTGATAGTGTGCTAAATAGATAGATAGTTTGATAGTGTGCTAAATAGATAGATAGATAGATAGATAGATAGATAGATCAGTAATCATAAGAAAACATCCAGGGTCCTGTTAGAAGAACATCATTTACTAGTCAGAAAGGCTTCAAACACCATTGTAATCGTGTCAGTTCTCGTAATTTAGCCTACACCATCATTTTATAGCCTACATACATTTTTAGATTAGATTCAACTTTATTGTTATAGAGTACAGGCATCAGACAACGAAATGCAGTAAAAAGTGTGTCAGAAGAGGGATTTGAACCACCGTCTTAAAATGACAATTTGATACCATGGCAGCAGTTAACACCACTATGCCATTGTGACAACATGACTGTATATAGCCTGCTGCAGATATCACCACAGTAGTAATATTCATTTATTAAAATATGAACATAAAACAATAAGTAGGGTCTAGTATGTCCTACACATTTAATCGGTCAGCAATTTCTTGCCAAACCACCTTGCCTTGTTAATTGCGGCAGTATTGCACTATTTTACATCTTATTTTTCGCCTTCAATAAGTAGGACCACTGCGCTGTCACGTTCCAGTCTAGTATCTTCTTTAGTTCCAGTCTAGTATCTTCTTTAGTTCCAGTCTAGTATCTTCTTTAGTTCCGTTCTAGTATCTTCTTTAGTTCCAGTCTAGTATCTTCTTTAGTTCCAGTCTAGTATCTTCTTTAGTTCCAGTCTAGTATCTTCTTTAGTTCCAGTCTAGTATCTGCTTTAGTTCCAGTCTAGTATCTTCTTTAGTTCCAGTCTAGTATCTTCTTTAGTTTCAGTCTAGTATCTTCTTT